>NC_056706.1:18129210-18446710 GCF_018831695.1 Puntigrus tetrazona | reverse complement strand
ATGGTCACTCTGTCAGAGCGACACAAAGCAACATGACAGAATGGATGCAAACAAAGTGTGCTTCCTTCCTAATGTTGTCTCTTTAGACAAAATCAGCAGGACGCCACGACAGATCACCCACTGTCATTCTTTCTCCCTCCCCATCCTCTCTGTCCCCGCGTGTGACAAACCCTCGTGCGTGCATGTAACATGCAGCTCAGCTCGATATTATCGATACATATGCGTATGTACATTACAGCTTTTTTTTTATATATTTAAAAACATTCTGCAAGGCTATGTAAACTAATATGTACATATTTCACTCATCGCCTGTTTAGCTTAATTTTGATATTTCAATTATATGATTGATTTAAAACGTAACTTTAAGCAACATTCATCATTTTCATTTGTTTTAATCTAATATTTATCACCTCAGCGTTATTGCAACGAATGGAAATGATTTGTAATAGTTGTAGTTAACAGTGACAACACCCGCCATGATATTTCATAAACAAACAGGCACTTAATTCCACTTCCTTCCGACCTTCTGTGGGCGCAGATTCCATATGGGCCCGATCGTATCTCATCACGTCTTTCAAAATACGAATATGAATAAAAATATAAACAAATGGCACTTAAATGGAAGCTTGTAATGGAAGCTATATACAGTAATATGCACAGAAAGACAATTATTTAAAAACTAATTTTGTGAAGCAAAGTGCTTTTCTACACGGTGCTCAATAAATGCTCATTAGCTGCTTTCTTTGCTGTCCCAGATTTATTTTGGCCCATTTTCTATTGTTATTGTTGGACCTGTATTAAAAAGCCCCTTTTGATGTGTTCTAACCATGGCATACCTGAGGTTCGCTATGATGACGAGGCTTCCTGTGATGCTGAGTACAGTCAGTAAAATCAGTATAATGATGAGACTGCTCCTCTGAAGGTTGTGAAGTGTGGCATCGTGACCCGAGGGCAGGGACGGCAAAGCCACAGTCAGCCCAGGGGGCGTCGATGGCAGTGGGTTGACTGAGGGACAGAGAGACAGATGAGAGGAGGACAGACCTAGACCACAGCGAGTGATTAAAATGAATAAACATCGCCTACCTTTCAGTTTGAAACGCGTGCGGGACAGCGTAGTACCCGTTTGATCCCGTAGGAGGCAGCGGTACGTGCCTCCTTCGTTAACTTTTAGCTGATTGAGGACAATCTTGGACTCCTCTGTCACCACCAGCTCTTCGTACTCTCCGTCGTGTGACAGCTTGCAGTGAATAATAAACAGTCTGCGTTTCAGTGCATTTTAGTAAATAATTCTAATTGAAAATGGTGTACTCTGGTCTGGAAAGTGTACTTTGTAACCGTAGCTTATCAAGCTAAAAGCTACTGACTTAAGGAGGCTTCCTGGTATGCCACATGGTATATTAAAACTAGGCAGTGTTTTCTTTAACATTACTATAAATTTATATTTCATTAGAAGATGTGCATAATGTTATTAGTATTTGTTGTGAAAAATAGATTATTATAAAAAAAAAAACAAGTTAGCATTCAAGCTAGCTACTCTTCAACACTCAAATAATGTAAAAAAAAATGGTAAAAATGTATATTTATATATTAAATGTTTGCTTATAATATTGCTAAAATAAAAGTTCATTTTAATGGCTGTTTCTTAACATAACTGAAACTCTAAAATAAGAATTTTGTAATACTGACAAATAAAAATCTGACCTTAAGGTATACTGTAAATCTGTATTTTGATAATTTTTTTGTCTTTTTTTTTTGTAGTGTGTTATTCAATATTATGTTACATAAATTAGACATAAAATGCCTGCAGTAAATGATGTATTAATTAAAGCAGGCTACTGCATACTACTCAGCAATACTTAAGTGGGTCAAAAGCACTCTTAAGTTCAGCGAATTCTGTTTAATATAAATTTAAACTATAAACAATTTCCATTCAATTGCAAATAACATTCAATTGAGTTTTTTTCTGAAAACATTACGATCTGTTTGCACTTACTTATATTCTTTAAAAGACTATTTTAACTGTAAAAAGGACTCGGTGGCTTCCTGATTCTTTGAAAACAGTAAACGTGTTTGTTTGTCTGTGTGCATGTACATTCTTCTCTGCAGGATGCCAGGAGTAATGGTACTCGATCTTTCCAGCTACGAGAGCGTGCCAGGACAGGAAGCAGTCCAGCACCACCTCCTCTCCTTCATCTGCCTCGAGATGATGCTCTGGTAGGAACGCAGAAAGAGAGAGGACGAACACAGGGATAAAGTAGGACAGAAGAGAAGTGTCATGTGTCAATACGCTCCGATAAAATCATCTCGGTGTGTGTAGATGTGGGCGTTTATCTGTCTCACCTCCACAGTCTAGTGGCGGCGTGGCAGACTGACACATAAAGAGCCCATACTGACAGGAAGTGCAGTTCATCACTCTCTGATACAACAGCCCTGTGGCAAACAAGCATCCGCATACACCCACACACCCAATGAGCGATAAATACATCATATTTTACACATTCGGTGTCCTGCAACGCACAAACAATTTCACCTTTCACGTATTACTTGTGCAACTCGCCGTTTCGCTTTAATTATCTGTGAACTAATACAGAACAAGCGTGTATAATATTCTGGAGAGAAATTGGAATCTTACCACATTTATTTGGACAGAGACCTTTGAAAAAGATAAATAATAAAAAGGAAAATTAGTGAGAATTAGATGTAATGCCGTTGCTATATAAACACTAGTGTACGCCTTACCTTGGGCAGCAAAAATCTCCAAATGTTTCTGAAGGATTCTCTTTCCTTTCTCCACTATATTAATCATATCCCACTGAATGTAACCTAAACGGGAAGAATACGCCGTTTTTACATGTTGTTAGATGTTAAGAGTCTTAGTTGTTCTGATGTTTTTGCTCTAGACTTCAGACTAGAGCTTTGGTTCTCCTTAAAATATGAAAGAGGACATAATCAGGACCTGTCCTGTCCTCTTTCCAGTGCCTCTTGAATTCGCTCTGGTATTCTGTCCGTGCACGATAGAGAGTTGTGGGATCTAAAACGACAGCAGATAGCACCCAGCCTCAGAAAATTGAAGACATAATAGAAATGTGGCCAGTCTTGCATGTATTCATTTCCAAAACACTTAAGCATTTTCCCATTACATTCCAATTTTCTGAATCACAGCAAAGCCATCAAAATATTATGCATATTCACCAATAATTGACCTCTTTATAATTGAAGTAATATCTGAGTTTTCTTCAAGGTTACCTTCCTCATTTTTGTAGGATTGTAGTACATGTTTTTAATACAGTAAACTATAATATCCCTAGCCTGCTGTAATTTGCCGTTTTAACTCATAGAACAATAACCCATTGAAATAAATACTGCAATGAAAAATTCAGGTACTCCAGCTGCTCCAGATTATTTATCAGCAGTACCTATGACTCCACGAAACCGTGTGCCGGTGTCCCGAAAGTTGACATAAGCGTGTTCGATGATTTGCTTCAGCTCGATCTGATCACGGACACTGATTCCTTTCACCGTGGACAGGAAGTCTTCATGCACATAACGCACCACCTGATCACACTGCAGACAGGAGCTCACGCTGGGGCAAGAACCCAGAATCGAAAGCCAGCCGAAAAGCAAGGCAAAAGACATTTAGGTGAGAAAGTAAGCTGTGGCCTTCGAAACATAAAAAGTGAATCTTGGGTGATCTTCAGTGAAGTCACTTCGGGGCTACAGAGATGATGTCATTCAGAAACATTCTAAACTCCATGGCAACCCTGTAAGGCTATTTAGATCAATAGGATTCAAATGTCACAAAAAAAGCTTTATCCTATATTTCCATATCGCAGGTTTTCAGAAAGTTTTGTGCTTTTGCCAAAGAATTAGTGTAAACATTTCAAGACTGAAATGAACGAACGCCATACTTCAAAAAATAATATTTGAACTACCAAGGAATCAATTGCATTTATTTTTTAGAATTTCTTTTTTCAGTTCAATTTAATTTTAGTTTCAATATTCCTGTGATTACTATTATCATTTATTTATTTTATTTCATTTCATTTGACATAATTTCTCATATTGTCTGGGTAAAAAAAGCCTAACCCACACAACTTCCAGCGAGTCCATCAATTAAAGCTTAATGAAGTGGGAAAGCATGTAATAAACACATTTATAAATACATTTCTTTGGAGGAAGTGTCATTATTGACCATGCATTCATATTTTGGCCAGAAGTGACCATTTAAACATCTCAGTGATGGATTTGTCTTGCAGCTTTTCACTTCAGGCCGTTAAATGATGTACTTGTGTGTTAGGCGGATGACTTGTGGGTTATTGTGATGCTTTTATCAGCTGTTTGGACTCTCATCCTGACGGCACCCGTTCACTGGAGAGGACCCTTTGGTGAGCAAGTGATAAAATGTAAAATTTCTCCCAAAATCTGTTGCTCATCTACATCTTGGATGGCCTGAGGGTGAGTACATCTTCAGTTTTGGGTGAACTATTGCTTTAAATGAATGTTTCAGACGAAAGGTTGTTTCAAATACTGCTCTGGGTCGAGGCAGGTTACTTCCTCTAGATAGGAGTCTTGCTTTTGTAGTGCATCATTACATTACACCTAGCCCCCTTAGTGGTTAACCAAGACAGCGGCAGTCTGTCCTCTTCGGCACAGGCCTGATGTAGGTGACAACTGCAAGATGTTTAATGATTGCGTAGGTGTGATGACAATGAACGTGCGCGCATGAGGACATCGGAAAGATTTGAAGTTTCCACGTCCAAAAAAAACCTGAGAATTATGTACTCGACAAAAAAGTACACGCTACAGTCATGCATGTTAATTCACAAGCATGTAAGACTTAAAATCACAGTCAAACCTTGATATAACCTTAGTTACAGATCGGTTAAAGATAAAGATTGATGCATGATTAAAATGCTGAACCATTTGCAGGTGACTGCTCAAAAGTAGATTTGTGAAGTTCTTCGTTCACTGGAGCTCAAGGTGCTTTTGGATCGTCTCAAATCGTGCTGGAGAACATGATCGACAGGTTTTTAAAAATAAACACATCGTTAGTGGTGGACTTTTGTCCTTACCGTATTCGCACGCACACAGCATGAGCCAAAACGTTTTTTTTTTTTCAAAATCTACGTAACATTGCCACCCACTGGTGCGAAAAGCAGAAATGCTGATCTTTTCAGGACATTACTGTAATCGAGAAGTCATTTATACACCAAAAAGATAACATTTACAAAAGCATAAAAGATGTAGCTGCCTGATAGTTTATCACTTTGACAGAACATCCTGGATAAAGTTCAAAATATATTGTACCTCCGTACAGAGACTATACATCGAAAAGATAATTTGTGTGCTCTTAACCGTGTGTCTGTATCTCTGCTCACCTGTAAGTGTAAAATATCACAGAGTACATACTGTAGAGTGGAAATCTATATCCAGACGCTCAATTTATAAAGTGTAGAGAAGACTCAAAAGAAAGAAAATAAAGGAATCAGCATGGAATTGAGCTTTTTAACATTCCAAGTCATTATCATTATTGCATTATTGATTATAATACCTGTTTTAAGAAATTGTCTGAAGTTAAAGTATGGGTAAAAAAACTCAATCACAAGAAACGTATCCACAACAATATAAAGACACTGCTAGTAAACATGCTGGAAGAAGGCACTTTCTTTCTTCTTATTTGAAAATGAAGAAGTTAAATAGAATGTGCTAAGCCAAGTTACCTATAAACAAATGAAGAATGAAATCTGTTCATTTTGTAATAGAAATTATATTACATAGAAATTATTATTATTATTTGTGCAATGTGGGTTTCAAGTCATTCGAAGAATAGAACTTTTTGACATTTTTATGCTGTTTTTACAACACAATCTCATGGCAATTCATACCCTATTAAAAAGTAATATAAATACATTTATTTCACATTAAAGACAATTAAAATCTATTAACATGTTTACTGACCCATCGTTTGGGACTGATATAAGATTAATAATGCAAGATATTTCCTGAAGTATACTTGCAACAGTTCCACTTTAGAAGTATCCGATATAATAGAATGCATCCTGTCCACACAGTTAAAACATATTAATTGATTAGTTCCAATTCAAAAGACACCAAGTATACAGTTTAATGTACTAAAAGTACGGTTACAGGGCATTTCTGTTAAGTGCATAAATGTCTAATGCAAATATATTTAACAATATCTATTTTTGAATAGTTTAACACGTTAATGTTTTGGTGAAAAGGCATTTAATTCGTACGAATTTTTGTGAAGTCGCAATTTAAAAAAATATCTCTTGGGCGGACCTTTATGCTTAGGCTATCGGATTTTTATCTGATTCACATCATACGAAGTCATGTCAAATCACCGCCTCGTAAAATAGATGTTTTACACGAGAATGTCGGTTGGTTTCTGCAGTTTTTACAACGTTTACAGACTCCGAGACACAAAAACAAACAGTGAGACACCGAAGAAAAAAAAATGTTCTCGCACGCCCTCCTAGAAACCATAATCACTGCGACACCACACCTAAAATAATAAAGTTATTGTGCTCAATCTTCAGTGTCCAGACAGCGGTTTGCTGAAGAACTCTGCTCTCTGATGGCATGATGCATCACGCTTTGAAGATTCAAATAACTGTTAAAGGGACACTTACCCAAAAAAACAGAGAGCAGCGCAACTGGAAACCCCCTGAAATGCGAAGCCAATTCATTTTTACTTTCTCAAACCTAGGAAAATCCCTTTTATTACTCAGCATTCGAAAGATTCGTTCCTTTCAAACTTTTTCCAACTTTTGTACAGCTCAATCTTATGAACAATGACGCATATCAGACTGTGTAGACGAAATGACATAATTAGGCATTTTAATGATTGCAATATTTACATGACAGTTCTGTATGGTTTGAATTTCAGAAAGCGAATGAGATGTAAATGTTAACCAAGACATAACTGCATTCATAAGCGCCCATTAGAATGATCATGGATCAGCTTATGTTTCCTGTTCCTATAGCAACGGGCACTCTGTCCTGAGTATCTGTATTATCAGTCATATTGCACACACTGATAACACTAATCTTAATTAATTGGATTCTCAAGGACAGGGCAGGTAATCATTCACAACTATAATATTACATGTTTTACAGACACGGAGATACACCATACTGTACGTTTGAAGATAGAATTCGCCTTTTTTAGCTGAGTTTTAGATTTTTTTAGAAAAACATGGATAAAAAATAGGATAGATGCTTTTTCTTTTTTTATTAAAAACACGTTTTTTTGGTATTTTTTAAACCGATCCATATTTTTTTTATATTAGGTAGATGTAATTACTTAATATAAAAGTGAATAACAGGATAATTCAGCACACCGAGACTCATGCAGAGTTACACAAACTATTACAAATCGGTGATACAGGAGCTCAAAAACACTGGCATGCTTTTCAGATACTTGAAATATTTGTATATAAAAAAAATCTATGCGGTTGGGATTAATCAGTCTGGAAAAAGCCACAAGTCTGGCTATGTTCTTGTTCAAATCTACAAGTGTTTCTGGGAGCAAAAGTATGCTGGAATTTTTGTGTTTTGCTTAATTGTTTTCTCTCTTGTCGTATTAACTGAAATTTAGATGTGCATCATTTTTATCTGCGCATTCGCCACAATAATATAATGCACGATTTATCTGTGTCTCCAAACGTTTCACTATTCCCGCGTCTTAAAGGACATATCCCATTTGCCCTCGTTATACACCGCATGCATAGAAATCTTTGGATGTTTAAACAGTGCCAAAAGACAAGCAAGATAGCATATCTACTAAACTATGTATGCTATTTAAAAGGTGTCAGCTGCTAAATGGGCACAAAAAAAAGTTTTATTTGTATTTCTGTCACAAATGTAAAACTAGGTAAAAAGATAAAAGGTAGTTCTCATCAATTAAATCACTCTGTTTCTTAGGCTTTGGCTCATAGTGCTAATTATAACATATAACATAGATATAACATAAAACAGTCATATAACTATTTCATGTTCAGATTGTCTAAAGTATTTAAGGAGCATATTATACATTATTGTTTAGGCATGACTGCTGAATGACAGTAAAGTCATGCCAGATGATATTGGATTCATAATCCAGTTCAGTTCTTTTTAAATGGTTGTTATTTTTATTAACCTATATATCTTATATATATATTATATCTTAACCTGTGTTCTGAAGACAAACGGGTTTGGAAAGACATAATTAAGGACAGGATTTTCATTTTGGGGCGAACTAACCCTTTAAAGGAATGGTTTGCCCCAAAATGTTGTCCCAAACCTGTATTCATTTCTTTCTTGTGCTGAACACAAAAGAAGATATTTTGAAGAATGTGAGTAACCAAACAGTTGCTGGTCCACATTAACATACAGGGAAAAATATACTACTGAAATCACTGTGGTCTGGCAATCGTTCGCTCTGCTAACAATAGACCCTGCCCAAAACACAGCAGAAAATGTAATGGGTTCAATGGTCATGATGGGAATTGTACTGGTTTTAATGGATGCGATGGATTCTATTGGTGGGATGTTAAATCCTACTGGAAGAGACATTCTGTAATGGTTTTACTGGAAAAAAAGGTATTATAATGGTGTTTTATTGGAAACCATTATAACTTCTGTGATTGTTCCTATTTTTGTAATGTCATGCAATATATTTCTAATAAAAAATACTTGACAAATAAATGACCAAAATATCTATCTTCTTTTTTATTTCCTACCTTTTTTTTTAAATAGGGAAAATTGTTGGCTTCACTGCTCAGGCATCTAGCAAAATAGTAAAACCATGACAAACAAACGCGACAAAATCATGAGTCATGATATTCCTGAATAAAACGGTGATATATATTTTGCCATATCGTCCACCCCTAACTGTTCGTCCTGTGCTACAAAACCTTCAAACTCTTCAGCACCTGTGCTATGTGCAACAAAAAGCTAACGTGCACACTGTAAGTGTGTAAGCTAATCCTAATCGATTACAATGCATTCACAAACTTAAATTTGGCACATTGTGTATGAGTTTATCAAGTTGCATGTTTAATCTTATCAACAGTCTAAGCCTTATCTGATTGCTTCAACTGACAATCCTGAAGGACAACTATGTAAACCTTTGTCCTATGTGGTGGTTCAAGGAAAGTGGATATACCGCCAATTATGTTTTTATAAAGGCAAAAATCTATATTTTTGTTGTTCGGTGGCATTCACTAGCCCTTTTTCTTTATTGCTTCACATCCTCACTACTAAATCTCTTTTCATTGGCTAGTACTCTAAAGTCCTCCAGTTGGATGATATTGCTTCTGCTCATTTAAGTTTTCTCCCTGTACTGTGGTCATTTGTTGTTTTGTGAAATAATTTGGGTTTGTTTTGTGACAACGCTTAGTTGTATTACTGCCTTAACAAATTTACTTCTATTGCATTAGCAAACACTTTTATTTCAAAGCTACCAAATAAATAACTGGACTATTGTAAAAAATAATTACAATAGCTTGTAAAATAGATTTCTTAAAATAGACTTCTGCCGAGAAGCCTGAGGAAATGCAACAGATTAAAATCAATAATATATAACAATAACATTTCTTGTGATCAATATTCGTGTTGCAGCAAAAAAGGCATATACTGTCACCTACGCTACCTTTCAAAATCTGAAGTATGATTATTGTTATTTTAAAGTCTGAAGTTATCATGGTTATTGTGTTTTTTTGTTAAGAAATTAATGCCTTTTTTGCAGACAAACATCAAATTAACAAAACGTTAATACATGTAGCATGTTGATAAATTATGTTTCAAATAAATGCTGTTCTTTTGAACTTTACATTTATTAAAGAATCCATAAAAAAGCATAATGATTTCCACAAAAAAAAAAAAAAATTGGGCACCACAACTGTATAAGTTGTTGATAATAATAATAAGAAATGTTTCTTCAGCTTCAAATCAACACATTATATTGATTTTTTGTAGAATCAAGTGACAATGAAGACTGCAATATTGAAAATTCAGCTTTACATCAGCATTAGTAAAGTACATTTTAAGGAGTACTGTCCAAATCATGTTAAATTCTAATAATACTTCACATTAGTTCTGTTTCTATTGTTTTTAACCAAACAATGCAGCCTTGGTGAGCATTCTTGTGTCATAAATCTTACCTGCCAGTATTATTTTTCAACAGCTTCTTGAAGTCTCCATTTAACGAATTTCAACAGGCTTTTTATCAATAAACGGTTGCATGACTGCACTGCAAGAAAAAAAAAATGCATTTTAAACCACTTTGCATATATATTGTGTACGAATACAAACCACACCAATATAAAAAAAGACTATAGTTTAATGCATATTTTATTAATAAGAGTCATGGGGGGTTATCAGGTTTTGGTGGGTGTGTTTTGTTCCTTCAAAGTTCCATAGAGTCAGTAACACACCTTTGATTTAGTCTGCCCATCTAGTTAATGATCAGTGAGCTGGATTGGCTTTTATCCATTCTGGTTGGCGGTGGAAACATCAGGCCAGATAAGACTCTAATCATCATCAGTATCGGTTTATCCAATGAGAATGAAAAAGCCTTTAATTTTCTCCTGTCTTTCTCTACAGTATACCAGCACAGGCAGAGATCGAGCAGAGATCTCTACCTGAAACTCTTTACATCCTCCTCCTGCTCTCATTTGGAAATATAACACTCCATAAGCACAGAAGTGCAAGACAACAAGAGACATGCATTTTCAAAGAAAGAGTTGGACTTGGTCCGTTTTACTGTTTACACTTGCTGCTTGCACGGTAGGTTTTCCTCTTTCTAGTAATTTTTCTGACTGACAGAATCATCAAAACATGTCAAACTGTCTGTTTTATATGTGGAAATTACAATTTGAAAGGTTTTGGTTATGACTGTGAAGCTATGCTCTATGCTTTATTTGTGAGCTATGGATCAATAACTTGAGTCTGAGTCGTGTTTGATTTGGGGGGGGTTTTCACACACAAAAAAACTGATCCACAAATAAACGTAATTACGTTTTTCCGCAATAACGATATATGTGTGGATTTTTGACAGATTGCGGACAGTTTTCTCTAAATAATAAAAAAAAAGATTTCAGGTTTAAACATTTATGTCTGTGGTCTTTGCCGATGGTTAAACTGTGGTTAAAATCGGTTTTCAATCCATATACATCTAGGTTTCGCAATGTCTAGCTTTATTAAACACTTTCTGGCCTTAATTGTAATCAAAATAGATTAATTGTATATTTGCTTATCTCATTTCAGTTATGTTTATCTAATGTGAAACTAATATTACCTCATAAGATCACATCTTACCGTGGTATGTCAGGTAGAAGAAGTGATTTCTCCACAGCCATGGAAGAGTATATAACAATATAACAATTAATAACCCAATGTGAATTCCCTGGTTCAAAAGTGTGGGAACTGATCAATTATTGTTGCAAATTCTAAAGAAAAAATACTTTGTCAATTTAATAAATGTAATTAAAATTAAAATTGTACAGATTAAAATCTATATGGAGTTCTGAAAAGTGCCGAAGATTATATAAACATCTTAATATATGTTGTATCTCTGTTTATTAAAGGTTCTGTCGAGTGCTCAGCATGAACCGGGCTACTGCTCATTCTATGAGGACTGTGGCCTAAACCCTGCAGTGGAGGGCTCTCTTATCCCCCCTAGGGTTCCCTGTAAGGACTACAGAAAAGCTGTGAATGTGACAGGAGACCACTATGAACTTTTGAAATCCGTGTGTCCGATGATGGCCCATGGCGAGGGTGAAACACAGGCCTGCTGCTCCATCAGACAGCTCACAGCTCTGCAGAGCAGCCTGACGCTGTCCAAAGCCGTGCTCATCCGCTGCCCGTCCTGCGCAGAGAACTTTGCGCATATCCACTGCGCCACCACCTGCAGTCCCAACCAAAGTCAGATTTTAAAGATTACGAAAACCGCAAACATCACGCAGCCCATTGGCATTGTCAAGGAAGCTGTGGTGGGGTACGACGCTTACATATCCATGAACTTCTCAGATGCGTCGTTTAGGTCCTGCAAAAATGTACGGATCCCGGCCACCGGAGGCTTCGCCATCGCCACTATGTGTGGCCGCTATGGTGCGACTCTGTGTACGCCGCAGCGCTGGTTAGATTTCCAGGGCGACTCGAGCAATGGACTGGCTCCTCTGGATATTAACTTCAAGCTCATGACGGACGATCAGGCTGCTGGACTCCCGGCTGGAGCGGTTCTGTTCGCGGGTAGAGCGCTGAATTGTAACGAGACGACACCAACAGGTGGCGAGGCCTGTTCCTGTCAGGACTGCGAACAATCCTGTCCAGCTGTACCAGAGCTACCGCCTTTACCAAAACCATTCATGATTGGTCGACTAGATGGAGTCCTTGTCATCAGCATCACAGTCTTCTCCTGCATCTTTTTCCTTATTGTGTGTTATGTAGTTTTAGAGTGCACTACCCACATCCGACAGTCAAAGAGCTCTAAGAAAAGCAAGAAAACTAAAGACCAAAACGAAAATGAGATTAAACCTAAAATCAGTCCTAAAGATGTTACGTGCTCGGATAAAGCCAGTCTTGTCACTCAGGAGTTCCTGGGGTCTCTTTTCCAGACCTGGGGAACCATAATGGCACGGTATCCTCTCACTGTACTCCTAGTCTGCCTTGTGGTTGTGTTGGCATTTGCAGTGGGAATAAAAGACATAGAACTCACCACAGATCCTGTCCAGCTTTGGTCAGCGCCCGAAAGTCGTGCCATGCAAGAGAAGGCCTTCCATGACGCACATTTTGATCCATTTTACCGCACCAATCAGCTGATCTTGATCGCTCCAGACCGGCCCAATCACTACTACGACTCCTTACTCTTTGGTAAACAGAACTTCAGCGGCATCATTTCTAAAGGTGACTACTTCAGTATTAATTTAACATGAAAAGCATATTTTTTTCATAAAAAAAAAAAAAACGGCTAAAACCAGCCTAGTCCCTCAGCCTGGTCATTGCTGGTCAGGCTGTCTTAACTGGTCAGACCAGCTAAAACCACCCTAACCAGGCTGGGGGACCATCTTAAACCAGCAACCAACTTGCCTAGGCTGAGTTTAGCTTTTTTTCAGCAAGGAATGTAACAGACGTGGCAACAGATATTTTCTTCAGTATGTTGACCTGAGAAAAACAAAGAAAAAGACCATCATTTTAGAGCAGGAACCTGGTTCTGTCATTTTATTGGAAGTATAACGTTATGCTCTTTTGTTAGGTTTTAAGTTAGGTCTTGTTTTGTTTGTGTTTTTGAAAGGGCTTAAATATCACTCTCCTTTTTGTAGCCTAACGTTATACGCACTGTTCTGTCATTAAGAGTGAGTCTATATTACACAACCAATCCCAGATTCGTTATAACCATATTTACATTTATAGTTTTATATGCATGAAATACGAGCGAAGAGCTGTTACAATCACCTGACTTGGCCAGTTTGATTTGAGAAACAAAAGAGTAGTACATGTTTCGAAGCTTCATAAGAAGTGTTTCAAAGCAGTCATCAATAGTTGACTGCAGTGTATAGCATGTAACTGTAATCGTTTTTTAATGTAGAAATGCTTACATTTCTGCTTTACATCACTGTGTAATGTTACGCGTCTTTCTCACAGATTTGATCACAGAGCTTTTGGAGCTTCAGCAGAAAATCCAGGCAATTGAATTCTGGTCAGATGAACTAAACCGCACCACAAGTCTTAAAGACATCTGCTATGCGCCACTCAATCCAAACAACCCCTCGTTAACAGACTGTGCTGTTAACAGTCTACCCCAGTACTTCCAAAATAGCATCGACAACCTGAACGCCAAAGCAAACATGACAGAGCTCGGCGTGACAAAAGAGGTGGACTGGAGGGATCATTTCATCTACTGCGTAAAGTAAGTAAATCTGTAGCTGTCACATTACCTACACTGATATTTTCAGCTTTTTGAGGTTCCACTGAACAAGACAGGTTGTAGTTAAATTGTTAAGCCATAATGTGACATCAAGTGACTCCTTTATGAGTGAGTCATGATATCATTTGCCTCACCAATAGATCCAAAAACTTGATTCATTCAGGAACAAAAATAGAACTATTATGTTAGTATACTTCTAGCCTACTGCAATAGAAAATCTGTATGAAAGCTCTATACGTCATAAATAATAAAAGTAGCATTATATTTTGAATTTCAGTCACTGTCTTTCCAAAATAATACACTTTTTAAAAGTAGGTACTTCTTTTGAATATATATGTACATTGCATACTAGGCTCCTATGCCAAATTAGTTATTGTATTCAAGAGAGTCATTGAATAATTTACTCAACTATTTAGAGCATTTTAATGCTGATTCTTGCAGGGAAAAAATGCCATCTACTGAGTGTGGCTTCAATTTTAAGTGTTTTACTGTGGAAACATTTCTTATGTTATTCTAGTTTAAACTTCTTTATAAAAAAAACAGTATCATACATAACATAATTAGATTCTGCTTGCCTCCAGCTCTCCATTATCATTTAAAGACATCACAGCTCTTGGCATGAGTTGTATGGCAGACTATGGCGGCCCTGTCTTCCCCTTCCTGGCTGTAGGAGGATATGATAGTAAGACACAAATCTGTTGGCTAACATCTCACCATTATCTCAAATATTCACTGGGCTGACTTAGGCTTTCTGTTATATTTTCAGATGAGGAATACACCACTGCTGAGGCCCTGATCCTTACCTTCTCCCTGAACAATTATGCACGAACTGATGTTAAATTTAAGGTGGTTGAAGAGTGGGAAAGAAGGTTCCTTAAAATTGTCCAGGACTATCAGAAAAACCCAAACACAAACTTCACATTTGCCTACATGGCTGAGGTGAGATTTTACAGACCATATGATCAGAGACGTCGGTGTTTGACAGTCTCATAATCGAACTGTCTGGTGCTCTGCAGAGGTCCCTGGAGGATGAGATAAACAGAACGACCGCAGAGGATATCCCCATATTCATGATAAGCTATGCTGTCATCTTCCTTTACATAGCCGTGGCTCTTGGGGAATATTCATCCTGCAAACGTATCCTGGTGAGTGCATTAATGGCTTACTGGGAATGTTCTCATTACCGATAATAGGAATAAAGGAAGAAGCATGGAAACTCCAACATATTTATATATATAAGATTTTTTATAAGATACCTTTTTCAACCCATGAATATAATGTACTTCTGATGTCATCTAAAAAGCGACCATTTTCAACTTTAATGCTTATCTTCTCTAATGTTGGAAATAGGCTCTTTTAAATATCACCAAAACCACATATTACATGTTATCTATCTGAAATATTTACAGATGTGAAATATTTATGATATGAGGTCATAAAATAATCATTAAAAATACTTTTAGATACATACAGTAGCATATCAGACCTAAGTATTTCAGATCAACTGGCCTTGATTGATGAGGGGATATTACTGCTCTTTAGGTGGACTCAAAGTTCTTGGTTGGTCTGGGTGGTATTCTGGTCGTGGGCTGCTCTGTCATGGCCTCAATGGGTTTCTATGCCTGGATTGGGGTTTCGTCCTCACTGGTCATCCTGCAGGTCGTACCTTTCCTGGTGCTTGCAGTGGGAGCTGATAACATCTTCATTTTTGTTCTGGAGTATCAGGTATGTTCGGTATTTCTTTTGTCGCTTATCTTTTGAAATACTTTCTAGGATCAGCGATAATTATATTGGTTATTCTTAATCTCTTAAACTCTTAATTTTACTGTTCTACTGTAGAATATATATATATATATATATATATATATATATATATATATATATATATATATATATATATATATATATATATATATATATATATATAGAAATGAAGAAGAAGAATACTTTTATTCAGCAAGAAATTTTCAGCAAAAATTGCCCAAAAGTGCCCAAAAAATAATAAATATAAAGAAAATATAAAAATAAATAAAGTTTTCAAAAAATATGCTTTATAATATATTCAAAGATCAAAAATGTATTTAACATATTGCTGTTTTAACAGTTTTATTCACTACATTTTACTGTAATATAGTAAATTTAAAACATTTAAAACATTTTGTAGTGTATTTCTACCATTATTTCAGTTTGAGATTTTATAGATGACTTTGTCTCCACTACTATGACAACCATTTTATAAAATATGCTTGCTTTCTGTCTTCTCCATGTTTATTCTCAATCAGAGAGACATGCGCAGACCAGGAGAGAAGAGGGAGGAACACATTGGGAGAGTTCTCGGAAACGTGGCTCCCAGCATGCTGCTGTGCAGTTTGTCTGAATCAGTTTGTTTCTTCCTGGGTGAGAATCTCCTACTGATCTCAACCTCTGCTTCAACCCATAAAAATACGAGAGAAAGAATGTTTCAGCACCTTTATGGATCGAAGCCGAGAACATTAATTATATTGCCTGACCTTTACTCGCTGATGCATGTCAGCGAAACATGAAGCAGCAGATTTAGTACCATCCCAATTAAAGAGAGATATGATTCATGTATAGTGGCGTGATTCTTGTAATGTACTTTCCGAATGAATCACGTATAATGCAGTCACTAGTTTCAGATGAATAAGGAAACGTATAAAGCTGATTAAACGCACTCTGGTTGTCTGTTTGCAGGTGCTTTGAGCACTATGCCGGCAGTGAAGTCTTTTGCCCTGTACGCAGCACTGGCTGTGCTCATGGACTTCATTCTGCAGATGACTGCTTTTGTGGCTCTTCTCTCACTTGACGCTCGGAGACAAGATGGAAATCGATGTGAGATAGCTTGCTGCGTTACTGTTGATACTCCACGCTCGTCCAAACCCAACCAGGGCGTCCTGCTTCCGTTAATGAAAAAATACTACGCCCCTCTACTGCTCCACCCTATCAGCAGGGTATTAGTGGTACGTTCCTCCTTCAGCGGTATTAGCACATTTGAACTACTGTTATAGCGAATCACCGCTTTCCAAATGTGTTTAATTTATAGATTTGCTGGCTTGACCTTTGTCCCAGCTAGAGACTTTTAGTTTTAAAATGTGAAATCCATTGTGATCGGTGCTGTCAAATGATTATTCACGATTAATCACATCCAAAATATGTGTGTGCTCACTGTGCTGTGTATATGCAAACACATGCATGCATACATTTAAGAAACATACAATGCTTATATATAATATAAAACATAAGAATATAAATATGTAAATGTATATGCATGTAAATATTTCAAAAATATATGCTGTATGCACTTGTATCTATATATACATAATAAATATACGCAGCACACGCACATATATTCTGTAAACAAAAATCTTTCTTAATCGTTTGACAGCACTTATAGTATTACGCTTTAGAAGCTGTAATATTTAAAAAAAATAAAATAAAATTATATGCATTTTCTAAAATAGCCCACCTGCCACTAAATAAAACTATTAAAAGCTGTAATTTTTTCAAAATAGATTTTTTATTAAAGATAAATACATTTATATATAAGTTTAACAGGAACAAGGAAGACATTGTATTTGAGTAAATATACATTTACAATGTAAATGTGGTTACAATTTTATTTGATATAACTATAAATGGGAGATTTTCTGTCTTTTATACGCTTTTATACGCGATTTAACGATTACTTATAGTTTATTATGTCTTGTTCTCATAGATGGTGGTGTTCCTTGCGATGTTCTTTGCCTGTGTGTTCCTCTCGTTCCACGTAAAAGTGGGCTTAAATCAGGAACTGGCCATGCCATCTGTAAGTACAGAAGAACTGGTAGCTTGCCAATAAAAACGACCAAATATGCCAACATGCTAAAAAAACAAAAAACTTAAATTATCAGTTACAGTTTTAATTTTCTCTCTTCGTCTGTGTTTAAATGTTATCAGGACTCCTACATGTTGGACTACTTTGCATACCTCTATAAGTATTTTGAAGTCGGTGTGCCCACATATTTCATCACGACCAAAGGGTTCAATTTCACCAGTGAGGAGGGCATAAACGCAGTGTGTTCGAGTGTGGGATGTGACCAGTTCTCTCTCACACAGAAGATCAGATACGCCACAGAGTACCCTGAGCGGTGAGTACTATATACCTATAAGAAAAGCACCGTATAAAATGCTATCCAGGTGTCAAATATACCTTATTTAAATACAACTACAGTTGTAATGTAAATGTATAAATGTTTAATCATGTTCAAATCAGCATTTGGTGTAGCACATCACTACTTTTACCTCACTGTGCCGCATCAGACCTTGAACTTCAACTGATTTATTATCAATCTTGAAAGTTCACTTTGACATGGTCTTGTCAAGATACCAAGTATTACAATGAAGTACAGTGAACAAATGACTATACATAAAGCTGCTGATAAAACTAAAATTTTGCTGATTGCTCTAGATCTTACATGGCTATCCCAGCATCCTCCTGGGTGGATGACTATATTGACTGGCTGAACCCTGGGTCCAAATGTTGTCGTATCTATACGTTGGGCCCAAACAAAGGAGAATTTTGTCCTGCCAATGAAAGTAAGTCAACATTTAAATCCTTTTTGTGTTTTATGTGTTTGTGTGTTTCCATGCCACATTCTTGGAGAACTAAATGTAAGCTAATTTCAACAGCGGGTCTCTTCACGTGTGCCAAGAAGTGTATGAGTACACCCCCAAATGGGGTTCTGCGCCCTAGTGTTCAGGAGTTTAACAGATTCCTGCCAGACTTTCTCAGCAACAGACCTGATCTTCAGTGTCCAAAAGGGTAAGAAAAGCAACTAAACCAGGCACCTGATAACCTGAACTGAATGAATGTTTAGAATAAAACACGTTCATTTGCTTTCATTTCCAGTGGTTTGGGAGCTTATGATAAAGCTGTGGTTAGAGACAACGAAACTGGGGAAATAATAGGTGAGATATATGACTGAATTCTATTTGTTTGAACAATTTGCATTCACCTTCTCAACCAATAGACCAGGGCCCACCAAGATTCATTTAACTAGTTAAAAGGAAGACAAAACAAGGGTATCTCTTACTTCAATATACCCCTTCAACAAGTGCCCCTTTTTTAAAGAATCATGATTTGGAAAACCTAGTGGTTTAAATTCAGTAATATAATTTGTAGACCTGGAAATGGTCCTTATGCATTTTTAAAATGAACATACATTTTTCTAGAATGATATGTATTTATCTTAAGATGTAAGAATAGCAGTTTCTGGTTCTTGAGTAAATTCTCTTGTTAATATTACCGGATGAAACATTAATGTTTTGCTTTATAACATCAGTTAAACACTGTCAAAACTCAAACGTAACTCTTGAAATTACAAATAAGTTATGTTGTTATAAGAAATACGTTGCTAAAAAAGTTGCCAAGTCACAACGAGTAGAACAGTCCTTACATCCTCGTGGTAGTTGTAGTCCTTGTTAAGTGACTTGTTTGCAGTGTTTGAGGTATGAAGAAACATACAGACTCTAGTTTACTTATAAATGAGGTTTTGAGGTCTACCAGCAGCTCATATAAAACGCATTTAGGTGTTTGATTCATTGTAGCATCTCCTCTTTTCAGCGTCTCGGTTCATGGCCTACCACACTCCTCTGGTCAACTCTCAGGAGTACACGGGAGCGCTGGGGAAGGCCAGAGAACTGGCGCGTAACATCACGCTGGCCATGAGGAACGTCACAGGCACCTCTGAAGACTTTGAGGTCTTCCCATACACGTAATGTCCACTTCTAGTCCTCCCTTATCTTTCTACATTTGCCATCCTCACCCTTGTTGCTTCTTCTCCTGGATAAGATAAGCGCTAATCAGTTCATGTAATACTATTGAATGATAGCATGTCCTTGAGCTACTTCTTAAAGTGCAAAACAGCATTAAGGATCCTAGAGCTACTTTATATTTTTCTGCCTACTGCACCATAATGTGTGTAACACGGATGTCACGCGCCTATTTTGAAACTGCTTAACTGAACTGAATGTGTACTTTGTTGTGAATTTAAAACCTCAAAAGTATATTTTTAATTAACTCTACTTGCAGAAAATCTAAAAGTGTACTTTAAAGGAACACAGCTTTAAAAAATAGGCTCATTTTCCAACTCCTCAAGTTTTGCGTTCCTTTAAGAGAGGTCTCTTTTAAAAAGTGCGCTTTTCTCTCACCGCTGACTCTCTGTTCTTTTTTTGTTTGCAGTGTGACGTATGTGTATTACGAACAGTATCTGACCATCGTGAACGAGGGTCTGTTCAACATCGCCGTGTGTTTGCTCCCCACGTTCGTCGTGTGCTGTATCCTGCTCGGCATGGACTTGAGATCAGGCTTTCTGAACCTGCTCACCATAGTGATGATCACCGTGGATACGGTTGGCGTCATGACGCTGTGGGGCATCGACTTCAACGCCGTGTCGCTTATCAACCTTGTGACGGTGAGTGGCTCAGAGAAACTCTGTATGGTTTGCATTTCATCAGTCCAGTGACTGTAGTCAGTCAGGATAACGTTCTCATCTTACTTGGGTTTGTTTTTCAGGCCGTCGGTATATCGGTGGAGTTTGTGTCTCATTTAACGCGCTCGTTTGCCCTCAGTATTTGCCCCACGAAGGTGGAGAGGGCAAAGGAAGCTACAGCTAACATGGGCAGCGCGGTGAGCACCGTAACTTTCTCGGTTACGTATTAGTATATATGTCCAGTTCTTGTTTTGTTTCATGACTGTTTATATCTCTTTGCCAGGTGTTTGCTGGAGTTGCAATGACCAATCTACCTGGAATAGTGGTGTTGGCGTTTGCTAAAGCACAGCTCATCCAGATCTTCTTCTTCAGACTCAATCTGGTCATCACTTTGCTCGGCATGGCCCACGGCCTCATATTTCTGCCCGTGCTACTGAGTTTCTTAGGTATGTTGCATGGTGCTCAATTCCAAAAAGTGCAACCAGTTGTACTGGTTTTAAGCAAAATCGTATCCCAAAATGCAAATGCAAAATTGATTGGTCGCCCAAAAATGTAAAGGTTTTTACGTGAAAACTACACACAAAAAACTAATGGGTAAAAATGTGTAATGCATTTCCAATCTATAAAACAGAGACGTTTCCTGTTAAAAATATATAGGAAACATCCAGTAAGAGCAGATAAGGGAGAGGAAGGCATCAGACATGCCAGAACACAAGCTGGATCCACGAACGACCAAAATAGTCCAGTATATTCAGACGAACAGAAATGTTATT
Organism: Puntigrus tetrazona; assembly: GCF_018831695.1. Taxonomy (NCBI): domain Eukaryota; kingdom Metazoa; phylum Chordata; class Actinopteri; order Cypriniformes; family Cyprinidae; genus Puntigrus; species Puntigrus tetrazona. The sequence continues at coordinate 18,425,519 of NC_056706.1, read as the reverse complement.
TTAGTTTTTTGACATTCCCACAGACCACGTGATGAAATAAATGCAACACAATGCATAGTAACACAGTTTGAAGAGTTTAGAAGTATGACAGTGTGATAGTTGTTTAATAATAGCATATTGCCAAACAATCTATTATACAGTTTTAAGTATTATTTATATAATGTTGTGGTATTTAAAATGTAGAATTTTAAAGCTTTTATCTTTATATTTCCATTTTAAATGTAGTTTAAATAACTGAATAATTATAAATACTATTATTTTTACAATTTTACAATACTAATATTTCTACAATTATTTTTACGTTGTTTGTTATTGGGCTTTTTTCAAATATTTTATATATATATATAAACATAGTGTGTATATTTATGTATTTATACGTACCAAATACATACCTAATAAATATACACAGTACACACACACATATAGAATGTCGACAAGCTTTCCTTTTGAATGATTCTTTAGTGATTATTCATTTTAATTTAATTTAAATTTAGTAACCAATAAAACACTATGTTGCAAGCAATGTTATTCCATTCTAAACATTTGACGCAACCAAATCAAATCTGGTGCATTAGAACAGAGTTCGTTTAATCAAAACTTCTCTGTCTGTGTTGCTCAGGTCCCGGTGTGAACAACGCAATTCTGCTACAGATTCAAGAGAAGAAAGCCAAGGAAATGGAACTCAACATCAAAGCTACATACGACAACATTACCTACGAAAACCACGAAAAGACAAACGGCGAAATCCCCACAGAGCCCTCATACCCAGTGAAGGCTGACGTTATCCCCAAGGCCGCCCAAGAACCCAACGAATATGAAGTTGACATTTTGTAGTTCAGGAAAAACTGCTCTCCCTCTTCCTTCCAGTTCATTTACCTCTGTTAGACTGAATTGGTAGTATGAGAGATTCCTCTGGATGAAGGGATCGACTGCTATCACTTACACTGCTGCATGTAAGACCTCAGGGGAGAAAACTACCAATAACAGGACAATTATAAGCAGAATCCCATCTTGCTATGTCAGCTCTGTGCCTCAGGTGGACACGATAGTGTTGCGTTACTGCTATAAAACTGTCTATCGCCTTCAGAAGATGTTCATGAGAGATACTCAACTTCACCATCATCTTTACTGGTCATTATCTGACACGAAGAGATAATGCACACAAAAGAGGAGCTCAGTTCCACTGTATTAGAAGCAAGGAAATTAGTACAATAGTTCAGAATTGTTTTACGTTTTTATTGTGTAATATTTGTTAAATGTTATATTTAATTTTGTGGTTGTTTAGGTTTGATATTGCCATTTTGGCATGCAACTAATTGTCTTGTTGAGGACAGAAACACTTAGCTCTATAAAGCAGACAATGCAACTTAAATTACACTCCAGTATAAAGAGCATACGCTCTCGTATTATTAACATTACTGTAATAATATAAAATGCACTGTGTGTATTTCTACATTCTGTATCAATTCATTGAATGTTCAATATTACCTCAATAGTTCAACGTCGACTTTGCATTCAAGGTTTACAGTTTACTCATAACGTAACCATTTTTACAGCAGTTTATTGGCTGTGTAATTGTAGACAAACTAATAATAATTTCAGGCAATCAATGAACCTTTTTGTATGTTTTTACAGCGTAAATATTTAAAGAGATATACACCGTCAAAATAAACTATACCGAACTGCCATAATGCCTTCTCGTATGAATGCCAAATAGTCAAACGCACAAGTTCACATTTATTGGTTTTGATTCACAACATTCTATATTAAACATCTGTGCAATAAAAAACAGGTTTTATACAGTCTAACTTACATGCCATGCACTAAAAGGGATTTAATCAAACCTTAATGAAAACCGATTGAATTAATGACACTAATGCAGGAAAAGTAAAATATGTAAAAGTACATAAATTGTGCAAACAAAGCACCTGCAGTAAAAATGTGCAATTCTTATGTTCACGCGCGCACACACACACACACACACACACACACACACACACACACGCACACGCACGTACCCAAAGACTTTAACCTATTAATCTGCTGCTCTCTGGTCAATACTGCTGCATAAGGGAAATCTCTCTCACTCACACATGCACTCATTCACTGGTGCAGAGTTCACTATGGTCAAAGGGGATGTTTGGAGAAAAACAAGGGCCGAGTCTCTTCAAATTTATTATATCTTTTATGTATTAATTAGCATAGCTATCAGCAATAAAATGAACAGCCCAAACACGTAAGTCTATAAAGATAAACCTCTAAAGACCGAAAGACTCTACTGTGCATCTTGGCTGGATTTCCTTGCGCCATCAAGTAAGAAAAACATTGAGCCCTCTGCCATCTAGTGGACTTCTGTGGTGCTTTCACAAAGTAAACCATACACGCATACCTCGAGAGCACACATGTGCTTGCTATTCTCTATATGAACACGTAATATACAAAAACAAGATTCAGTTTAATGACTAAATTTGACATTTTCAGAACCATTTTCTAAAATGCAACTCCCCGTTCTGACCGTCAAACGAACCGAGCCAGAACCCGATCGACGACTTATGAAACGCAGCGGATATTGATCTGTTGAAGACCATGTAGAGCTAAAAGCATCTTGTTCCCTTATGCATGAAATGTTGTCTAAATAAGACCCAAACAGAGCTCAATGGTGCTTACACACAGCAGGAGAAATTTTTACCACCAGATCCCACGATTTTTTACGAGGTGGCTAATTTGACCTCGCTCATACAAATTCATATGATCTTTGCTGAATCGTACGTGTTTTACGAGTTAGATTGCATACGACCGAGATCATACGAAATAGCCTCCTTGTAAATTACGGACGAATTGGTCATGAGAGCCAACGTCAGTAACTCAGGATCTCGTAGGACGTCCCGTCCAGATGTCAGCATGTGAGAGACCTCTGTTCACGAGCCTTCAAACTCACTCTCTTTTTCCTCCTAAGATAGAGACAGGGAAAATGTAGTCGTTGAAAGAAAGTCATATTCATTTGATGCTATGATATTTATTTACTTTTTAAATCTGACACTTTTGGACAGCAAAACAAAAAAAACGTTTGTTTGAGTCACATTTTTGGTTGTCTAACCAAGAAAATTAATGTGTAAATCTAAAAAAACTTTTCAAGTTTTATTATGAGTGTACAAAAGAAAAAAAAAAAAAACACAAAGCATAAAAGTAAAACAAAAATAAAAATGCAAAAAAAAAAAAAAAAAGAAGCTCAAAGCTAAATAAAAAACCCAGGCAAAAAACAAGCAAACTGGAAAGCACGGCAAAACAAAACAAAAAAAAAAACTGTAACAAAAACTTTGCACTTGCACCTTGTGAAAGTTTGGTTTAGTTCATACCTTTTAGGTTGTGTAACCATGCATTTCCAAAGAAAAGCATAGAGGGCTAACAGAAAGCCTATGAACACTGCTGCGGCAATCGCACCTGCAAACACACACACACACACACACACACACACACACCTGAAAAACATTTGTCAACAGAGGCACATCATCTGTATCCTCTACCCAGAGATGAGATCAGTAACACTGATATAGAGCATGACGGAGCAACAGGCTGCTGTCTCCAAGCACTTTTGCTGCTATTTTCAAGAAGAAACTGCAGCCTGTACACTTTGGTTGCTGTTAGTAAACATCTATTTATGAAACGTCGCGGCTGCTTTATATACTGATCTCAGGCGTGTGAAAGGTCAAAGGTCCCACTAAATGGAAAAGAAGAGTCAGCTTGAGACTAACCCTGAGAATCAAGACGTATACAACGTGTGTGAGAAGAGATATTTGGGGTAATGAGGTGGAAAATTCCAGCGATAACTTGGAAACCTGTTGGAGCCTGTGAGCGGAGAAGCTGAAACAGTGAAAATCAACAGCCTTTACGTTCTCTTCAACAACCCGCTTTTTATATTAGTTCTTTAAAACAAATAAAATCTGAATCTGGGCATGGTCAGAAGACATGATGCAAATAATATCAATCTCAAATGACAGATTAAGAGATTATCAGATATTTCGGACAAAATTTATAGCATCAACGTTATGAATTGAATTGAATTGCATTTAATTTAAATATTATTTATTTAATGTTAATCATTTTTATGTTATTTACGTAACGTAGTGAAATTTAGATATTTTAAGCCTTAGTTGTTTACTAAATGTTTATGAGAATCTAGTTTATTGAACACACAAACTGAGTTTATATTCTGAATGAATGATCTGTTTTTCCTCTGACACTCGGTCCAGAAATCCCAAGCGTTTCATAATTCAGCAGCTTCCTTTCTCACACACACACACACACACACACACGCACACACACACACGCGCGCACACACACACTCGCACAATTCTCAGCACAACCAGAATTCCCTAGAAATGTATATGCCTTTTTTCTTTTTTTTGAGAATTCAATAGGAGTTTAATGATGTTTTGACACAAAACAACCCCTTGTCGTTTCTTCTCTGCAAAAGGTCAAACCAGTTGCGAAATCAAATGATTAATTTCACACTTGATTTCCACTCTTCTCAGAACGTGAAAAAGACAGACGTCATCCACTGGAGAAAGAGTGGAGAGGTCACAGATAAATCATGTTTTCCAAAGGCTTTGTTTTTTTTTTGTAGAGGAATAAGTCATGTGAGAGTCACGAACAAAACGTTTTAAGTCATAAAAACCTCTCAGTCAGCAAAGGAGAGTCCTTTTTAACATTATGGGTGTCTTTTGATCAATTTAAATGTGCCCTTTCTTAATAAAAGCATGAAAAAATAATAAAAACAGAAAGTGCTGGCCCCTCCATCAGGGGCACTCAGAAGGGACACTGAGACTGTACCTGGTATGATTCCACTCTCTCTCTTCATGGGGCTCTCAGCAAGAGGGGGTGGACTGCTGGTTACCGAGCCTTTAGAAACAACGAAGACCTCGTTGAAACAAGAGTATACAAACTATCGTTAACACGATGCAATTATGGCTGTTTGATGTACTACCATTTCTGCCAGAGCTGGAAGAGAGCCATGAAGACACTGGGGAAACTATCTGGAGAGAGAAAACAACCCACTGTTTAATAAAATGAGTGGGGATTGATTTCAATATTTAGGAACTGAATGAATTGCACAAAGCAAGTGTAATTAGCTGGATCTACTCTCAAGCCATCCAAGTTGCAAATGCATAATTGAATACAGTTATATTCAAAAAATGTTTCTGTCTTTTTCAGGTTTTACAATGACAGCGAACTGTGGTCAAAATTTTAAAGCCCATCATCAAAGTCCATCATTTGAAACATGCAACGATTACATTTTTTTTTATTAATTTTATTAATTGTACAAAATGTTGTTCATAATCTGTCTTGACAGACGGGAATTGCATGAATGAATGCCATTTGCAGTCAAATATCTGGTGCACTTAAAAGGTGCCACTGACATTTTTAATATAATTCCGATTGCATTTGTCTGAAAAAAGAAAGTCATATATAACTAGGATGGCTGTAGGCTAAGTAATCATTTTTGGGTGAACTAACCCTTCAAATAGGCTATCATAAGACTAAGATTAGGAGGAGTTAAATAAATAAGCACAAGGGTACATAACATAAGTTAGTTGTTTCAGAAGCGATGCTACATTTTGATGGATAACTGCAAAGACAGCTATTTTTTCATCTGTGCGGCTGCAGCATCACTCCGGAGCACATTTTCAGATACAGATGTCACATTCCAGGTATAATCTCACCTATCCTGTGACAGAAATTGTCTGGTAATGGAGATGAAGTCACGCGATTCCAACATGGCAGCTCCAACAGGACGCAGAGTCAAGCATTCGTCCGAGTGTAAATGCATTTTTGATTTATCTGTGCAAGGTTGTACCCGTTTATTCAGAGGTAAAACTATGGGAAAGTTACTTGTACCTCTGTAGATCCTATCCGAGCACTGAAATGTGACAGTGAGAGAGGGAGGCATGTCCCAGCGCTGTTGTTTAACAAAGATAAGAAACTATGCCATGACTGAAAGTTTCCAAAACATGCTGGAAGAGAGATGAGAGAGAGAGAGAGAGAGAGAGAGAGAGAGAGAGTGAGAGAGAGAGAGAGAGAGAGAGAGAGAGAGAGAGAGAGAGAGAGAGAGAGAGAGAGAGAGAGAGAGAGAGAGAGAGATTTACTGTTTCCCTAAGAAGTCTTCTCAAACATTTGATCTGTGCTGTAAATGCAATCTCTCAAATGTAACTTTACTTCACTGAATACCAATAAAAAAAAAAGTGTCATTCTGATACTCTGATGCTTTAATTTTAACATTTGCATTAATACTGCACTTTCCTTATCTTAAAAATATCAGGTTCTGTCTTTAAGAAGCTCATTTTTGAAGTCATGCACCTGAGGAGAGTTGCATTGCCTCTGCACTGTTTGTTTGTACCTGTGTGAGGTTGAGGTCCTGTGGTTCTTCACGAACAGAGCTGCCGTTGTCTCTCAAGCCCGTCCACATGTTTCAGCGCGTGTTTGTGTTTCCTCCCGTGATCATCACGAGTCGCCCGGAATAAAGGGAGCAAAATTGCGCATGAGGCTCAAACAACGTAAAATGCCCCTTACCTCGCTTTTAAAGTGGGCGGAGTAAGAATGTCTCGTGGGCGGGGTAAGTATGCCTTGTGGGCGTGGCGAGTATGTCTAGTGAGCGGGGCAACAATGCGGCCATCCGTTTGTGTAAACATTCATTCAATCAGTTAATCTTCAAAACGTTATTCATAATCTGCCCCTTTAACACAGCAAATACATAGTGCTACACCTGAAACGGTGCATTTAGCTGTTACACTGTGTTTTGTGTACAACGGATTAGGCTACTGCATTTAAAACTTGTTCTTTATTACATTTTTATTACCATTAGATGCCACTGTTATTGACAAATTATTGAACAATTTAAATAATAATAATACTTAACCCCCTGCAGTACGATTATGGACCTCCTGACTAACTTTTTTTTTATTCTGAAATTTGACACAAAAATAACGATTAAGAGAGACATCAAGCAAACGGTTATGACTCACTGCCTACACCATGAGGCAAAGAGAGATTAATTAGTGTAAGCATCAATTTACTTCAAAATCACAGTTCAGCCTTTGATGGTCTGACATCAGAGGAAAGCAGAAATAAAAGACAGAGAAGCAGCCTCTGACCGCAGGCCTTCGCTCTCAGTGACGTAAACACATAAATCATTATGTAAGGCCGAAATTACTGGTTCCTCCTGTTGAAGATTGCTATTAGCATTGCTAAATGTAGAACAGTCAGGCTCTACTTGTATGGCTTGGCGTTGGGCAACAAGCATGTAAACATTGAAGCTTTTTTTCCGGTGATGTTTGAACGGCGTACTTCAATCACATCGACTGATTCTCTTCCTAAAAAGTTAAGTGAAAAAGTGTTTTTTTAGCTGATATATGGTCAAAAAAAAGTAAAAAACACTGTCACTGAGGCCGAACCTTATGATAAAAAAGCTAAATGTAAATCCTTCTACTTTATTTACCCCTAAAAGTTTAGTTTAGTAACTCAATGGTACATGCTAGTAATTTAAAATTGCAAATTAGTATCTAAAGTGTACATATTATTATAAATGTTTTAAAAATACCACCCCAGTGACCATTTAGTTTATCTGAGTTTAGAATATAATTCATAATTGCATTGCACCCTTGGATAAAATAAAATTTAACGTCACTTAACATCACATTCAAACATGCAATATAATCTTAACATATTCACAAGATGTGAGCAACATTTTCAACACTTTCATTGTCTTATAGAGATCATCTGTTATGAACAGCCCATTTTCTTGTACAGTGCATGCAGAAGTTATGTCCAGATGTTTGCATACCAGATAATTTGACTTTTTTTGGAAAAGAAAGTGCATAGTGTCAAACAAAATAAACAATACAACGTTGGTATTTTAGTCCATTTGACCCTTGTATGAGTATTTGCTTATAAGAAGCAGCAGGTGGCAGCATGCTATTGCTGTCCTAATGTTCTGCTGCGAAACAGGATGCAAGACTTTAATCTTAAAAATATGTATTTTTTAGACACCGATTTTTTTAAATCAAAATCCAGGGATCAAGTTGTAACTATTGTAATTTATAAACTAGTTCACAACACTTCCTCAAACCTTTATCAAGATCCATCCTGTTCCATGAGACCTTGAATAAATCCCTCGTAAGGTCTTGAGAATCCCTGAAATGTCACGCCTGTCTCATGGGACAAGATGCAGATGTACATTTTATTTAATTTCTTTTGAATAAACGGCTCTTTCTTATAATTTCTCGTTTTATTGTATTATTTTTAATATTTCATTGTATCAATAGCTCGTTTATCTTTAGCCTTGTTATACCTTATGAAAGGCTGGACCAGGATGGATAGTTGAATCCATTGCCATAAGGGTCTTCATACCTTCTATTTTCACAATTGACCGTGATGTTTGAGTACAGGCTTCATTTAAATCCGAAGAAAATGACTACAGACCTCTACAAACGACAATTCAAGTCATTTAATAGTACAGCAAGTTTATTTACAACAGTCAATCACGCGTACAAAGTATATTAAAGTTCTGCATTAAATAATTTAACAGTTCTGATTACCACTGAATATAAACAATTTAAAACTCAATAAATAAAACAAGCAATAAACAGTGCACAATTACCTTGCTGACCCTGACCAGTTCATATATTTACAAACGCATCTAGTCCCTCCGCGCCTCTCCAAACCATGCCATGAAGGTGCAAGTATATGTAACATTACCTGAATGTGCTCATTGCAATAGCTAACAATAAAAGGTGTATGTCGCGTCTAAAAGCGTATTTAACTGCAAGCGTTTGCCTTTATGGCACAAAATAACACACATGCTAAACATTCCAGCGGGCTGTGGTTAATAGATGTTGCCAAACAACCCCATAGCCTCCTGTTGAAAAGGAGCAAAGCACTTTCGTCACATGGAGAGGCCGCTCTAGCATTGCGGGTCCGCCGTGACTCGTGAAATCCGCCCAACGAGAACGAATCGCGTTTTTCACGGCGACAGCATGCAGGCGGCCATCTTGCAGGCCACAGCGGAAATGAGCGCCGCGCCCCGGCCGCTCCCCTCTTCTGATTGGATGAAGGTAATCTCGCAGTGAGGCGCCATTTCCCACACAAGCTTGTGGAACCGCTCTTTGAAACTGAATGGGAGAGTTTGGAAAGTTCATATCACACCATTCTCCGTCCCGCCCCCCTCGTTTCTCTTTATTTGCCTTCCCATAATGCCCTGTACTCACTGAGGGTGTAGTTTGTAGACAGAGCCGTCGACTCCCACGGTGATCTTCAGGTCGTCCTGGCAACGGCGTTCTCTCATCAGGTTGATGACGCCCGCGAGGCCGGCCCCGCACACGTGAGCGGCGCGCGTGGACACGCTCTCGCAGACCAGACGCACAACGTCACAGTCCAGCTCCGACGGCAGGATTCCCAGGCAGCTTAGGATGTTGTAGATCTGCTTCCTGTCCCCCGTGTCACTGAAAATAGACAGATAAAAGGTGTAGCGCATGTTAACACGTGATTTCTAATTCTCTTAACATTTGGCATTTCACTTGTGAAAATGAAATCCTACAGAAGTAATATCATTTAAATTAGCCACCTTGTAAAACATTTACGAATTGTTGTGTCACAGCATCATATATAATCTTTAATTATAGTATATAAAGCACACTACATTGGTGTGTGCATTCAAGTGCACGTCTATTTCACAGTATTTAAAAAGCTTCTGATCCTAAAACATTGTTTTCTGGAAACGGTGATCAAAATTAAGTGAGTTTATGCTTAAAACTAGAAAACCACTGGCATAAATGTTCGTGTTTACAGTATAAACACTTATTTTTGATATTCGGAAGGCGAAACTTGGTATCTTGTGTTACTTCGCTCCTTTTAAAATCATCAGTCGTACCTCTCGATCTGGGAGACGAAGCGAGTTTCAAAAGCTCCACGTGTTTTCAGGAGGTCTGAGGCTTCTCCATTGAACAGCAGGTTTTCATTCACTAGTTTTACCAGCACAAGACGCACAAGCTCGCCCATATACTTCCCACCAATCAGCTTCTCGTACCTAGAATCACCCAAACAGAATACGTAGCTATTAGACCTTTCGAAGTGAAAAGCGCGGTCACAAACTCATCAGTTTCAGCAGCAAAAGGAAAGATTTTAATGCTAGTAAAAGCCTGAGGATAATCATGAAATACAAATGGCCTAAAGTGACGTGGACAGAGGAGCGGCCCATTGTAAATACCCATTAAGCGAGCAGCTTCACTAATGATCTCTTTCCCTGGCCATTAATCCAGTCGTGTGTATTCCAGCACTGACGTGGCTACCGTCAGTGTCTCCACATGCACAGAAAAACAACCCTCGTCACCTGGAGACCACTTAAGAGCTCCAGGTTGCCGTCTAACTAAGCTGTTAAACTAGAAGCAAGTATGTAAGGACATCTGCGCTTCAGATTACACTGCTGCTCCTACAGTGGCTAATTTAGTTACAGATATGATCTTCGAAGAAATTGAGCATGCACCTTCACATTTTAACAAATAGTTGTTTGATAGGATATATGTGACATCATAATATAGACTGATGACTCATACTTCTTTCCTTTTCCTGTAGTTTTTTTGATGAAAACTGCATTAAAAATATCCTAAAATATCAAAGAAAGATGCATAGCACCATTTTGTTGATGACTTTAATTTGATATAAAATGCAGTTCAAAAGTGTACTTAAGGGTGTTAAGTCATGAAAGAAACACTTAAGTGGCCTAAATTACATTAAAATGTTATCTGAAAGTATAAATAATTTCTTTTTCTAATTTAATTCTGATTTTTCTGAGGTTTTTTTAGTACGCACATTCAGTGCAAATACTACAAAATATATGCGTGAAAATACTTCTTTCATAGATAATGATACTAAAATAATGTGCATGTTATTGTTTTATATTATATTTTTACATCAAAATATCAAACAAAAGATGCATAACATATTTTTTGTGAACATTTTGTGAATAAATGTTCTCATTTGCTGTGCTGCATGCCAAATATTGAGACATTAAGCAGTGTCAGAAAAGTATGTGAAAAGTCAGAAAACACACATTGTGAATATTGATATTTTTGTGTAAGATTATTTAGTAAATCAGGTTCTGAAGTGAATTGTGTACTTCACTGTAAGCAATAAGTCATTTCTAAATATGATTTTTTAAATTATTTATTTTAATTACCTCATAACCTTTCTTTGTTTTTCTTGCAGCTTTTATTTCCAAATTTAAGTATGCATTTGACCCTGGGGTCGTCAAAAAAGAGGTCTCAGACTTCTGTACCATCTTTTTTTTTTTTTTTTTTTTTTTTTTTTAAAGCTCACTTACAGCTGATGTCCAGGGTTTAGTGAAGTCTCGTCAATAACACGGTCGTACTCCAGCCGGAAGTCCTCCAGTTCGCCATTGTCCCCAAACGCTCCCCACTCTGTGTTCACACACATCCTCCCCTCCTCTCCCTCCACCAGCTCCACCTTACGCATCTCCTCCATATAACACGCATTACAGCCGGTCCCTGAGAATCCATGAAAAAAATGAAAGAGAAAAAGAGAGAGAGACAACAAAAACATTAAACTAAAAGCTTCGGGCCTATTGCTTTATTGCCATGCTGTTTTTTCCTGAATGGTGGTTAAAATATTCCATCTTCCTGTTGTAAAGTTTATGTCCGAGCTCTAATTATATTTGCATGGTCCGTAGTGTGTGCGGTCTTCTCTTACCTACTATCATACCGACTTCACAGCTGCGATCTTCATAGTAGCAGGAGATCATGGTGGCTACTGTGTCGTTCACCATGGCAACCACGTCCATTTCAAAGTCCTGAACAAAGAATTATTCATTCGCTTTTATGGGAGAGTGGTTTAAACCTTTTATCATAAGCTTTTAAAATGTGCTACGAGTGTGAAAGCAGCATTCTGTTCTCCTTTCCATTACCAGTAAGGCAAGATCCAAGAACAGAATTTCTGCTGGAAATTTTTAGCACGACAAGTAAGGCCTTCATACTAACCCCTCTTCTTTTAATGGCATCTCTCAGTAGGCCGACAACATTATTGCCCTCAGCGCCAGAGGCCTTGAAGCCTTTAGTCCAGTTGAGCAGAATGCCCTGTTAAAATGAAACACAAAATAGTACGTCTGTTAACCTAAAACATTCACAAGTTCACTTTAAAATGCATGTTAAGTTAACTTTGTAATGAAATTAGGGATAGTTCACGCAAGTCAATGGGGAGCGGCAAGGAAGGTGAACTATCCCTTTAAGAGGCTCCTGTTTATATGCATCTAGACTCTGACCTTGTCCAAATCCTCATGACGGACTGGAAAAGAGAAGGTGAATCCCAGCGGAAGCTTCTTATGCTTCAGATTATGCTTGTCCAGGAAGTCGGATATGCACCCGGCAATGTAGTCAAACAACTATTTGTAAAGAAAAGGGGGTACAGTGAGACCAAACTGTCAGAATATGTGTATGTACAGAGCGTTTGACCTTTTGATATCTCACCATTTCAGCCGTGCCGGTCATGGCGTCTTCAGGGATGGAGTACATGTGATGCTTTGTCTCCACCTTCCAGCCTCGCTCTTCATCTTCACCCACTTTCACCAGCATCACTCGAAAGTTTGTGCCTCCAAGATCCAGCGCCAGGAAATCACCAACCTCTGAGATGAGTCACACGAATAAGCATCAGCAACACTGTGAGTCACAGGATTCAATACCTGATTCCAGGAAGGAAAGCCCACTGGGGCTTTTTGTCAATGTACTCATCTGATATTTACTTTTACCTAATGAGAAGCTAATATTGATTCAATTCATAGCACGCTGCAGTGTATTTACTTTATGTCACTTAGGATGCGTTATACCTGACCTGTACGGCTTTCTGTACAAAAGAAGATAATTTAAAAAATGCCTTTTTTGTCCTTACAATGAAAGTCAATGGGGTTGTTTTAAACTCTCTTTCACTTAAGGGACAAAATTGTTGAAACAGTATTCAAAAAATGTATGTTCCACAGTTATACAGTTTTGGAACAACATTAGGGTAAGACATTTATGACAGAAAAAACAGATGGCAAGCTATTACTTTACCATTATATATGCTTCATTTTTAATGAGTAATATGCATTGCTAAGGACTTCATTTAAACAGATATAAAGGCTGATTTTTTTTTTGCATCCTCAGATTCGAGATTTTCAATTAGTTGTATTTTTGCCAAATATTGCTATCCTAACAATGCATCAATGTAAGGCTTATTTATTCAGTATCAATTAAAAAACAGTGAAGGATATAAGTTACACTCGACCAATAGATATGAAACACAGTGCTTTCATTTGATCTGATTACCCTCAAAATGTGGATGAGATCAGAACTCTTACCGGAGCCTTCAGGTGTGGAGCGGACATAAGTGGGAAGCATTTTGACGCTGGCTTCGTCATGTGTCTCCACTCGCAGTCCCCTCTCCATCTCTCTCCTTATTCTCCTCATCACTTCCTCTAGATCTTCTTTACTCAGCAGAAATTCAGACAGAATTTGGTCCACCTGTAGAATATGTCAGAAAGAGAGAGGTTCAAATAAGTGGAGAGTTTTAAACGGTCTTAATTTGATATTAGCATGATCTCAAATGCGTTTTCAAAACACTCATATTAGTGGCAATGAATCAATGTAAAGAGCATGTATTATGGGTCTATGTCCGTCTAGTTAGTTTCTAGTCTCTTACCATGAGAATTCTCTCCAGCACTGACTCAAAGTCACTCAGCATCCTCTGCCTACGAGCTGAAGTGAGGCACGGCATCTTCGCAAGTCTTTTCAAACAAGTGTGTGATGAGCGTTGATTTGCTAAAGTTCGAACGTGTGTGAGGTGCATTGAGATGCTCAGCTGTTTTTATGCTCCAGTGAAGGAGGTGGGGGGGTGTGGTCAGAAAGATCGTTGCCCTTTGTGTACACACACACACACACACGGTACGCACACATCTTGATCAAACACACACACACACATGCACATTTAATCTCACCCATCACCTTGGAAACCTAGCTGTCAAGGCCATTCGGCGTGATCACGCGCTTCACAGCGAACATGACCTGACTTTTGCCCCCAATGGGAAATTCTAAATGAGACCGACACAATGTAATCTCCATGATATAAACAAATATATGCAATGCACATATTATATTATAGTACTATTAGGTTATCTTTTTTTTTTTTTAGTTGCTATTAAGTATTTGTTCAAACACAATCATCATTCTGATGCAGTGCAATGCAATACAATGAATAATAAGAATTTTAACCACGATATACCAGGATGCACTGTTAGCACGTGAGTTTCCTCAGATGTTTAATCTTACAAAAATGTTTAGTGATATTGTATTATACAATATAATACTGTATTGTATAGATTTTTTATGTAATTAGAGAATTTTTTTAAAAAAATTGGGAATTAGGTTACATTTAAAAATAGATACTGAACTTAAAACCTTTGCTAAATTTAGATGACTTGGTTTGCACAGGGCAAACAATTTTTCCAGAAATAGGTCTGCAGGAATGTGATGTGAGGGGAAAGTCCAAACATCGAACGTTTATTGCATTCTGAAGTTACCTAAGTGGTCAGACAGTGTAAACAAAAAAAAGGGTCCGTTAAAAGGCAGATATGTGATTGCACAAAGGTTCTAAATTGCTTCAGAAGCATAAAAATAGAAAAAAAAGAATTTGACATTTCTCACTGGTGGCAAGTTTATCCTGAACTTGATGGACGTTTTTGTATACCGCATGGTTCAGATTTCTGGTTGCTCTTTAATTTAGGGACCAATTCTGACTGTTAACTAGTTGCTTAGTAGAATGCATATTACTAGCACCTGTTTTATTTCCCTTATTCCAACCCCATAACTAAACGTAATAGCTACATTTCAAACTATGAATAAACAGCAAATTAGAAAAAAATTAGAACTTTAGAAGGCCTTCCTAAAAGTCGCTTGCCGCTTGTACAGTAGATTTATAGAATGGCAAACACAGACCGGCCACAATCATAATTAAAACAAAAATGTGACAGTCTACACAGCATTTGACCACTAGATTTGCAGAAATCATTTTACTTACTCAAGTAGTGTTTTCTCAACAGTGTCTTTTGAATTCATAGCTGCATTTCAAAGAAGAATCGTGAGCTAAGTTGATCGTAGATTGGTTGCATTGGTCTACAATCTACTTAGACTAGAAAATATGCAGCCCGTGTCCTTTGGGCTGGGATTCCCAAACTTTGTTGTCAGCCAAAATTATCTGACCTAATATTTTAATTGAAATAGACAAGATTATCCTACTGAAATCACCTTCGTTCAAAAGTAATCAGATTTTGTAATATTACAAATTACTCACCTAACCACAATTTTGATGCACTCATTAACAAACTATATTAAACAAACCCATTTTTTATAATAAACACTTGTGTGCTACATATTTAAACTATGCCTTTTTATGTGCATCGCGACCTTAAAAAGTCATGTGTGCTCTGGAGGGTCAGACACCCGTTGAACTTGAGTTACGGTCACAATATACTAACATTGCAAAAGGTGCTTATCAGGGCAAACAGAACGCTATTTTTGGAGACATTTATCATTTATCCCTGCTTTAAATAGTTCAACTAAAGAACCGCTGCACTGCAGAACTTCCCTACACCAGAATCTTCATCATACAAATCACATGAATTTGCATCATGACTTAAAATATATATAAAATTAAAAACACTGACTGATCAGAATGCAAATGATTCGATTACACTGCAGCCTGCTGCGTTATTCTTAGAAGACCCGTCCTCAGTTTGACTCATAATCAAGACAGACAGCTATCAGTATCATTATATTTTTACAGCTGTGGCTTCTGGTGTGATTGCTTTAGCTAGAGTTCATCGCTTATTATCAGCTATTATAATCATAAGAACTCTTTATTGGTGCACATTCAATGCACTGTTATATCGTAAAAATACAGCCCAATGGATCTGGCGGGCCAACGCATGATTAGAGATGCAGCCAGAGTGACACAAATCACACACATGGAGTTCATCCAAGGACGTGAGCCATATAAGACTGTCATAAGAGCAAACTCGCAACAAAGACATCTACTGTGGCGTGAGGGGGAGGACCGAGGCAAGCTCAAGAGATATTTGCAGGACGGTTCAGCATGCTTTGATAAGTGCTACATTCCTGGCAATGTCTTGGACCGAAACCAGGTGCAATTAAGTATAGATGATAAAAGGATATCTGATTGAAAAATGTGGGCTACGTAGTGTATAAAACTTCTGCAAAACTCATTTAGACAACGCATGCTTACCATACAAAAAAAAAGAGAATAAAATATATTTTACCTTATCCGTGGTATGAAGGTCCATGGTGTGTCCTCTTCATGGGTGCATCATTTGAAAGAAAAATCTGCGGTGCAGGTTTTCTTCAGGTCTTTCTGAACAACGGCTTGACGCAGTTGGCTCAAATGAAATGTAAGAATGTACATAAAGCGTCGCTTGACTTATCCGACTTTCTTCATGGTCATTTGCGGATATTCCAATAGTCAGTCACAACGGACGGTCTTTTGTGTGGTCCATTTTCAGTCATCCGTGACTGAAGAGATGAATATTTTTGTAGCCTAAATCTGTTTGCATTCCAGAAAGTCACCACAGTCCCGGCGTGAGAGATGTTCCAGCAAAGGACGCTCGACCGGCTTACCTTGCGCCACTACAGCTGTCTGAGCCGATGATGACTATACTTTTAACTTTAAAAAAAAACAAGATTTCGTCACCCTCTTAAACATTAATAATCTGCAGAGGAAAAAGGGTTTCATTCATAATTTTCTCCCTTCCTGACTCCCCGTAACTAAGGCAACAGAAGGACCGTTTCCTCCTCTTATTTTTGTAGAAAAATACCCACACCTGTCTCCTTCTACGCCAGTTCAGACCGCAGGCTGCTTCTTGTTGCCGTGGCAAACTCGTCACCTTGGATATCTGTGAGGACCACGCACTACTGATATGGAAAATACTTTGCTTGCTCTTGGTTAAGTGCCCAAAGGGAAATTGTTAAATGAGGCAAAATTACTTAGGAAAACATTGGAGGAGTATGAGTCTTGTTTGGTGAAAATGAGTGACAGTCAATGCGTTCGTTTAACTCTAATCTTCATATACAGTATAGAGGACATAGTTCGTATTGTAATATGGAATTGCAGAGAAATTCTTGTGGTGCAATACTATATCGTCCAATGATAATAAACAAAAGATGAGATGTCATATTTGACGCTTAGCTTAAAAATGCTCATGTGACCATACAAAGCCTCCCTTAGATTGCCTTTTATAGCCAAGAACAAAAGATTCATAGTTCACTGCTGCAACCTCTTATCAAATCAGCTTTTAAAGATAACACTAACATTTATGTGCCATAGCATTTATATAAAGCTAAATTAAGATAATTACAACTAAACAGTAAATTACAATGACAACTCTGACTGTAATCAATTATTATAAAACTAATGTGAACATCTTGTGTTTTAGTATACTGCAAGGTTTTTTTATGTTATGTTAATGGTTGATACTAAATCCTTTACACGGATAGCAAGTAAAACACCAGCAAATTAATGCTTATGCGTGATTGCTTGCAGCACTGACTTAATATTGGATCAATATCACTTTTGCATCCCGATGATTGAAATTTCAACGACAAAATCTGACTATATCTGAATCAACATTATAGAATGATGTTGTTTCGTCATCGCTTTTTTTTGTCCTTATTTAATGAGGAAACAATGAAATTTAAACAAAAACAATGGTAGTGTCATTGAATCAGTCGTACACTGGTGTTGATTTTACAACGCTGTGGTTGAATCAGTATTGAAATTTTAACAACAGCAAAAATCAATGCTAATGTCACTGAATCAGTATACTGCTGTTGAGTCAGCGGCGAAATAACATAAATAAGCAATAACGCTGTTGAAGCAATGTTAAACTGTGATATTCAATATGTCATATTGAAAAGATTGACATAAAATAAATGCTGAATCAACCTCAATGCCGATTCTAAATGTCTAAAACTAAAAGTGTTAGTTAACACAGCAACAACAATTCAAATACATTCCAGTGCTACTTTTCATGTTTTCAGTGCATTTTTTCATATTAAAGCACAGTTTGACACCATTATTGTTTAAAGGAACTTTCTTAGAAAAGTAAAAGTGAGACAAAACACGATTTGTTTCAAGAGCCTGAGATCACGCAACGTGGTTCGGTGTTTCAAGCTGTAAAAAAATCTAACCTACAACACACTTCTGCATCTTTACCTTTCGGTTCTCTGAAATGAGAAAAGGAAATAACGATTGCTAAAAGAAAATCGGTTCTTCGGGATAGAATCTTTCAGGCAGGTGTTTTGAGGCATGAACCTCAGCTCTCTTGTGTTCAGCTCATTTCAGCTCATCGTTTTCCAGTGACCTTGCAGAGAAACAGAGCTTAGCTTTTTCAGTCACAATTTTAAACTGCATGTTCAACGTATGTAATCTTTTAAATTGTCACAAAATAGCCATGTCTCTGTCACTCTGTCGTAAACACAAGATTTCGTTGTTTTTTTGTTTTTTTTTCCATTCTGTTTCTGCAGTTACAGACTAAACTGAAGATCAGTTTCATGATATGTAATACTCATTCAGGAGAATGAATGATTATCTGATAAAGCAGTAATCAGGGAACAAGAGATAAGGCACGGTTTAGCATCACGTCCCAGGTCAGATGATACGCTGCCAACTACAAATCAGTGTATAATCAGACAAGTGCCATGCATCCAGCGCTCACTTATGCGTTTGATAAGTTGTTGGACCTTTGTTAATCAAGACATGCCTACTTCTGGAAGGTTTATTCAAACACTTTAAACCTTTTAACCTTTAAAACCAATGCAAACAAACTGCAAAACACAAAAAGATAAGTAAAAGTGAAGAACAGAGAAATAATAAGATGAAGTCATATGAATACTGTATGTTGGGCAGTTTTCTCTCTAGATAAAGCTTTTGAAAGTGTTCAGCTGTTTGAGCAACATCTGCATGGATAAATGCTCGAGTGATCTAGTGAAAATTTGGCAAAAATGTTCCCACCTTCAGGCCATCCTAGATATAGATTGCTTCTTCATCTGAAAAAAATTGGAGAAATGTAGTATTACATCACTTTGCTCACCAATGGATCCCCTGAAGTGAATGTGTGCCGTCAGAAAGAGAGTCCAAGCAGATGATAAATCCTTAAGGTTTAAATTTTAACATTGCTTGTAGCAAAAATGCCAGTCCTTAATAGCTTTTTTTTCTTTTTATTTTACTGTCATGTGTCTTATGTATTTAAAGGCAAAACCTAAGACACTTCTATATATAGTGCACAAATGAGTCTAAATGATTCAAACTGAATATTGTTGCTAACCCATTTGACCCATTCATAAAATGAACTGACCGAAAAGAGCGATTCATTTTTAAATTAGGTTTAGTCCTTGGAAGTGACTCCACATGCACAACATGCACAGTCTATTTTCTTCACATTATCCAATTCAAACTCAAAATATAACAGTCACAAGGACTGTGCGTGTAACTCAAGGACACTATGCTGATACGCGAGCTCTGTAATTCTCTAGGTGCCCTAATTTTCACATCAAACATTTGTACTTCTACCCGGACTCACGTGCCTCAGGCCTCATTCTCTTTTTCACTTTCATTGGATCCATTCATTATTTTCATCTCTTAAAAAAAAGTCCCCCATTTACTCTCCCCTTCCTATCCAGTCGCTTTATCTCATTTTCCACCCCACTGGAATCTGAGCACTTGGGCGGTTATCAGGGCTCCTGTATTTAGGAGGCTCTGGGTGTCCATGTAGGGGACTAGCAGAAGCACTGCAGACCTTTATAGAGGAACAAGTGATAAGAGTCCTCATACTTAAAGACTGCATTAGCAACACCACTGACCCAGGAGCACAAACACAGAGCAAAGAAGACGGTCAACATGGTGAGTGGATACAGACGCTTTTTATAATGACAATTATGTGAAATGAAATATAATGGATTCATGATAGTGCAACTAGAAGCACTATACACTTCCAAGTAATTCTTCATGGATAATATAGGCAAAAATATAATAAGTAGTGCTGTCAGGCGATTAATTGTAATTAATCGCATCCAAAATAAAAATGTTTGCTTAAATAATATGTGAGTGTGTCCTGTGTAAATGTATTATGTATATATAAATACAAACATGTGCATGTATATATTTAAGTAAAATATGCTGTGTATATATTAAATATTTTATATAATATAAATATAAAAGAAATATGCGTTTTGGATGTAATTAATCATTATAAAAGCATAAATATTTATAATAAGCGTGCATACTTCTTAAAAAAAAAAAGTAATTTTAAAAAGCCTAAATCTGTATATTTATTGCTGTGGATTAAACAAACTCCTGTGTGCTTTTAATTATTATTTTTCTTTTATTTTTTTGTCTTTCTTACAGGCTAGTAAGAAAGCTGCAGCCAAGCGGGGCAAAACTGCTCAAAGGGGCTCCTCCAATGTCTTCTCCATGTTCGAGCAATCACAAATACAGGAGTTTAAAGAGGTCAGCCTTCATATTATCTGAAAACAAACACATTAAATATATGATATACTGTATAATCTACTTTATAGCTAATCTCATCTGCTTGATTGTTCATATCAAAATGGTAAACTAATTTAATCTGCTAAATGTGACTATAAAGCGTGAAGATCTTAAGGAATGATTTTCTGAAACGACGTGTATTGTGCAAAGCACTATACAAATGAATTGATTTGATTGAAAATCACATATAGACACCGGCAACAGATGATAGGCTGGATTGCTTAAATATAATGACTATCATGTAGCGTACTTACTTGTGCTTTTTACAGGCATTCGGCTGCATAGATCAGAACCGGGATGGAGTTATTAACAAAGCTGATCTAAAGGAAACTTATGCACAGCTAGGTATATAAAATGCATGGGAGAGTTTCAGGATACTTTCATTATACGTCTGAAACGCCATACAAGCAAAAAGCACTGAGTACTGTGTTTGTGCAGGAAAGCTGAATGTGAGTGATGAAGAGCTGGAGTCGATGCTATCCGAGGGAAAAGGGCCCATCAACTTCACTGTCTTCCTCACTCTCTTTGGAGAAAAGCTCAATGGTATGATAACTAAACTTTCAAGAGTTTAAGGCCTTGATGAATAAGAAACAATAGGGACTTGAATGTAGGATTTAGCATAACTGGTACAATATTATCTCCATACAGGCACAGACCCAGAAGAAAGCATACTCGCTGCTTTTAAACTGTTTGACCCAAATGCTACAGGAGTTGTCAATAAGGATGAGTAAGATAAAACAGATTAAAAAAAAATGTATTGTGTTTTTTTTAAGAACAGTTGATGGATTTGGTGTCATTTGGTTTCAGGTTCAGGAGGCTGCTAATGAACCAAGCTGATAAATTCACAGCAGAAGAGGTTGGTATTTGCTTTTATAAATACTAATTGCATTTAAAAAAATATTTAGCCACATAAAATGCTTTAAAAATCAATAGACGCAGATAATGTTCCCTATCTTTTACAAACAATGGGCTTTTGATAGCCTACATTATCAGGTGCCGTGATAAGAATGTGTGCTTTTTACAGAATCACTTGTTCAGATCTACTTTATTCTGTTTCAGGTTGACCAGGCTTTCGCAGTGGCTCCAATAGATGTGGCTGGGAATATTGACTATAAATCACTTTGCTACATTATCACGCATGGTGATGAAAAGGAGGAGTCTTGAATAAAGACAAATCTTTCATTTCGACGTCCTCAGTCTGCAGTTCTGTTCGTGTCGACCCTCAGCTTTCATTATTAAAACCTTTATTTTACTTTTCAATGCAAGATTTGGCGTTCTGGTGGCACTAGATATAAAAGGCAAGGAGTAATACAAATCTATCCCTTGCTGTCACGTCTAATCGCACCGTTAAGGCTTCACAGTATAAGTTTTTAACAGAACAAAATGCATGATATGAAAGCTAGATCATTGAACATACTTTTATGATCACTATGCATGCATACTATACTGAGCATAACGTATAACATTAGAGAAGAGCTAAGGGTGAGACGTTTGCTCGCTTGTAAATTTTGTCTGTAATTGCTGCCCCCCACAGACGGTTTGTTAAACTGCTATTAGTAAGCGGAACATTGTGAGGCCCTTGATTTCTTGGACTACAAGTGGGACCTCAATACAGCGGCTATTCACAGTTTAATTCTTTCAAGTGTAGATGAAACAATGCATTGAGTGTAAAGACCCGTTCACACGATAACTGTAAAGATAGGGATAAAGAAATAGTTCTAAACATTTAAAAAAAAATCAATATTAAAGAATAGCAGTAACTAACGATAAAGGCACAGAGAAATGATATCGTTGAGCGATTTTTTTTTTTTTTTTTTTCCAGCTTATGAACGATACAAACATTGACAGCCAATCATATCGTTATCTTTACAGTTGTGGTGCTTCAGAGGGAAAACATGATGTCTTGCATATAATAAACCAGACCTTTTCGGAAATGGTCAAGAGATAACAGTGTGACTTTCTACTGTTGAAAACTAACAAATATTTCTGGAGAAAGATCTGTTTTTTCCACTAAACGTTCTTCAAATTGTTAACATTTTAACATTTGTGTTGAGAAAGAAATGCATGCAAGCTTGGAGTTACTCGGACACTGAATATTTATTGTCCAAAAGACTGGCCACAGCGCAAAACACGATGTTTGCAAAGATTATGGTTACTCTTTATTTTAAAGACCAATTCCAGTTACTTATTAGCATGTGTAAATAGCACTTTGGCTGTTTATTGGTACTTATTAGGCAAATATTAGTCCCTTATTCTGCAAGATCACATTCTACATCCCTTAACCAATACCTAAACATTACTGGGTCTACTTTTAATAAGCAACAAATCAGGAGTTTATTGAGAGAAAACCCTTAGTTGAGTGAATATGCATTATCTGTCCTTACCAAGGCATTCAATACAAATACTGTTTCAGTCATTCAACATTTTTAAAAGGTTTTCAGGTTTAACTACTTTTGTTTCTTTGTAAATAACTGCGAAATGTATAAGGAATTTATATTTATTTAATTTTCTGCTAAAATGTGTGTTCTGCTAGATATATATGTCGACTATTTTTACAATAGCCGATTTTATACAATGAAAGTGAATGCTTACTTATAATACAGATTATATTTATACCGCAAAATAATTAGGATATTAAGTAAAGAACAGATTTTGCGAATTTCCAAATAGTTGTATCTCTTTAAGATATCGTCCTATCCCATTCCTCAACGGAAAGCTTATTTATTCATCTTTCAAAAAAAAAAAAAAAAAAAAAAAAAAAATCTCAATTTAAAAAAAAAGAGGATCACAAATCGTGCAGCTTTGAAAGCGGTGCACCCAAAAAGACCGACACGTGTCACACAGGGTTTAAACTATTCAAATTAAACCTCGAGAAACAACCAAATCCATTCCTTAGAAATACGATAACCTGCGGATTCCGGAAGTGACACAGGCGCGCATGTGCAGAACTGTCAAACGCGTCGAAAGCCTGGAAACTCGGCGCTAATGTCTCCGCCGCCACCCAAACACTAACACCACGGCTCGACCGACGCGTCAGCTGCTTTATTATTTACCTTTCTACAATGAGACCAAGATTTAAAACACGGAAACAACACCGTCGCTGCGCCTCGACTGGGAATACAGCCGGGTTTCCTCCTCGGACCTCTGCGTGCTGAATGAAGACAGTCCGCTGAAGCCGTTCCCGACGAGCCGTGGACTGGAAAAATGTGATTCGGGAAATCGGGCGTAGTTTCGCTGCTCCGGTGGTTTACGCGTTTTCCGGACGACGTTTCTGCTCGCGTGAAGTACTTTTCGAGCGGCCGCTGTTTGCGGGGCTGCGGGCCGGACGGTGACACGTTGCGCGCTAAGCTAATTTAGCATTTAACTCGGGGGATTCAGACGCAGCGGTAATCCGTTTACAGGACGCCGCGGCTGTTTAGAGACGCGCGGATCCGCGCAACGTTACAAAACACGGCGAATAAAGCCGAAGCGGACCTGGGCGAGGTCGTGTGGTTTCGGCCGGCCTGTTTTGGGATCAAGCGTCTGGTTAATTTCACGTTTTCTCTCGGGATGTTCACTGACGGGTGCAGGTGATGACCTGTAAGTGAACTTATCGTCGGTGTGTGTGCGTGTGAGAGAGGATCGTGATGGCTCAGCGGGAGAATGGACGCCTGTCGTCCGAGGACACTATGAGCGTGAGGACACTGGGCAGTCAGTTCGACGAGGAGAGCTCTTTCGGGTCGGACTCGGAGATCAACGGCTTCACCAGCTCGAGGCAAACGGACAAGTACGGGTTCATCGGGGGAGCCCAGCAGTATTCGGCCGAATCGTAAGTGCGCTGGATTGCGAGGCTGCCCCGTGCATCCCCACCGGATCCTGTGTGTGTGTGTGTGTGTGTGTGTGTTGTTTGGTTTTGGGTGAGCGAGGTCACGTGATGAAACGTGGAACAGAAAACACTGCACGTTTGGACTTAAATGGGTGTGTGTGCGAGTAGTACAGCACTGCTTTCTTGACTCCCTCAAACAGAGGCATTCAAAAGAAAATAATCACCGTTGCTTAACCTATTCCGTGCCATACCGTGTGCATGCGTTATATTAAATACATTAGTAATGATATCTCTTCCAAAAAGTTAGTTAGATTTATGCTTTATTGCTGGTAGAAGATGTAGCCTTTTAGTTAACCCCTTTAAATGTAGTAGTAGTAGTAGTAGTAGTAAATAATAATAACAACAATAATATTTAGCAGCTGTCAAAAGTTTGTTTATGCTTACAAAAGCTGCATTTACTGAAAACAAAATACAGAAAAAATATAAAAGAAATTTGGATATTACACACTGTTACAAAATAACTGTTAAAATAACTTTCCTATTTTAATATCTGTTCTGTTTTGTGTGGAAAATATAAATGGTTTTTCTATAGTATTATAATATGTCAATTATACATTGGGTGGGTTTATTTAAATTAAAGGAAGCAAAACTATGAATGGTATTATTATGTTGTGCTAAAATTAAAACGATAGAAAAACCTGTAGAGAGAAAACACATCTTAAGCATGCAGAATAACATTTGAACTTTGAACGATTACAGTTGTGCCGTCTGTAATTTTAATTGCGATTGGGAAATCGATTCGTTGCGCAGCCCTGATTCCTACACACTTTTTGCGAAGCAGCAAAAGTAATCATTTTATTTTAAAGTAAATAAATGGGAGGTTGATGGCTGGTCAAACCTAAAGCCAACCAAATCAAAACAAAGCATGCAACCAAGCATCTTAAACCAAGATTAACCAAGCTGTTTTCATAGTTTACGGATCTATTTTATGGAGCTAACCCGTTGAACCAGTTTTGACGGATGCATGGAACAGACAATTTTCTTTTCATTGCGAATGGGCTTAAAAAAGTTGAAAGCCGGTTTTTATTGATGTGGTTTGAATGGAGCGACAGGGCGTTTCATTCTCGCTTGCTCTGCAGTTCGGTTGCAGCCTTTTAAAGCTTCCTGTCTTTTATCGGCGAGGTATCTGCCCCAGGTCGGCCTCGTTCATAAAGACACTAAAGTCTGCAGAAAAGAACCCGTTCGTGTCGTCTACAGATACGCCTGGATATGGGATCGTCATCACTCCATTGTGAAGAATTAACGGTTTTAAACCGTAGTCCAGTAGCCAGTAGGCCTGGCTGTTGGTTGTGAATTGTTAAAGAGCATGGAATAGATGAGTAAGTGATAGTTGTCCCTCTGTACTGAGTGTACAGCCGCTTTCCGTTTCCTGTGGTTTATGGGAGAGCTGGTGCCCTGAGGTTACACCTCTCTGCCTGCTGCTGGAGAGAGAGAGCGGCCCCAAACCTAACTCGCATCAAAACGGTTCCTCCAAATTACTCTGGAAAATGAAAGGGAAGTAAAACCTGCAAGTTATAGCATAATAGGAGAAATATTTAAAGAAACATCGCTTTCAGATCAAATTTCTAGCGGTTAGGATCGGTGTCTAAGTAAAGGGGAAGCTAGGCGGTGGTTGGTGTGCTGGCAGACTGATATTTAAATGTCTTGGCCACAAGCTTAATAGATCAGATTTGAATAGGGGAAACACAACATGGAAAGATAACAGGCCCGTTCATCACCACTGTGGCCTTAGTCAAAGAAGTTGACCACAGGTCGGATTCTCCCTGGATGAAAGTGTCCAGTCATCTGCTGGATAGCTGTTTACATTAGTCAGGAAATGCTTTCAGAATATCCTGCCCTTTCAGATAATTAAAATAGTTTAATATTTTTCTCGTTCATAAATTTGGTCTTTTTCAGCGTGATATGATTCTTTAAAAATAACGATTATACTGAACTTAGCAGCAGCTCTTTTTGTGTTAATTAAGTATTAAATCACGTGCTGAGTGACGTGTTTATAACATTGTCTCTAGTTCACAAGAGTTTATTTCAGTTATTGGTTTAGTGGCTAAAATTGTTCCTGCAAGTAGCTTAGCCTTTTTTGATACAGTGTGTTTTTATAGTTTTATGGTTGACTCGTAAAGAAAAAAAAAACCTCTCATGATTTACTCCCTCATATCCAAACCCTTATGACTTCATTTCTTTCTTTCGTGAAACACAAAAGGAGAAGTTTAGCAGCACAGCAGTATTAAACAACACAAGTATTATTTATGAAGTCTGTTTGTATTCAGTTTATTTCAAGTTTCGTTTGCAGTGTTGTAGTCGGTTATGAGAACTTTTAACATTTGCCATCTTCCTCGACAAGCAACATTGATTCGAGTTCTTGTTCTTTTTTTTTTCCTCTCGTACCCAGGGCTCAAGACGTGCCTCTGGAAGTGTTAAGGCACAGGGAAGCCAAATGGTTGGATATGTTGAACCACTGGGACAAATGGATCGGTAAAAGATTCAAGAAGGTAGGCGCTATGATCGATGCTTACTAGGTTCTTCGGTCGGTATTATTTTCCACTGCATGTTTCCAGGAACAGATCAATGATGTAAGATGTGTGCCAATGCCTTGCATGTAAGCACTAGAACTGAGAGAGGAGGCATAGGTACACCAAACCGTGAAAACATGAGGAAATCATTGCCGTGTATCAGGGCTTGGGGCTTTAAATTAAGAATACGATCTTCCTTCTCTTTTCTTCCCCTTCTCGTTTTCCCTCTCGTTGACTTGCTCAGACAGTCCCACGGCTGCTTGGGTTAATTAAAAACCCCAGCAGAATGACACCATGACACAGTCGTTCCAGCGCAGCCCTGTCTGGACAAGTCTAATATCGCCTCGGCTCTCCTTATATGGTCTTCAGTGATGTGTGTTTCTATTAGTCTGAGTCTTCACCTCTGTTTTTCTCTCAAGCTGTATAAAGCTTTCACTGGGAGTGAGGCATCTTCAGGTAAAGACAACAGAAGAGTTTTGCCAAAAGGATTTCTTAACCGCCTTTTGTTGGCCTTTTTTGTTTGCATGACTGTAACCGTGTGTGCTCGTCCTTGTGTCACGCAGGCTTTGAAAACAATGACACGCAATTCTAGGTTTGGGAACTGAGAACTGGATCTTACTGAAACCAGATTCATTTCATGGCATTACGGCAAAATCTATCTATTTGTTTATTGGTTTTTTGGAGGGGGGGTTTCTTTTTGCAATGATATGCTCTTACTAAATATAAGATCCTATAGAAAATGAAAAAAAAATAAATAAATCATGCAAGATAAATATGTACTATTACATTTGCTGGCTGATTATTTTATTAATATTGCTCATTGCATGCTCATTTTCACCTATTTTTGCATTTACGTTTACTCATCATTTGTACATTTGCTTATAAAGCCACCCAAAGATGAAAATTACCCCATAATTTACTCACCCTCAAGCTGTCCTAGGTGTATGACTTTCTTCTTGTAGAAGAATATTAAATGGGTCACAATATGGATTTTTTAAATTATCATTTTAATAGGTTCCTTGAGGATTGCTTATGTTAATACATGTTTTTTGCTGAATTTTTTTTCCACTCCTCATTCTGAACCTCTCTCAGGCTTCTTTTTAAGGGTCGGATCCTTAAAGTCTTCAGTAACTGGCCAGTTAACATCATCACAAGTGAAACGTGATGTAACCAGAAAAAGCGATATTAAATCATTTACTTATGATGCAGTCGGATCAAGTAGCGCTTCGTCTTTCAACAAATATTTCAACGCACAAAGATGTGGATGACTAATAAACGCCTTCTGAATTGAAAAGTGAGAAGTGATGAAAGCTGAAACACGAAGCAAAACAAAACACCGGTCATGATTTAGAAAAGCAGAATGATGATTTGTAAAGAAAAATGTTGGAGACGTATAAGCTAATACTTTTTACCGGAGCTTACAACATTTAGCAGAAGCAAGAGATGATGGTTTATTCATTTTGGTGGATATTATTTTTACACACATGCATAGATTAGCTTCAAAATTCCCATTCACTGCTATTATAACAAATGTTTTTAATATAATTCTAATCGTATTCGTCTGAAAGAAGAAAGACGTAAACCTAGAATTGCTTGAGGGTGAGCAAATCATGGGTTAATTTTAATTTTGGGGAAATTTTTGTTAAGCTTTAAAGTTAATTGTTGAAAAAAACCTAGTAGTAGTGATACTAAAGCTCACATTCAAAAGGAATGTTTTTTTCATACTGCGCATCCTTTAAGTGATCCAAAGGCAATAAACAGAAAAGCTTATCTTGCTTTTATTAGTCACAAGTAACAACAAAACCAGTGCAGCCAGTGTCATGTGACAAGAATCTTTAGAGAACCAAAGTCATCATGTAGAATCAGAGCCAGCGTAGTTCAAATGTTAAATCCTAAAGTGTTTATTGTGTGAAGGGAAACCGTCTCAAATAGCCATTTGACAGTGATGTCTGGGTTACCCGCCCAGTCTCAGATTTGTGTAATCACAGTGAGAGCATGCTGGTCGCTGCTTATCTGAATGTTTGCTCATCGGCGTGTGACGTTCAGACCTCTGTCACCCACAGGTGCGACTGCGATGTCAGAAGGGAGTCCCGCCATCACTGCGAGGCAGAGCCTGGCTCTACCTGTCGGGTGGAAAAGTGAAGCGAGAACACAACAAAGGGAAGTTCGATGTGAGTAGGGTGTATACATGATTTTATCATTTTGCATCTTTTACAGTAAAGCTCCTCTAACTTAGTCACGGCCTTCCAATGTGTGTTTATACGCGTGTTAAACCTGTGAAGTGTGAAATTAGGCTACGAAGATGCGCTTTATAACTGTGAATGAGATGAACGTGTGTTTCTGTGATGGTTGAACAGGAGTTGGATGGCATGAGTGGAGACCCTAAGTGGGTTGATGTGATAGTGAGAGATCTGCACAGACAGTTCCCCTTCCATGAGATGTTTGTGTCCCGAGGAGGTCATGGGTTAGTCAACACAATTATTTTATATACACTAACAGCACTCTTCTGCTCACCAAGCCCGCATTTATTTGATCTAAAATACAGAAAAAAGCAGAGCAAAGCAGCATTGTGTATTTAAAGTAACATTGTGAAATATTTAGAATAAATATACTGCTTTCTATTTGAATATATTTTAAAATGTATTTTTCTCCTGTGATAAGTTTAATTTTCAGCATCCTTGCTCCAGTCATGTGATCCTTCAGAAATCATTTTATAGAAACATTATACAAACATTTATTATTATTGTTGTTGTTGTTATTACTAATATTTAAAATTGTTTTTGTTTTTTCTTTAATCTGTAATTTTTTGCTGAATTTTTTAATGAATAGAAAGATCCAAAGGTCTGCATTTATGTGAAATAAAAAGCTTTTAAATGTAACTTTTGTATTATAAACTATACCATTCAAAAGCTTGAAAGTATTTATAAATGTGTATTTATATTTTTGGAAATAAATTATAGAAATTCATACTTTTATTGAGCAAGGATGCTTTATATTGACATTTTGAGACAATTGGACCTGTTTTTTTGGATGTCTTTTAAATGATATTTTGTCTGTGTGAGCAGGCAGCAGGACCTGTTCCGGGTGTTGAAGGCTTACACCCTGTACAGACCGGATGAGGGTTACTGCCAGGCTCAGGCTCCTATAGCAGCAGTGCTTCTAATGCACATGCCTGCTGAGGTATAGTGCGTTATAAAGTGGTTTGCGATGCTTATTCTAGTGCGGGGGTCACCAAGTTCAGTCTTGGAGGGCCGGTGTCCTTAGATCCAGCCCTAATCAAACACACCCGAAGCAGCTAATCAAGCTCTTACTAGGTTTACTTGAAACCTCCGGGCAGGTTGTGAGGCAAGTTAGAGCTAAACTCTGCAGGATCTGGTTTGATGACCCCTGTTCTAGTGCACATTCTCATTAGCAGCAGCTGTAATGATTAAGTAATGATTCAAATTCCTGTACGTTACATTTGTTATTCAGGATGCATTCTGGGGGCTGGTTCAAATCTGTGAGAAGTACCTCCCTGGATATTACAGCGCAGGCCTGGTGAGATTTTGAATGTTATTATTTATGAAATCTAAACCTATAAAGCAAACGGGAAATGCTTGTGAGATCTAGGTGACTTTACGTGTAGAAGTTCATACGTTATGAAGGTCCTGCGTTTTACAACCACCTAATAAAACGTTTGAACGATGTGCGTCGTGACCCAACTATTATGAACTTCGTAGTTTTAGGTAATCAAAACCTTATCTGGGTTCCTCGCACACATTCTCGGGTTCATAGTTTGCATTCTATTCATAGCTTTCATATCTGTGGTTCCCGTTTTTCAATCTGCGAGCGTTGAGTCATGTTTCCTGAGACGAGAAAAGATATGCTGTTAGAGCCAGTAAAATTAAAACAAAGCTTCTTTTGTTTTTGCGATGCAATTATCACAAATGTAGAGTAGTAAATTAAATAGCTCTGGGCAATTTTAATTTAGATCTAATCATCTATGATCTATGATCTATCATGCCTTTCTAATTTAAAAGTAGAACTGTTGCTGCAAATACAACTTGTGAGTTATATAAATATGAAATGAAGAGAGCCGTTTCCTTCAAGACAAAGACAAAAAAAGAGAAACCAGCCGTCCTGATGCCAGTGTTTTGGGGTTTTTAGGAGGCCATACAGTTGGATGGAGAGATCTTAAATGCGTTATTAAAGCGCGTGAGCCCTCCGGCTTATCGTCATCTTGAGAAACACAAGATAGAGCCCATCCTCTACATGACGGAGTGGTTCATGTGTGCATTTTCCAGAACTCTACCCTGGGCGTCTGTGCTCAGAGTGTGGGACATGTTCCTGTGTGACGGTGAGGTTCGCTTACACGCATTACCGCACACCACTTTTGTCTTCTTCTTTTCTGACTGCTTTTTCTTTGCTGTTACAATAGGAGTGAAGATTATATTCCGTGTTGGGCTGGTGCTGCTGAAATGCATGCTGGGATCTCGTGAGAAACTGAAGGCCTGTCCCGGTCAGTACGAGACTATGGAGCTTCTCAGGGCCCTGGAGCCACGATACATGCAGGAGGGCTTTCTCGTTCATCAGGTATCGTATGCTCTCAATCTGTTGTGCTGCATTTGGGGTTTGAGTAGACCTGATTTGATTTTTTTTTTTGTTGAATAAGAAATTTCTAAACCATTTATTTAAAATCTAAATATTTTCAAACAATATGCTGCTACTGTTAGGAAGTTTATTCAGATAAGATGTTAAATTTATAAAACATTATAGCAAAGACTATTGTTATAAAATATTTATATTTTGAATAAATGCTTTGTTTGTTTATTTTGATTGGGGTTTTTTATATGTATAAAGGAATCCTAAAAAAAAAAATACATTTACCAAAAATTATTTAGCAGTACAACTGTTGCCAATATAGATGATTCTAATAATAAACCGGCATATAAAATAAGGATTGTGTGACGCTTAAGACTTAAGTAATATGAATAAATAATATTTGTAAGTATATTTAAATAGAAGCCATTGGGCTAATTTATATAACATTTTGCAATATTACTGTATTTTCAAAGAAATTCAGCGTTGAGGAGTATGAGACTTAAAAAACACAATTCTTGCTGATCCCAAACTTTTAAAAGCTATATATAATATATATTTTATGTAGAATTTATTTAGAATCATCACTTCAGTCTTCAGTGTCACATAATCATTATAATATGCTTAAAATTATTGTGTAATTTTTTTGTTTTGATACACTTTTTCATTTTTTTTTTTTTTTTTTTTTTTTCCAAGAACAGCATTTTTAAACTAAAATCTTTTGTCCAACTTTGCACAAGTATAATGATCCATGTGAAACTAAAGGTTTATTAACCTAACCATCACAACTAAACAATCAGACATTCATTGTACTTTTTCATTTGTTAGTAAACATAACAATAATTCGAAAAACATAAATTTATAAAGTATGCAAAGTGCTATTCTTTAAAGACCCAGTAGGTGGCGGCATTTATTTGCATTACTGTATATTCAATCTGTAATAAACTTATGCATGGACGTCTACTTATTGATGTGTTCGTGAGCATGAGATAATGATGAAGTTTATCTTATGCTCGTGCAGATATTAGAGCTGCCCATATCCTCCCGGGATGTGGAGCGAGAGCACCGCGTACAGCTCAAGCGCTGGAGGAAAACTCACGGCGAGCTCAGCTACAAGTCCCCTCCCAGAATGCACGGCGCTCACGCCATCATGTCAGCCGAGCCCCACACCCGCCAAGACCTCCGGCAGAAGCCCACCATCATCGTCCAGTACCCCTTGCCCTCAGACACTAAATCAGAATTCGCGCGCGAAAAGAAGAGAAGCACTATCCGAAAAGCCCCCAGCCTGACAGTGGACTTCCCAAACCCCTACGCCCTGCCTACAGACCCCAAACCAGCCAATCAAACACAAGAGACGGCCTCGAGCAATGAGTCCAGCCGTCCTCCTCCATCACTACAGCCACCCGACCTCACTACACCCTCCTCCGCCCCGCAGCCTCCTCATCCGTCTCCAAAGCTGTCTCGCACCCCGCCACCTCCCCAACCCTTCCCCAAACCCGCACATCCCACCGGGCCCCCTGCGGTCAGCGTCCCGCCGCTCTCTCTGCCCAAACACTCGAGCAACACCAACAACTCGGCGCGCCTGACAGATCCTCCACCCGCCACGGACTCCGCTCCGCCTCCTCCGGAACCCTCACCCGTGAACGGGAACTCTGCCGATGCTCCCAGAGTTCCCGCTTTGCGTAACTCCTGCGAGAGCGTGGGGTCGGAAGACACGTACCTGTAGCTTTCCACGTCAGCAGCGTTCAGGGAGAAAAAAGTATTGGGAACCAGCATTATTCGTGAGAGTAAGATGGGAGAAACAACTATGAATGTATTTTGATTTTCTTTGGGTGAGGTGACAGAAAATTTAGTCTTCAGTATTTTACGCTAGTTAGTGTGAAGAACTTAAGAATTTATATAAAGCTTAATGACAAGGATCGAATGACTTAAAGACCTCTGAGACGTCGTTTCGGTGTCCGTGCACACAAACCCTTTTTTCTCTCTGTGAGGGTCCATAATTGATTCCACAGACTTTGTTGCAATGTTCAAAAAAAATCTAACAATTCTTCCATTTATTTCTCAATCATAAGCAGACTTTATAATCGAAGATGTTTGGCTTGTTGTTGTGTTATTCGCTGCTTATCAATGTTAGGTCACGTTGCAGTTAATAATGTATGACTCTCGATTCTAACTAGTCTTACGTTGACTTACAACTGCCACTATTATAAGTTTTTGTTTAGTTTTTTTTTTTCCTTTTTTAATAAACAGTTTAATGTATAACTCGCGTAAGTGCAAACGAGCATTTTGTGTGTCAACATTATGTCTGTTACCATTAGCTACATTCAAATGTGAGTTAAATAAAGCAGTTAAAAGTGAAAGCATAAACTTTACTTTAAAAAAAAAAAAAAAAAGTGCAAATATTGTATTTTTTAGTTGCGTAAAAGCTTGACACTGGGGTGGTACCTTTGAAATGACAACTTTGTATCTTTAAAGAGGTGCGTATTAGCTCCTTTTGAGAGGCGTTTTGTTGTAAAATTAAGTACAAATTTGTCCCGTTAAGGATATTTCTCAAGTGACAAGCTTATTTTTCACATCTTTTGTTTGAAAAAGAAATGTATGAGTACTTTCTTCTGATTTTTATAAATTTTTATAAACTATATATATATATATATATATATATATATATATATATATATATATATATATATATATATAACATTGTGGAACATTGGAGTCGCAGACATACTAGATGTGATGTTGGAGTGTCTCTTTAACAAATCAGATGTATTTATTTCGTTGCTAATATGAGAAACTGAAGACTGTAAACCCATCTCATCTCAAGCCACCAGGTGGCGCACGTTTCCTACAGATCATTCATTTAGTTTGCTCAACTGTCAGAGATGTCAGCCTGTTACATTGGGAATCACTAGTTACTTGTGCAGTCCTCATCTGTGAAGAGAATGTGTGACACAGCTGAAAGTGCTGCTGCTGTTTTGTTTTCGGGCGCAGACACGATTGCATGTTATCTGGGGAGTCATTTTTATTCACATTGCATTTTAATAATAACTCCAGTTATTAACTATTCTAATCTGTCAGATTTTCAAATGCAATTTATTGTTTCAGATTATGGGAGCACTGTTTGCTTTTTGTTTGCTTTTGTTTTTTTTTAACTAATGCTACATAAGAACTTTGATATATAAATCAATCAATCCTCAACAACTGACTGTCGCCTATATGTAGGTTTTGTACAAAATAAAAGCACTTCTAATAAGATCTTGTGAAAGTGTTCTTGTGTTTTCCACCGGGTCACAGAACGTGTCTGTTTTCTGTCACTGCTGTGCTTCAATTACCGTAAGGAAAGCCATCAAAGAGGCTGGTGTAAGCTGAGACCTTAATGCTCTGGGTCATCTGCGATGGCCTGTGCTAAGTAGCAAATTAGAGAGTGCCTTGCTTTTTTTTTCTGTCGGAGGTCTAAACCCATGTCTCTGGTCACAAATTACCGGTGACAACTGCCTGAGGTCAAACTACAGCTTAAATGCTGACGATCAGTTCGAAGCGTATTCGCATGTGCAAAGCTTGCATCGTTACTTCAGTCTTTCAGAAATCATTGTAACATGATGATGGTCTCACGGCGCAAACATACCTAGATGCACTTTTAGCAAAACGTGAAATACGTACCAAGATGTACATATCACTGCAGTTTCACTAGAGGCCGAAAAAATCTGACACCTTCTGTTCCTTTTCACACAAGTTTACAGTTCTGATAAATAAAGCGTAATTTTAACACAACTACTTGAAGAATGTCATGTTATGGCTTCAAAACTATATTAATACGCTGGGATGCTTTTGACCGTTAGCATCACACATATCCAGCTTCATAACTATGGGTTTTTATATATAGTAGGTTTTTTCGGTATATCAACGTAATTAAAATGTGCCAGGGCTCACATATTGAAACCGCAGAGAAACGTGCAGTACGGTTTATATATATATATATATATATATATATATATATATATATATATATATATATATATATATAAGAATATAAGATACTTTGATAAAGTTTAAAGGAACTGCATTTTTTGTAGTTAAAATCCGTCATTTGTAATATACATTGTAGGTTTACAGAAATAGATCACCCAAAAATTAACATAATATTAATTAATTGAATATTTGACTGGCTAGCTTGCGCGTTGGTGAGAAACAGACGTTTTTTTAAGCTGCGTATCATGGTCTGACACTTCTCACTTCACCCCAAGGTGCTACAGGTTCCTACCTGTGAAAAAAGACAGACGTGCCTCAGGATAATGCCACATATTTCTCTGGGTCTGACTTCATCAAGCGGTCCTCATTCACACAGGCGCCTGACGGCTCCATTCTTCATTCTGACCGATTTGGCCTGAGAGCAGAGCAGCTGTACGGCACAGAGCAAAAATAACAGACAGAATAAAGATTTCTGTGGGAATCTTTGCATGTAAATTCCTCACGTCGTGAAAGGATTTCGTACGTCAACATGACTGACCGCGACGAATACACTAAAGAGAAGTCGTCTCAGAAAAATCACTCTCGTTCACATTTAAACATAATTCAGCAACGTCATCAGTTTTCAGCATTAGATGAAGCTTCGGGAAGATGATTTTTTTTGGCTTCATTCACTCAGCTCTTCTAATACATTCCATCAGGTGTCTGTCAGTCAAAAATACAGGACTCCTGTCGGACAAAACAGGAAACTTGGCCGGTAAAACTGAAGCAATGGAGTTTGAGACTGAAGCAGTTCACAACGCAGTGGTCAAAAGCTAATCTTCATTAAGACGCTGAAAAAACTGTCATTACTGAGATCACTAGAATGATGTAAAAAGCGAGATACGGTCGGAACATAAAGTTATTATCTCTGTCTCTCGAAGAAGGGGTGGTCTGCACTCTGCGGGGGGCAATCGGGGGCTGCAGGTTTTGGCTTTATCCCCACACAAACACACCTGATCCAACTAATCAAACTCCAGCAGAGATCGGGATAAGCACAATCAGATGCAAGAACGCTGCTAGAGAAGCGAAGCAGTCCAAATGAGCAGGAATCTCCGGAATTCCTTGATTGTATTTTCAAACTATTTGCTCTGTAATAGTTTACATATGAATGCCTGGCTGATTTAATCGGTTTTATGAAAAGCTAATGTCAATTAAGCAGATTATAGTATCAATAATCATAATGGGAACTTTTGACAGTGAGGTTTAGTTCAAGACATTTATTTATTAGTGTCATGAACTAAGAATGAACCTTTTTTTTAGCATTTATTAACAGGTTGTTGTTAAATAATACAAAATTCTCTCTCTCTCTCTCTCTCTCTCTCTCTCTCTCTCTCTCTATATATATATATATATATATATATATATATATATATATATATATATATATATATATATATATATATATATATATATTAACATAATCTTTGTTAATATCACTTAATAAAATAACAGTTGATCATTGTTCATATTAATTTGTGGTGCATTACCATTTTTTAGGTTATTAAAAGTAGAATTATTGTTCATTAATGTAGTTAACATATATGTTATCAGATTATGAATAACTGATGCATTAGCAATAAACTGAACACCAGGTCATTGCACCACATGAAAATCTTTATGAATTACTTTAGGCTTGGTACAGATTGCTCTGATGATAGGTATGCTCTTTTTGCACAAAAATCTTTCCTTGTCACACAGTTTCTGAAAGCTGACACTTAAACACCAGTAGCACACCACAGATCTGCGAAACCCAATTCTTGGATTTGTGTGTAAAGAAAAAAAAGAGACAGCAAAAGCCAAAAAGTCTTTGTTTTTGGAGTTAAAATTGTCTCTGACAGACAGATCGAAAATATATTCGCAAGCTGAAAACCTTGCTTTGATTTCAGATTCTTCTAAATGTTTGTATTGCTTTTTAAACTCTCTCGGTTTCACAAGAATGTTTTTAATGGAGCATCCAAAGTCTACAAGAGAGGATGTTAACTGCCGAGACTGTACGTGACTGACTTTGAACCGAAAACGAATGCCCATCTCTGAGAAGCAGATCTCAAACGTCTTTTGTGAAAAGCACGAGCGTCTCAGTCTTCAGCTTGACGCGGGACGCTTGAGCTGTCACAGCATGGCAGCTCCTGGGCTCTGACATCATGTCTGTCTGTGCCAGATAAGAGAAGTGATAAGCGGAGGAAGACTCCTGAATAAAGCAATTCATCAGCGCCAGAGGCTTCCAGAAACCTGCGCAGACGTCTTCACACCGGAGATCAGGCCTTAGGCTACTTATTTAAAGTTATGAGTCAAACTATTGCCTGGAAATGAATCGATTAGCTTTTAGCTTTTAGCTTCCCATCCGGTATCTATTCAGTGTGTGTGTGTGTGTGCGTGTGGGTGCGTGCTCGTGTGTACTCTATAAGGTGATGAGTAACACACATATGGTAGATATCAGTGACGCGAGGAGGAGCAGACGCCCTGATGTGTCTCCCCGTCCTGTCTCCATGCTCCCTGAAGAGACAGTAACTCTACCCTGCGTGTTAGTACTCAAAGATGCTGCGCTGGAGGGGTGTTTGTGTGCCTTTTTGTCTAAACGTGTGTTTCCATATGTCATATATACAGTACTTTAACCAGCGCTGACGTTCATGGGGGGCACATCCTGCCAATGATAAACAGTATTACACAACATTATAAAACACGCAATAGCATTCAAAAGTTTGGGGGGTAAAAATAAATATAGATAATTACTAACTAGTAGTTTTCTTCAGTAGGACATTCATAATTAATATTAATATATTAACGCTATTGCTGATGCTACTAATCTGACATATGTGCGTGTGTAATGATGGAAAAATTATGTGATCGATTATAGTTTTATATTTTTTACGCTTATCATCCTGATGGCTCTACAATCACTTCTTAGGCAGTATTACTTAACATAAAAGGGATTTTCCCAGGACTACAGTTATTATTTTTCCATTCACTAATTTCCTTTTGTGTTCAAATAGTTTTTTTCTCATTCAGAGTGAATATCCTTAGTGTAGGATGGGATGTTTGTCAGCGTGCAGTGAAAGTGTAAAAGCTGTATACACACACACAAAAAAAG
Source organism: Puntigrus tetrazona (assembly GCF_018831695.1). Taxonomy (NCBI): domain Eukaryota; kingdom Metazoa; phylum Chordata; class Actinopteri; order Cypriniformes; family Cyprinidae; genus Puntigrus; species Puntigrus tetrazona. The sequence continues at coordinate 18,386,821 of NC_056706.1, read as the reverse complement.
CTGTATCCTGCAGGATACAAAACAACTGTCTCTTTTCCTTTTTTTTGAGCTTTTACCAGTATGGCACAAATTGTACCTCTTTATCCTGTGATGCTGGTTGGTGTGTGTGTGTGTGTGTGTGTGTGTGTGTGTGTGTGTGTGTGTGTGTGTGTCTGTGTGTGTGTGTGTGTGTTTGAAGAGTAGGAAGCTCCTACTAGTCTCCTGTGTGAAAACAAGCTGGCAGAAAGATGTCCTCGGGTCACATCAAAGTAAACACACACACAACAGAGGAAGTAAGCTCAAACCCAGTGGGGTCAAAGGTCACCACAGTGGCATTGTTGGGAAGGCAGAGCGGATACTGAGTGGGCTGTGACACGTTTGGAGGAGCTCTTGAGTGTGTCTGCGTATGTATTAATAAATACAGTGGCCCGTGAGAATGGGAAATACGCTGTGCACTAAATGCAGATGCACTAAATCTGACTGCTGTTATTGACAAGCAGCCAAAGTGTCTCATCCCAACTGGCTCCTCTTCTTAAAGATGTTTTGTTTAAAAAATGGTCCGTGAATCAATGAAACATCCTGCGATTGTGTGTTTTGGGGAAGGTGTGTTGCGCGTTTGATATGGGTTGGTTTACAGTAGAGGATGCTAGCATCTAAATTAACAGGTGAGTTGCCCAAAAACACTGATGATACATTGTTCACAGTTCCTGTTTTTTTGCTCATTTTATTTTTTTGCAAAGTATGTGTGTTGCTTAACTTACACACACATATATATATATATATATATATATATATATATATATATATATATATATATATATATATATATATATATATATATATATATATATATATATATATAGAAATGTATATATGTAAACATATTTTATAAACGTATGTATGTGCAAATATAATACATTTTGAAAATATAACAAATGAGATCTTATTGTCTTAAATGTTATCAAATTATTATTATCATTATCATTATTGTTGTGTTATTTTAACTTATTTTGTTCATTTTAATTGTGTTATTCTAATTTCTTATGACTTATATAATAATAGTATAAATTACATTATATATATTGAATGGTGTATATAATATTATTAGCAAATATATTATAATTAGCAATATATAAATATATTAAATTTAAATAAATAAATAAATTAATATATATATATATATATATATATATATATATATATATATATATATATATATATATATATATATATATATATATATATATATATACACACACACACACGCACACACTTACTGAAGAGTGTTCCAGTTATGATTATGACACCCATGTGGAACAGCTATGAGCTGCTGGATATTAAAACAATAGTAGTCAATGGGAAGTTTCCACTATAATAAAACAAATGTCTGTGTGTGCATATGAGTATGGAGTAATGTAAGATTTAATGGTGAAAAGGTGAAGGTGTTTCCTGCTAGCATCCTTCATAATAATATTTTTTGGCAGATGTGCTGATCCGGTCAGTCATTCAGCTTTTATGGCGATTCAAGATGTGTCCACAGGTGCACTCTGCCTCTCATATACTCTTTCCTTCCGTTATAATCAGATTGCCTATAAACCCCAATGCTCTTTTTTTCCCACTGATTATAGGCATACGCCACTGAAGTCCTTGACTTGAGCATGTGGGTCCAGCGTGTGCATATTTGACTGCTTTGAGGCCAAGTGCTCATAAGATTTCATCACACACACAGATTGTAAGCACACATGACCATATTAAGACACAATGCCCAAACTGCAATCAGCGGAGAAATTGTCTTTGATGTCAATCAGTAGAGCGCCATTAGAGGTTAACAAAATGAATAGTGCCGCATGTATCCCACACAAGCGCACACTTACACAAATACACACTCGCGCAGTTGTGTGTCATGCGATACCGGAGGGTTTCATCTCTGTCGGCTGGAGGTTTCCCTCATGCGGCTCTTCTCCCCAGAGGAAAAATCCCATCACACGCTTCAGCCTGCAGCGTAAACTGTGAGCCGGGCAGGATCATTCACACAAGCGTGTATGAGAAAACAAGTTTGTGGTTATAAGTTAGATGTCGTGTTTCGTGCGGTTCGGCTTTGCGCAGATGTTGCTATGGCAACGGGCCAGCTCTGTGATGTCATCAGAGAGGCCCGCACCTCCTCTACAGAGATAAAACACACAGATAAGGAGGAAATTGGGGCAAATGACCAAAAAAAAGAGGAAAATATCTGATAACAGACATAAATTAAACATATAATATTCTAAATGTTAAGCAGAGTTTAGAGTTTAGTCACTGTACATGTTCCTTGTCAGTATGTATGTGGACTTTCTCATGTAAATAATTGTGTTAAGGTCTGCTGACTGACTTTTTTTTACGTTTGCAGGGTGTTCGGTTTTTCTGTCTGTTGCTATGCAGTTGCTAGGATGTTGTGTGTGTGTTTTGTAATGTGTCGCTATGCTGTTGCTAGGTGTTTTGGGGTTTATAGTGTATTGATGTGTTTTTAGTTTTGTAGATGGTTTCTAGTTTAATTCTATCTGTTGCTAGGGTGTTTTTAATGTTGAAGATTATTTCTAGTGTGTTGTTTTGCTCTTTTTAGGGTGTTTGAGTCATTTTTAGTGTTGTGGGTAGTTTAGTGTGTTATTATGTAGTTGCTAGGGTGTTCTGAGTTGTTGTTTTGTTTTTGTTTTTTTTTGTGGTTTCTAGTGTGTTGCTATGCAGTTACTAAGGTGCGTTGATAGATTTTTGTGTTGTGGTGGTTTCTAGTGAGTTAATTGGTGGTTGCTATGGTGTCTGGGTGGTTTTTTAAGTTTTGGGTGGTATCTAGTGTGCTGCTATGCAGTTTCTGGGGTGTTTTGAAATGTGTTGCTATGGTATTTTTAGTAATTTTAGTATTGTATGTGGTTTTGTGTGTGTTTCTATGTGTTGCTAGGTTGCTAGGAGTGGTGTTTAGTGTTGTTGGTGTTTTTTTTGCAATGCAATAAAATTAATAACGTACACCGAGTGGGTTTTAGTGCATTGCTATGGGATTGCTAGGGTATTCTGAGTTTTTTTAGTGCATGCGTTGACTAGTATATACTAAGTGGTTTTAAAATAATCTTTCCCTAAGTAATAGAAGTTAATTTTGATCTGGATTAAACAAGAGCCTTTGTAGTGTTTTCATAATCTCCAAAATGCCTGCAGGGCTCAGCTGTGCACTTAAAGACTTCCAAGAGTAATTTGTAGTGGAATTGTAATACTAGTATGCAGTTAGTGTGCTTTTGAGTGTGCATTTCCTATAATTAGGGTGTACGGACTGTGTAATAGAAGAGTATTGGAGCGTATGGGTGTGTACTTTGAGTGTAATGGTTCTCCTCCTAAAGGAAGTCAAGGGTTGAGTAATGGCCACGGGAAAAAGAGATGAATGACACTAAAGAGGGAGCACCACGGGTTCTTCTCAATCCCAATATATCTGGTTTAGAAATGCTGAGTTTGACTGGAAGCTATTAACATTAAAGTACAGTGCGTCTCTGCTTGGAAGACTTGATTTATTATGTGATCTTTTACACCATCGCACGCTATTTTATTCCAGTTGCTGGTTTTGATTTATACTTTTTATTTTCTTACTATACATTGCGAATGGACTTTTTTGTTCCCTCCCTTCCCTTATATGAATTTTAATATATTTTTAATTCTTTTTAATAAAGCTATATATGATCTGTCAAGGTATGTCACTTCTGTAAATCAGTCTAAATGTGTATGAATTTTAATTTATACATGCATTTACACAGGAAGCACTGAGGCAAAAAAGGATGCAATTTGGAAATTACACACAAATTTGACAATTTCATATCAATTAAGCATCTAGATTCTCTTCCGTTATTCCAACTCTGCTTCTCTCTCTCTCTCTCTCTCTCACGTTCTCACTCTTTTTTCTGTTCTTTTTGGACGTGTGCCAAACCTAAATTGGTCCCTTATGCATAAGATAGGGGGCAGACGTGGAAGAAGTGGTAGCTCATGTAATGTGTGCAATGCATGTGCGTGGAGAAACACACGCACGTGGCGTTCTGTGTTGACAGGCCTGTTCATTTCTGCTCCGTGTGTGGTCATACAGCAACTGCAGAGGTCTAAATGTTCATTTAGTTAATCAGTATTTTGATCTGGTTTACCAGTAAAAACATCCTAAAACAAGCCCATTTTCCTTGAGAAGCAATACCGCTCAAGATAACACGTGTTTTCAGGTTTCCATTGCATTATTTCTTGAGAGAACATTAACACATCATCAACATCACCATTGTCACCATTTAGTCTCATAAGTCACACACACACACACACAAAGGTGAAGTGAGTCAGAAAGAGCGCAGGTGTGTTGGGGCTTGTCTTCGGGGCCCCATTTTCTGACCTCCTGTTACAAATTACCATACAGGTGAGGGGTCAAATACAACAGAAAAGAATTCAGATCGCTGTGTGTGTGTGTGTGTGTGTTGGGATAACCTCGTAAGCTGCAGGCATTGTGGCGTACACTAAACTGAACACTGTGACAAAGTTGAGGCCGATTTGCCCTCCAGCTCTCCATCTCAGTGAAAACTTTCATTAACCCGCGTCAGAAAGAGAAGTTCGAGGGAGAATGCAGGTCATAGCACGCCTGCCCCTCAAACTACAGCGGATTCAGCTCTCACTCTGAGAATTGGGGTCAGTGAAGAAAAAACAGTGTCCTATTATCGTTTAGGAAGACGCTTTTCTCTTCAGTTGACGTCTATTTGTCTCCTAAAGAAATAGCTTTAGACCGAGTGGAGGACAGAGAGGAAACGACAGTAGAGCAGTGATGAATTTCAATAAGTGAAAGTATTTTATGGGGATTTATTGAATTAGGGTGAACTGTGACACACTTTCCCACACTCTCTTGCATATCTACAGTCATTTACAACCCTCAAAAATGGCCGAGCACGCACACATAGTTGTGAAAAGGATGTACCCCCAACATATTTATTTTAATAGATAGATGGCAATTTAATTAAACATGTTCTCATTCTGAAATGATTTTACAGATTAAATAAACAAAAAAAGAAACATTTCAAGATAAACTTGTGGCTTTTTTCACAGCGCTTGTAATGCCTACACACTCATGAACATCAAAACACACATAAACACATATATAACCGAGTCTCACACACACACACACACACACACACAAATTTATCACTGTATACTCCAATCACCTCTCTAGACACAACAAACTGATTCTAACCTCTCTCTCTCTCTCTGTGACAAACACACGCTGTAACTCTCTCATGCTGTTACTTCAATTAGTTCTCCCATCCTGCTATTGTTCCCACAATGCCTAGAGGTGGGGTTCTGTCCTGTTTTCAGAACTGAGCCCTAAACTGTGACCCAGAATGTGCACAAGCGACAAACTGGGATTTGCCGTGTGTGTAAGAGAGGCGTTTGTTTTTTATGGGCTTCTTCAAGTCTGGCCTCGTTTTGGGGAAAATTTGCACAAACTGTGGTGGAAATGTCATTGTTCGCATTTTTCACATTTTTTTCACATAATGTTTCCGTCGGGTTTTTCTGAAATCCACCTCAGACATTTTACTAACCATACGTACCTTTGCAGTTGACATGCTTGCAAAATAACAATGTCTTTTGTAGACCATCAGAATGCTGTGTTAGCAGATATTAAGTATCTATTAATACTCTAATGACTGGAAGTTGACATAGTTGCAAAGTTAACTATAAACAGCAATCTGTCTAACTTGAACAAAAACAAAGTGTTACCTTATATTTGAATTTTTTCCCCCACATCTAATCTAATAATTTTTGAATATGAATTTATTTTTTACAAGATCAGCTTTTCACCCCAACATTTTCCCCTTTGTAAAGTTCCAAATATTTATGACTGAACAAAAACAAAAGAAGACTCTTGGTAACCAAACCTTTTTGGTTACATTCATTAAATCGACACAAAACACTAAGAATTTTCTCAAAAAAGAAAAACAAATAAATAAATAATAAAAAAAGAAAATCAAACACCATCTTACTCATCAACTGATTCAACTTCTGTTCAAAGAGGTCTGCTTGATCCAAGAGGTAAGTGTGTGTGTGTGTGTGTGTGTGTGTGTGTGTGTGTGTGTGTGTGTGTGTGTGTGTGTGTGTGTGTGTGTGTGTGTGTGTTTGCTTCAAGTACTCATTTATGAACAATAGCTGTGTTAGTAAGACTACTATTAGTAAGAGTGAGATCACTATGGCTGATACATTTAGCTAACAACTGACAGATAAAAACAATTCACCATTGTGCTGGGTTAAATATTTCAAACTCATATTGTTTATTGTCTAATGACTAAATTGAGCCCTAAAACCACTTCTGAATTATGAGGATGAAATATCTGCGTGTGTACAGATTAATATGGTTCATGAGGACACTTCCTAAACCAAATAGCTTAAACTCAACAGTTTTTTGCTTTTGTTTTCTTTTTGAAAATCTAAAACTACTGAGAGTTTTCTATGAAGTTTAGTTGTAGGGTTAGACAAAGAGGAAAGAAAATACAGTCTCTGTAAACCACATGCACTACCATTTGTGTGTGTGTGTGTGTGTTTTGTTGTGTGGTTACTGTATGAAGGGAAAGGCATCGTGGTCAGAGATTGGGAGTGTTTTGCGAGGGCTTGACCTTGTCCAGCAGACTCCCCCTCCCTGTCTGTCTCTCTCCTGCTCTTTAGCCTTTCTTTCAGACGGGAGATGTACGATGCCTAATCAGCAACAGGCACAGGAAACACCTTCCATCTTAAGATGTAGGACAATAACATCTCAGTGAGTGTGAGAGAGGGAGAGATACCCCAATCGTCTGCACATCTGCCTCTTCTGAGTTCTAATATAAACCATCACGAAGGTCCGAGTGCAGTCAAAACACATGTGAAGGGTGCCTAGATTTTTTCAAGCAAAATCTCAGTCTTTGGTGAACTACAGCGTTCCTTTAAGGAGAACTATTCTTCTTTGACTTGTCTTCTTGAGCTGATCTGCGACTCGTTACAGATCGAAAATGTTCTTGATGATGCATTCCATCTTTTGAGATCAGAACATCTTAATAAAAAATGATAATAAAACACAAATAAGATTTAATGTATTTCTCCTAAACTGGAGTTTTTTCCGGAAGTCTCTTGCTTTCTGGTATTTTTTCTAAAGCCTCAGTAATCTCACATATCATCTAGAGTTTGAGGACGTCACACACTGTGCTCAGACCTGCAATCAAACATCAGATATTTCAGTCTGATTTTTTGTTTTTCAATAATCTGGACTATGCTATAGTATTTATAATAAAGCAAAAGAAAAAATATAGCCTTATTCACAATCGCCTTATATGTTCTTGGATTGTTTTTCTCATAAGCAGAAAAATGCTAAACAAAGTTTACGTGTCAGTGAAAGGGCAACCTCTGAGCAAGGTGAAGAGCAAGGTGAAGCAGAAGCAGAGCTTGCGAGTTTCAGCAAGTCTGTTCTTGTTGTTTGTTGAGAGCTTCTTTAGGAGACCTTCTTTCACTCACCTGTCACAGGGAATCTTTTACATCCATCAGTAAAGTCTTTTTATCACATTCTTTGTCTCTTTCCCTCTGTCTTTTGATTTTTTTGAGACCACCAGGCCTAGTCATGGACCATTAAATGCTTACTTGGATTGAGGGACGTAAAGGACGGAGTAGCACACAAATCCACTCAGAGACAAAAGTGCAATGGCCAGTGATGTTGTTTGTTACCCCTTTGTGAAGCCATGCTTGGGACGTCCAATTACTTAGTTTTTTTAAACCCCTTAAAATACACCTAACCCTAACAAAATGTTCTATGCATCTTCATTAAAACATTTAGCATGCTTATTAAGCCTTTTTTTCCTCGAACACTCTCAGAAAAAAGGTACACTTGTACAAAAGTACCTTCCTTTGTACCTTTTTTCTGAGAGTGTGTGCATTTGTTGGTTGATCCCCACAAAAGTAAATGATTGTACACACACATACAGAGTTTGTATATGTAAAAATGTGGGATGTGTACGTTTCTTTTTTAATACTTTTTACTGAGCGAAAACGTGGTTTAAACTGACAATGAATTTTTATGAATCATTACCGTTTTTGATCAAAAGATTTTGAACAAATATATGCGACCTTGGTGAGCATAAGAGGCTTTTTATCCAAAACATTAACAAATCTTACAAACCTCAAATTTTTAATAACAATGTACATCACATCTCAAAAGGTTTCAGACTTAACTTAAACACACTTTAAAAGTATGTATTTCGAAAATATAAGATGTTTTCAATCAAAACATATCACAAAAAGAGCTTTGTTTGGTTTTTAAGTGTCCCAAAAGTGCCCAAGTTTGGACACTGTACACATTATTTGGTGAAACTCCCAGCTAAGAAATAATCTGTTTATAATCAAACAAAAAGGCTTACAGAGGTCTGTGTGTGTGTTGATGGGTGTACTGCAGCTGTCAGCGTTTAGAAGATGGAGGTCAGCTGCTTGGCTGTTAGTGTGTGTGTGTGTGTGTGTGTGTGTGTGTGTTTATAGACCCCTTTCCTTTTTCCTTCCGTGTCTTCAAAAAAGCATTTCTTCTGACATTTCTTCAGTTTGTTAACTCTGCCTTCTAGCGACCCTGAGCTCTAATGCTAATACCGACTGGTCGTCCGCGAGTGTCTAAAGAAAGGATCCAGTGCAAATATTTTCCCACAGCAACCAGTGCTGCTTGTTATTTGTGTGCATTATGAGAGACACACACATGGCTTTGACATTGGCTTTGAGCCCGTGTGCCATCGTTAAAGGGCAGTTTGTCAGTGTTCACCAGCAGCGGCAGACATAAACATGAGGGTCTGTCTAAAGTGCTCCAAAAGAGTAACCTCTGTCTGTTTTAGAGCGCCAAAGAGTCCAATAATAGCCTGTTACACACCATAACGTGGCCTTTTGTAGTGCGCATGTGTTAGTGGTGACAAAACGTATTTTGTCACTTTAGACGCTCTTAAAATATATGCATGTCATTGCTTTAAATAATAATGTACTGAACCAAGTATGCTTTAACAAAACATTGGCACCAATACGAAGAGATAAATTGTGGCATTGTGATTAAAAAAGCCTGAATGAAACACTGTTGTGTGATGTTGAAGCTTTCGATTGGAAACGTTGATATTGCGATGTTGTTTAAACATGCATCAATGAGTTTCAGTAATGATTTTAAAAGAATGTAGCATTACATGTTGCTTTAATGTTTTTTTGATACTGAAACCTGACATTTTTTAGCCACATTTGAATATTAGAGATCATAAGTTGTCAGGATATTAAGTCAGTTTCTGACAGAGTACCAACTGTGTATATATAAGTACCAATTATGACAAATGAAGTGGCATTTTGTGAGATAAAGTTGCAATTAAGCTGAGATGGGATTGAGAAAAATGCAAACATATACTGATACAGTTAAAAACATTATTTTTTTAATGTGCATCCAAATACTTCTCGGCCCTATAATGTATGTGTATTTTCCCCTTTTCCACATCCCATTGGTCTGGTATGATAATAGCCATAACCTTTTAGCCTGCGACGTGTGTGTGTGTGTGTGTGTGTGTGTGTGTGTGTGTGTGTGTGTGTGTGTGTGTGTGTGTGTGCTATAATCATCTAGAAATAATGAAGGTAATATTAGAATCAGCTGTTGAGATGGAAATGCTGAAGAACCTTTATAGCCCCTTGTGAAAAAAAAAGTACACTTAATAGTATTGAATAGTATACAAGTCTTCAAAGTATATTTTAAAATATATAATATCATATAATATGGCCACATAAGTGTACTAAAAAAGATTGACTTTGTTTCTTAAAATATGTAAGTGCATTTTGTTGCATTTAATAAACTAACACTTTATTGAAGGGTCTCTTAACTAGTCTATTATTAGCATGCATGTTACTAGAATATTAGCCATTTTTTAGTAGTAAATAAGCACATAATAATGCCATATTCTACATTAACTTATTCTACATCAATAATCCTAACCAATAACTAAACTTAACAACTACCTTACCATCTATTAATAAGCAGCAAGTTAGGAACCTATTGACAGAAAAGTCATAGTTAATAGTGTTGCTATAAAAAAAACCTATATGCTTAATTTGACATTATATTTTAACAATGTTGCAAAGACAATAAAAGTATTATGAAATTAAATATAAAGATGTGCTTAAGTCTTACTCAAGTGGGTCAAAAAGCATTATAAACTTCAGAAAACTGCTATTAATATACATTTAAACTATAATACGTACAGTGCACACTTAAATAGTAAGTTAATTCTGCAATAGCACTCTTTAAAAGTACACTTAAGTATGCTTCAGTTTCACAAGGGCTGTTTGTGGCCTTAAGACAAGGAAGAGAAAGAAAGAGAGGATTGATTAGACTGGCGATTTTCTGAGAAGGAAAAGACAGAGTGGAAGGAAAGTGATTTGTGCCAGCTCTTGATTGGTTCTGGCTGCAGCGCCTGATTAAAAGACTAACATGAAGATAAGGAAGTTTAGAGTGAACATACACAAGCACGCAGGCACATAAACACAGCTACCGGCTGGCAGTGTCTGCGCGGTCAGATTGCTTGTTGTGTTTTACAGACCGCTCACAGAGCGCTCAGATGTCCAGGACACACACACACACACACACACACACACGTGCAGAGAGACGACACACTGCCAATAACTCACATGCTAGCACGCGTCCGCTAACAATAAGAGCAGAAGCCATTGTCAACAACAGGATGACGATTGTACGTCTTACGAGAGTAAAAGAGAACTACAACAATGAGGTCTTTAACAAAGCATGCTCATTAATCATAGCACAGACAAGCCATTAATAATATAGTATTTTTATACAGGACTGAGATTAGATCTCTAATTCTCGCGTACAGGGATAATTCACCATAAAACAGAAATACTCATCTCATTTATTCATAAGTAAATCTTGCATTACTTTGTTTCTTCTGTTTTCCATCCATACAATGAATGCGTTTTTTACAACATGTGTCTTTCTTTTTAGATATTCTGTTTTGTTTGGTTTTATAATAAGGTAGTATGTATTTTTTGCTTAACATGCATGTCACAAAGAAGAGGGGAAGGTAAAGCAATGAATAAAGCATTTTTGTCTTTGAAATAAAATATAAATATTTGCGTCCAACACAATTCCAGTCAAAATAGGAGATTATAAGTATACAATATCCAACATGTATCCAAATACCTGGCAAAAACTTGACACGGTTTTTCCTGTTGTAAAATACATTTGGCCAAAATCCCATTTGATTAAAGATTAGTTGCTACTGTCTACGACAAATGCTAGCCCCCTGTCTTAGGTCCCACCTGTCTCAGGCCTCAAATACATAATGTGTGCCTTTATAGATGTGAAATATATGTGATTCTCGCTTAAACAAAACGCTGTACTTATTCATACAAGAAGATATTTACCCTTCAGCTGTTGTGCAGGGTTGCCAGGTAACCGTGACAAAATCAGCCCCATTGCTACTCAAAACTAGCCCTAAAAAACTACACAAAAAAATGTGTTCTTTGCCTCACTGGAATGCAAATTTTAATGAGGGGACACCCTCAAAACAAGCCTGGGCTTGTTTTTAAAATTGTATTTCACAGGATAAATATGACGTTATAGAAGTCATTAGGTCGAGATGGGTGGAGTTATGAGGTTTACTGACAGTTTAAAGAGGATCCAACAAGATTTTAGCTCTATTTAATGTTTCATTTAGAGAAATATTTGTAAAATAGACAGACAGATGTAAAGGGAGATTAATAACATTTATTTATTAAAGGAAAAAACACCACCACCAAAAAAGGGAACATTCGAGTGTGAATGGAAAAAGGGCGTACAGTCCAACCGTAGTTAACTAACACAGCCCAGGTTAGGATCAGGAGTGTCAGAAATAGTCATACAATCATGTATATTTTAGCCATTTTTCTTTTAATTAATTAAAAAAAATATTCCCCTGACTATATCTTCTATTCTTTTTTTCTAAAGTGTGATATATAAACTCAGAATTGGTTGAATAAAAGTCAGAACTATGAGATAAAAAAGTTGAAAAGTACGCTTTTCATCCAGTGTTTGAAACGGCTTCCGTACTTTTGCTGTTTCTTTTATCTCCGTCCAGATCTTTTGGTCCATTTGGAGCGCAAGAGTTTGTCTTTAACACTCAGTGCGGTTTACAGCTACAGTAAAATCTCTGGAATAGAAACACAGCTCTCTGGTGAAACAGGGTATGTGATGTTTAAAATCCACCTGTCACTCAAACAGAGACACCTCTGCCTCTCAGCGGGACGCCACCGTGGGGGTCTGACAAAGCACATACTCACGAGGACAGAATTAGTTTTAAAAGTGGCTGCTCAATAACAGCCACATTTGGGTCACTGTAAACCATATGGCAAAAGAGGTTTTGACAGAGTGTAAAAACAATCTTGGCCCCTTAACAGAAACAGCCCTTCAGGGGCTCATGAATAGCACACACATACATATTTAGAACATTTTTGGTGGGAACGGTCCAAAGTTATGAAGCACCTCTCTCTCCGGGGAAAACTTGTCTGGCAAGCCAGAAATCTAATCTACAAATACAAGGGAACTTTCTTGTTATTCTGTTTGAGTAATGGCCGCAGTTTATTTCTGCTTAGCATTCTGATGAATGCATAATTTGTATTTTTTTGAAATGGTATATTTGAACCCATTAGGCTGAAATAATTGCTGAGGTGTCCCAACACTTTATGATTGATTCCTCATTTTCCCTAATGTGCATATTTCATTGTGAGTGAGTCATGAGGGCTTTCTTCAGAATACAGGACCATTTTGATGCTATGTGATCCTAATATGCTAATACAACATTTAATTATTATGGATTTTTTTAACTTATTTATTATTTTTTTTCAATTACCGTTAATGTAATGTGTAACACAGCTCTAAGTGAACATCCTGTAAAGTTCTACATCTTAAAGCGTGCCGTTGTCTCTCAGAAGAAAGAGCTCATTTAATCGAATCATTTTTTAAACAAATCTCCAGGCGCTTCGTGTTGACATCTACCTATTGGTCTTTTTCGTCCTGGTCTGAATGAAAATGTAACATTTATTTTCTGCCATTAGATGCCACTTTTTGTGAATTTTCCACCTTATATCGAATTGCAAAAATAAATAAATAAATGTGTGTATAATAAGTATATATACACATGATTTCTTATAAGTTTAGCAAAAAATCACTTGAATGAAATGATTAAAAATACATAATTATCTCTAAACTTTCATACGCCGTTTCCTGGGAATGACACTTTTGTGATATATTTTATGACACTGAGCATTATAACAAGCAAGAAGTCTAACTTAACAGGATGGCTAGCTCTTTTGCTGATGAAAACTGGTCTGAATTAGTTCTCAGTTTACTCTTACTGTGCTTCATCTTTCTTTTCACACAGTATGCAGGTAAAACAGTTTTGTGTGTGTGCATGCGTGTGTGTGTGTGTGTCTTAGGCAAAGCCATTGAGAAGCTGTTGTTTTCTGCAGGATTTGGGTCCAGATGTGTCCGAATTCCTCTCGGGCCCCCAGGAAAGAGGTAACCAGATAGGCGGTAAGCTTTATCCTCATGTTTTAAGTGTGCAGCAGTGTGAATGCACATTGTGTGTGTGTGATTGAGTATTAATGTGTTTCAATCTTCTCTAATCCTACTCGTTATCCATTCCTGCCTCTCATCACCTTTATCTTCTACCTCTGTTTTTTCTTCTCTCTTGTTTTTCCTTCCCATGTTTTCCCTCCCTTTTCCTCCCTCTCTCCCTCCGTCCCACCATCACCACCTCTTCCTGATCCACAGCCCAAGGGCTCCACATAAATGCCGGTTATACAAATAATGATTAAAGAAGGCACTTCCTGTTAATTCAGAGATGGGCTGCTTAGCAACATCGGACGACTGGAAAGCAGCAGCACCAGCTTGTCTTTCGGTTCTCAAGACCTTTAACACTCATTGAGACCTCATTGAACGCTGTACTTAACCATTAGGTTAAGGCTTAAGGTATAACTATCAATAAAAATCAATATAAACACAACCTCCTATACAAAAACATGACATTTCGCATGAAAATTGCAAATTAAAGGATCACTTCACCCAAAAATAAAAAAAGTTTGTAATCACTTAAGCCCATGTTGTTACAAACCCCCCAAAAAGTTCTTCACAATAAACACAATTTAAGATATTTTTGGTGAAAACCAGGGGGCTTGACTATTCAAATGACATCTTTCATACTTTTCTGGACCTTGACGGTGTTTATACAATCAATGGGACAAGCCTCCCGGGTTTCATCCAAAATATTGTGTTTCGAAGACGAATAAAGACAGGTTTGGAGCAACATGGGGGTATTAATACAAATAGTATTTCATAACAGTGCACAACAGTGAAGGCTAGTGCAGCAATTTTTTGGTAAACTGTCTTTAAACGAAATTGGAGAAAACCAAAAAAGATTAATTTCACTATTATTATACTGCTATTGTTTATACGTGTATATTAATGGAGTGTCTTAAAGCCTCAAAGCAGATAAAATAAAATATGTGTGGTGTGTGTGTGTGTGTGTGTGGTGTGGTGGGATACAAGTGGGCGTTTGTGATTTTAACCTTGTAGTGCACATACGAGTTTAGACCAAAGACAACACTATGTTCTATTAAACCCTAAAAACACCTATATTTGGGCCTACTTTATCAGACGAACCCTTCATAACATCAACTCTGAATGTTATTTATGTTGAAGGAGACCCCACACAAAAACACACACAGCATCTTCCATTATCCTGAGTCCAAACTGCTTCCTGCTTTGCTTGCTGCTTTATCCATTTTCAGGACGAAGGGCAAGGGAGACAGCTGGGGTCAGAGATCACTAAGAGCAAGCAGGGAAACACCTTGCAAACCCTCTTTGTTCCTGATTCAGATTTAGAGAGAGTTTAAGGAGGAGAAAGCCCATGTTTGTGGTGTAGTATGGTTTATAGATTATTCATTTAAAGATCTATTTGAAAAAAAAGAACAATTTTCTAGAGACGTTTACAAATACTAACAATATGCTGTTTTTATATTGTTTCTACATAAATTTGAGGATTGAATGTCAACCTGTGACTCATGTTGACAAATTGAGCAACAATGAGCTAATTTTAAAAAATATATATTTATTTTTATTTTCAGAAAAATACAAAATGATACATGATTTGTTGGAATCCAAGATGTTGGTGACTTTAATCTACAGAAGATTTTTAACTCAAACCATTGCAGTCTGTCAGTCAAATAAAGTCGAGGAGTACACAATCTTTGAGAGTAAAAAAAACTTTCCCAGACACATCCAAATTAAACCGTGTGCGCTTGTGATGATATTGACATACATTAAATACTGTGTTTAAATAATAAATTAAATAATTAAAAATTAATTAATAATTAAACAAATTAAATAATAATGTTTAAAAATCTAAATGTGTGATGTCCGATGCAGATTCTGTGCCATTGCAAAAATCGATTCTGCTTTTAAAAAATTTGATGGGATAATCAAAATGACACATTTTTATCAAATTTGACCTTATGCAGGCAAATGAACGAAAAATGCAATAAGTGGGCCAATATATGCCCTTAATGGAAAAAGATAATTGGTGTTACTGCTGTGTATTTGTACGTGTCCTATCCAGCCTCTCGCAGAGGTTTTATGTATAATGTAATTTCCAGCACCACCCTGCTATCACTGTACAATACCATATACACTAGAAGCAGGAACCAGCAATCATCAATTGCATTAGCTTCCTTCATAACAATAGACTTATTTGATCCGGTGCTCCACACAATCGTGTCTGTACTGTGTGCGGCCACTTGAGGACAAGTCTGTCAGCTTTCTGCATGTGTTCATGCACCAGCATGTGTGTCCATTCAACATGAGCTATTTATGAGCCTCATAATTTATGGATGATTCTCAGGAAATAGTGCCATTTGTGTCTTATGTGTCCCCTCTTTCCTACGGCTGATATATTTAGCAGGATATTGACCTCAGTCAGGATACATAAAATAATTTTGGTGTGTAATAATGAAAAAAAGGTTACATTTTTAAGGCGTCATTGTTTCATTTTATTTTAAGGCAAACATCATATATATGCTGGTCGCCTTTCACCTGTAGTGGTCAGTATTTTATTGCAATTCTAAATAAATTGGACTTTTCAAGCATATGCTCTTATATGGGGAAATAGTTTTTACTTATATATATATATATATATATATATATATATATATATATATATATATATATATATATATATATATATATGTATATACATACTCATACAGTAAACGACTCTTTAAAGAGCATAAGAAACATCGTAACATAAATAATCAGCCCAAGAGGGAAGTCCACATGGCATTTTCATTATGGCCTAAGCTTTAAGGCTGAGAAAGCACTAAATGAAACACTATTTTAAAAGTCCCTTGGCTATGTCCAGGTGAGTGTGTTATCAGACTTATCAGCCAGGGCAGTCTCAGGGTAAAGAGTCAAAGAGTCAGACGGCTGCCCGCAGGCGACATATTTCAAAAATGCCTTCAATAATGAGCTGGGCTGGACCGACCCAGAGCTACAGAATGGCAACTCACTTAAGAGGAGGTGGAAAAACACATTCATTGACAGAAAACGTTCCTCTACTGTGTGATTACAGGCTACACATGAAGAGAGTGAGCGGGTGAACAGGCACATATGCTTTGAGGGTTTTCAAAGACTCAGGACGGTCTACATCAAATCAGAAGCGAATGCTAACGCGCTAAGCTAAAAGGCAAACAAAGACACATGATTGCCTTTTAAATCTCAATGAATTAGCTCAAAGGCCTAAATCAACAGAAAGCTGGTGATCTAAGTGTGTGTGTGTGTGTAAAAGACAGAAGTGGGGTGTCGAGCGGCACATGGGTGTGATATCGTCTGAAGAGCTTTCTTGGTGTTTAGCATACCCGTATGAACACTTGGGACATTGCTTTTACAACAGAGAGTCCAAACAACCAATACACAACATATTATCCACTACATACAAGAAACAACCTCTTGAAACGCACTGTCCTTCCACTACATTGCCTGAAGCGCACGGCGACACACAGTAGCAGAGAATCTTACGCACCTTTGTGTGATTTGTGGGGTTTGAAGTTCCACAAATGAAGTCGTGAGATCGAATCTGACGTGTTAGGAGCCTGACAGCTGTATACTTCAAACAATCCCCCAGTTATAGCCCACACCCCTCTTGCAGCTTCACCTCTGCTGGCTTCAGCCTGAACCAGAGCGCTTCGTCTATCTCTCTCTGTGTGTGTGTGTGTGTGTGTGTGTGTGTGTGTGTGTGTGTGTGTGTGTGTGTGTGTGTGTGTGTGTGTGTGTGTTTAAATGAAGTCCCATGGAATGGAGGACCACTCTAACCTGATATTTAGCAGCGGTGCGGTCAGCTGGACAGGGCAAAAACAACACAGCTGCTATAGGTCTCACACATACACCCACTGACTCACAGGCAAAGTGACTATTTCTTGTGTGGTCTGACTCTTCGCAGCTCAACACGATGGTCATGCCTATTAGAAAACTTACATTCAGTTGCATTTTTTTGCCAGAACCGTGATGAACGCAAGTTTCCATTTAAACGTTTATTCGGCAAGGATGCACTGAAGTTTGAAAAATGAATCCTAAAAAAACACAATGGCTACACAAAATATCTAATGGCACGATGTTTACAACAATGATATTAAATATATGTTTCTTTAGCACCAAATAATCATATCTGAATGATTTCTGAGGGATCATGTAACAAGTGTCACTTTAATGCTCACAATTTTTATTATTAAAATAGGAAATGCTCGTTTTAAATTGTAATCAAATATACTACATGTAATAAAATTACTGTTTACACCAAACAAAATGCAGTTGTCACGTCTTTGGACTCTTGTGTTGTTGTTTTGATTGTCCCATGTGCTCTGTATGCCCTACTTTTCGGTTCAGTTAATTGTATCATTGTCGTCAGGTGTGTCTCGTTAATTTAGTATTGACTTTGTGTATTTAAGTCCAGTTTGTCCGCTCGTCGTCGTTTATATGTGTGGTTATTTTCTGTCTGCTCGCAACTATATTGTTTATTAAGTGAAATTTCTTTCAAAAACATGTTAATGACCTCAAACCTTTGCGTTTATTGCAACTTTTTCAAAAACAAGTCAGAATTGTGAGAGTAAATAAAATAATTAAATACAGACAGAACTGCCAGAATAAAAAAAAAAACATTTTTATCCTGTGGCAAAAACAGGCTTCTACAGTACATATTTTTTTTAAACCCATGGGTTTAAAAGACATCCAGAACCACATTTAATACCACAATACTCTAAATTCAGGATTATCTTTTCATTACATTTGGAGCGTTTACTTCATGACACTTTATATGCTTCACTTTTATATCAAATTCAACTTCTTTGACCTCCGACCCCTCATTCTCCCTCTCTCCTGTTTGGCTTCACAAGTCATGGACGAGTACAGTGTTATCAATGTGATCAAATGTCCATGAGTAAATCACGCTCAAACAAAGCTTTCGCTAAAAAAAAGCTTGATTTGTCACAACAAAGGGCTTTTTGGTGAAGATCTCAAATTCATCTGTCTAATCTCCCAATTAGAGGTGTGTGCTGAGTGTTTGAAAGTCGTCTGGCTAATCTGACCATCTGCTTCTTATCAGCGTTTCTTTTATTTTTTAAATGTGTGGATTTATTTATTTATCTAAAGGATCTATTAGAGCAGCAGGCAGCCACATCTCTCCACAGTCAATCAGATAGCAGCCTAACAACCCCTCTCTCTCTCTATGTGTGTGTGTGTGTGTGTGTGTGTCGTCTATTTATAAATCCACTAGAGGGCGCAGATCATTTGAGGGCCTTCCAGCTTGATTTAAGCAGGAAACTGTCTGTTGTTTTTGCCAGGGTGTCTGCTGTGGGTGTGTGTGTGTGGAGTGTTTTAGTTTCTCCCGATATGAAGCACTGAGGTTCAACAAAAACAACACGCAGAGGAAGGGGTGAGGGGCAGGCTTGGCCAGGGCAAAGGATTATGGGGGCATGAAGATCAACCTAGTTACCTCACGTGCTCACCAGGAGCTCCTCGTTGACTTTATGCCAGCTCCAAATCCGTGCGATAATTTACGACTGCAATTAATATTTCAACAAATATGAATGCCATGAGTAATCATGCCAAATACGAACCATGGCTTTTCTTATTATAGCTTGACTTTACTATTACAGTGAGGCAGCGTGTGCATCATTTAACAGGTGCTTTCAAGGGTATTCAAGCTTTATTTATTTTACTTTTACTTTATTATTATTTATTTAAACCTTTATCTGAAGAGTGTATATCTAAAAAAAATCACCATTTATGTCAGTCTGATGAACATGCACCCAGGTTACTTTCTTTTCAATAACCCAGACCGCCTGGAAGTTTTTGCTTCTAAAGCTGAAGATGTTTACGAGCTGAAACAAATAAAGATCATACCACAGATGCGGCGTTCTAGAAAGCTCCGATTGCCAAAAGATTTTATTCTCATGAACATGCGCGGACAGTCTCCTCGGAATAAAAGGTGAACGTCCATTTATTCAAATGCATGCTTTGCCATAAGCGGCACTGTTCGCGCATTGCATATCTAATCTGATGCATCGAGCCTTCTGTTGTCTTTTACATTAGTCTTCACTGTCCTATCACACTATCATAAGATGTAATTCACATTATTCACGCCCGAGTAGAAGATACCGGCTTATTAAGTGAGGATCTGCAGATGATTTCATCAGCGTTGTGGAGAGAGTTTGATAAATGGATTTACACACCGATCCCCCTAAATGTGATCGCAATCGCACGTTAATTTAAGGAGTTCGGTGCGTGAACCGAGACGTGCGCGTGATGAAGACCAGAAAGACATCGTCTGCAGAGCATCTCAGGTGCGCGAGGAAAGACAAGCGAGGTGTAGTCGGGTTTCCCTGTTTGTTTTGAATGTGAATCGTCTCCATTCAGCCTGAGCTATTTCGCTTTAACTGCCTTTTTTCAGCCGCTGCGAATTGGGTGTAACGCGTGAACAGCGCGTCCTTAAGAAACTCGTTAACGTCAAATGCGTCGTTTCCTTTTGTTTTTTGTTTATTTTGCGAGTTTGTGTCCGCTATTATCATGCAAATAAACGCCAGAAAGTGAGAATTAAATTCACACATATCCAAATCCTTTACCGACATGTGATCTAATCACTGAAGGCTCTCTGAACGCTTTAAAGCGAGCCGAACACTGCATTTTTTAGTCGCTGCATTAATTGGATTTTACGATTCATCCGACGAGGGTGACACTTTTTTAAAAAAATGCATAAATCGGCAATTTTCTCAGTGGTTCGA
Source organism: Puntigrus tetrazona (assembly GCF_018831695.1). Classification (NCBI taxonomy): domain Eukaryota; kingdom Metazoa; phylum Chordata; class Actinopteri; order Cypriniformes; family Cyprinidae; genus Puntigrus; species Puntigrus tetrazona. The sequence goes on along the minus strand of NC_056706.1, from coordinate 18,366,469 downwards.
CATGTTAAAATTAAACGATTCATTCAAAATAAATAGTTTACTCAAGTGGCTTTTTTGTTTTATTGTTTGAAACTATTCATTTGTTCATCAATTGCATATGAAGCATAGCCTAATATAACGAAACGGGTCTGTTTATGTTTCTCGTGCGTGTAAATCTCTATTAAAGGGGCTGCAGCGAGGGAAGCGGGGTGTTTGAAGTGACTGAATGTCACCCTCATGTAATGTTTGAGTGAGAGGAAATCACAGCGCAATGCCTCTTTTACATTATCGTTTGGTCCCAGGCTCTGGTTTCACCGGGAACCTGTCTGAAACCTGTTTACGCTTGCACGTTTAGTTAAGCCGAGCTCAATTTGTGCCATACAGCTGCGCCGTCTAATTTAAGCAATGCTCATTAAAAAAAGATACACGCATAAAAAATAATTTATAGAAAAACAGTAGGCTATTGCAGATAGGCCTGCGAGAATAGCCTAAACACGTTACAAAAACTTGTACGGATGCTTTGCCTGTAACGTCTTATTGTAGCGATTTATTTCCATTTAATTAAACTCATCACTGGTTTTTTCAAAGTCTTTTCATTTTTTTTCTCATTAGTAATTAAATTCAAATGTTCGAAAAAGTGCGACGAAGTTTTACACAAACTCTCAGGAAGCAATTAAAGCTAAGCTTATCGTTTCAGAACAGAAAACGCCAGGCCGGCCTACTTAAAAACGAATTAGCCTATTAATTGTCAAATGATTTATTTGCCCGGGATGTTTAAGCACGCTTGACACGGGGGAACAAGTGTTTGCTGTGTTAAAGTTAACATCCACTTCAATTCTGCGTCTCTGCGTTGTTTCTCCCCGTGTTTTATTCAGAAAAGTCCCGTAAATGAGACGTGACGCGAAAACATTTTTTTGTCGGACAATTAAAGTTAAATCTAACTTGAAAGACGAGCGGGGCCATTGCTTTTTCATTAAGAAGAAAAACAAGAGTTAAGCTCACTTTGTTGACACACTCGCTCCTGCCGACTGCGTGGCCCGGGGGGGTTGCTGTGCCGTGGTGGGTGGGAGTGTGTGTGTGTGTGTGTGTGTGTATGGGGGCTGGAGATAAGGGGTCCGATATATGGGTCCAAAGGGAGGGGTGAGAAGTCTGGAGTTTAAAAAGACAGGGCGCTTCTCTCCCTCACACAGACGCGCTTCAGCTTCCAGCGAGGGGAAACTTACCTTAGACTCCTGTTTCGGACAGAAAAAGCCACTCAGCTCTATCAAACCGAGACCAGAAATTCGGATAAAACCGCACGAGGAAACTGACGGACTCGTAACCAAAGCGCCCTCGCCAAATGGAGCCATTAACGCCGGAATACGCCGACTCCTATGAGTACTACGACGATAACGAGACTGCGTGCGACTACTCCGAGTGGGAGCCGTCTTATTCCCTCATCCCCGTGCTGTACATGCTCATCTTCATCCTCGGTCTCTCCGGGAACGGCGTGGTCATCTTCACCGTCTGGCGCGCCAAGTCCAAGCGGCGCGCGGCGGACGTCTACATCGGTAACCTGGCGCTCGCGGACCTGACGTTCGTCATCACGCTGCCGCTGTGGGCTGTGTACACCGCGCTGGGTTACCACTGGCCCTTCGGCGTGGCCCTCTGCAAGATCAGCAGTTACGTGGTGCTTGTCAACATGTACGCCAGCGTCTTCTGCCTGACCTGCCTGAGTTTTGACCGCTACCTCGCCATCGTCCACTCTCTGTCCAGCGGGCGGCTCCGGTCCCGGGCCACCATGCTGGCGTCGCTGGGCGCCATCTGGTTCCTCTCGTGCCTGCTGGCCGTGCCGACTCTCCTGTTTCGCACCACGGTGGACGACGCCGGGAACAACCGCACCACCTGCGCGATGGACTTCAGCCTGGTCACTCTCAACCAGCATCACGAATCCCTTTGGATTGCGGGTCTGAGCCTTTCGTCCTCCGCTCTTGGCTTTCTCCTGCCCTTCTTGGCCATGACCGTCTGCTACTGCTTCATCGGCTGCACAGTCACCCGGCATTTCAGCCACCTGCGCAAAGAAGACCAGAAGAAGCGTCGACTCCTGAAGATCATCACTACCTTGGTGGTGGTGTTTGCCTTCTGCTGGACGCCTTTCCATGTGCTGAAGAGCATGGATGCGTTGTCGTATCTAGACCTGGCGCCCACCTCATGCGGCTTCCTAAACTTTCTGCTTCTGGCTCATCCGTACGCCACGTGCCTGGCGTATGTCAACAGCTGCCTTAACCCGTTCCTCTACGCCTTCTTCGACCTGCGCTTCCGCTCGCAGTGCCTGTGTCTGCTGAACCTGAAGAAGGCCATGCATGGGCACATGAGCTCCATGTCTTCAACCCTCAGCGCCCAGACTCAGAAGTCAGAGGTGCAGTCGCTGGCCACCAAAGTGTGAGGAGACGGAAGGAGAAGAACGGAAAACATGAAGTTGAAGAAGAAGAAAAAACATTGGGTTGAGGTGGGAGTCTATTGACGGCTGGTCCGTTCTGATGTGGCGACCCAATGGACTTTGGAGAACATATTGCTCTGTGTTTTGTAAATAACACTCATAGTTCGGTGTACTCTACTGTATTCATGGATGAACTGCTGGAACGATGTGACTCTGTGTGTATGCAGTGTGTGAGTTTATGTTCGCCCACATCTACTTGTTGACTTTGACACGCTCAAAACACGCACACACAGAACTATTCAAGCAAACAGGAGGCCGGCTGTCCGGAGAAACGGTTAAACCGATCACAACGATGCTGCACTGAGGACGAACTTGCTTGTGCTGCTGTAAGAGTGTGTGACTGTGCGTTGAAGCCTATATACACTGGTGCAGAGATTGTACAAATTGTACAGTATTTTCATACTATTTTTTTTTTCTGCTAATTTGCAATGTTCGGAAACGTGTTCGGTATTCGTAGCACTTGTTAAGAGGAGATATAAAAGTATAATTTTTGTTAAACTCCACGATGTGAATGTGTGTGTGTGTGTGTGAGATAGTGTGTTCCAGTGCAAAGGTGATGCTGCTTGATTAGATAGTTTAAAGCGCAGACACAGAGTCGGGGTTTAGGGGGGTGGGCAGACAGACAGATGGCTGGTGACAAATGTCTCTGGGAAAAAAACGAAGAAGGGCATACATTTGGGGGTGTAAATGAATTTATATTCATGAAATTATGTTATATTTTTTGAAATTTCTGTAACTAACTACTGCTATTAAATATGTTCCTTAAATACAATACTGTCTTAGCGTCATTGCACGTGTTTATGCATGGCTATATGCATTGCTGTGTTTAAAGCGAGATACATTAATAGCCCATCCATCCATTTTCCAAACCACTTGTGAAAAAGTGCAGTGTTCTTCAAGTCTTTAATATTTTTTAACTGTTACTTGCAAATAATGTGATAATAATGATATAAAAAGCCACTTAAGTGTACTTAAAGTGCACTTTTATGACTTTCTCAACACACTTAAGTACAATTTGCACAAAGTGCACTTTGTAAAAATTTCTTTAAATTTACTTTAAAATACATTTTAAATCATTATTATTTTGTTGTGCTTTAAAGTACACTATGTTGACTAACTAAAGCACAGTTCTCGATTATGATGTGACTTTATGGTGCAATTCAATATTATATTGAAAACGAGTATTAATATATAACAATTGCATCTTTTTTTATGCTATACATCATTTCAAAAGAGGATGTAAGCTTCCAGTGGATTGATAGTACTGTGTGACTATTAATGCTTATTTGACTGTGTTTTCCATGCTTCATAAAACTACCTCTGGAACATTAAAAAGACATTATTATATCTATAAATCCTGGATTTAGTACTTTAATGCAATTTTTAATGATGCATTTATTTAATGAACAGTGTGAGTCAACCCTCAAATATCTTGAAATAAAATAAGACAAACTACCTTAAAGGGTGGGGCTGATCCATCCATTAAAGACCCGTCTTACAGGACTGGAAAAACACACACACACACACACACACACACACATACATAGACATAACATGTGGTCTAATTAATAGTGACACTGTGAGGCCCCTATGACTCCAAAAGAATGAAACAAGATTGACACAAATCTGATTGAAACTATGTGTAGCCAATTTGGGACAAGAGAAAAATAATTTTTGAAAAGATGACCGTTAAAGAAAGTAGAAAGGGACGCTGTGCGCGCACACACACACACACTCACTCACACACACACACACACACACACACACACACACACACACACACACACATGTATGCGGACATCAACCAGTAACAACAGTACTGACATGACCAATAGGATCCAGACACTTTCAAATCAAAGAGAACAAAGAAACACGTAAACAGAGAATGAAGAACTTGAGCCCTCACTAAAGCCCCTCGTGATATACAGAGTTCCCGTGATAAATATCGGCAGATTGTTTTTGGCAGACTGTCTGATATACGCACTGTCTGGAACAGAGATATGATGAGGTAATCTCATTAACTGGATAAACCGGACCAATGATGTAATCTCCAAAAAAACATAACAAACTGTAGAAGCCCAATGTGCTCTTTTTCCACAAATATACAAAAGCACGTTTCTGTGACAGTTTACAGTAACTTTAATAGTGTAAAAAAAAAAGAAGATTGACCAAAGTACATTTACATTTAATCCATGCTTTTATTTACAGCAGTTAAAAAATAATTACAAATAATTATCTTAAGAACAAACAATATTCGATGTACAAGTACAAGTTTTATGCAAACGGCACAAGCTTTAGCAAAACTGAAATATATTATATATATATATTATATACAATTCTGTAGCAGTAATATATATAATAACTTGAAAAATAATATTTTCTTAATGTTTTAAGAACATTTTTCTTAATTTAAGTAAACGATTATGTGTTACAGGTTCTCCGTTTCAATCAGTTGTAAAGGGAATCTCATGTTTCAGGGTCTTTGTGCCAAACATAACAAACCGAGCTTTCCAAAAGGTGTTTCAAATGAAAAGCAACGTGCTCATTTCATCCTGCCAATCACAACACACTTGTCTTCCGGCACCCCTTCACCACCCCGACTGCACCTTTACTTCATTAATTAGGTCCACGGGGGGAAAGAAGGCTCATGCTTCTGCCCACAGAGACAAACCAGAAGATTATATGTATTTGTTCCCATAGAATAAGCGATATGAATGTCGAGCATTTGGATGATTTTGCAGTGTTTTTTGGTCAAATGCAGAGATGTAATCACGCTCAAATAGCTTCTCAGTGAAAACAGCAGCAGGTGCTGAGCTATACTACAGTTGTTGGAGTGTATAGCCAGGGCTGTTATAAACCATTAACCTTGTCGAAAAGCAGATTATGATATACATGCATGCATGTGTCCCAGCTGCTAACCTTCACAATAAAGCGCAGAAGTGCATACCCTCTGTCATCACTGCTCACCCTCACTAACATCCCCCAGCCCTCGACAGGTGTGTTTCCTCACTTTTGCAGTCACTTGTGCATCCTGTGTCGTGCCTTTAAACTCACGCTCAACAACTGTCCAAATGCATCGCCATACACAGACCTCAAGAGGCACGGTGCACTTTATCTGACCGTATTCTCAACCCTATTCTCATTCCTGAAAAAAAGTTAAATTAATGGAGCGTTGCAATCCAGTGCCATGACACCGTCAATATGTTTCATATAAAAGGTTTCTTCCACGTTGTCCCTTACCAAAGACTAGCTTATTAAGTATTGTTTTTATTACGTTTATTACGTTTTTTAAGTGTACTACTTCAATACTCACGGGCCCATTTTCTAGTATTAAAAGCTTACTAAACATTAGTAAACTTTGAGTGCAAAACAATAGTAAACTTTGAGTGCACAGTAGTTTACATCAATGTTTACTGTATAATAAAAATAATGTATACTAAAAATAAACTTATTGGTAACTCACTGATACTTTACTAAATAAACACGTTGTATACTACTAGTTTAGTAATTTCATACTGCAAATATACTTCTAAAGTTTTTGACTTTACATTATACTTTAATTAGGCTATATTATGTCCCTGTTTAGGTATTAATTTGTATAGAATTTGTTATATGAAGCATTTTATTTTAGCTTCGTGAATGCTTTTTTAAAAAACTTCAGTGTGGGTAAGTATTTTTTTTAATAATATATATAAATACAATAGTTTGAACAAAAGGTTTGAAAAAAAAATGTTTTCTTGATGATTTCTCTATGGTTTCTTCTTCACTTTTTAAATCGGTGCAAGTTACGTGTACTAGCGCCTTCTAGAGTACAACAGTGAAAACTTTCCAGGAGCACAAGTATGGCTGAAATAAGTGTACTCAAGTACACTTAAACACTTAAGTATAAGTCAAGTACACTTAAAATGTATTTTAAGCATATTTCTGAGAAATTAAAACGTCACTTAAACGTCTTTTCTGTAAAGTGTGTCAAACTATGGAAATGATTTTAGCTTGATTAGTAAACTGTCATATTGAGTTCTCTTCCAGTTTTAAGGACAGATAGACACCAACGGCTCTCGTCACACACACACACACACACACACACACAGACAGAGACACAGACACAGAACACAGACAGACGCAACGAGTGTAAAGTTAATAATGAAATCTGTCTGGCCTAACTGAACACCAGCCCACAGACAATGGAGCCTCTCATCTATCAAAACACAGAGGCCATCTTTGACCAGATCTCTGCTGAAGGACACACAGTCACGCAGGAGAACATCCTCATGAGAGAAAAAAACAAGAACGTCAGGAGAGCCGTGGCGTCTGACGGAGCGCAGAGCTCGCTGGGAATGTGCTCACATTAGCTCCTGAATCTGCCTGGCGTGTGAGAATTACACAACTGTCTATAAGACAGACGAGAGTGATGTCTACACTGGGAATTCCTATGTTTTCTATAGCGCTTTCCCCACATAAATCACATTTGACGTTTGGCATCAGATCAAGTCTCAAAACTAAGCCAGATGGGTTTCACTTCAGTCTTTTTGATACTGGAGGCGAATTATTTGTGTTTAGTCAAAATAATAATAATTCCGGCCTCCCTGTTTGGACTTCTTCTTCTCATCTATGGATAAAGTTAACATTTCTTTCCGTTTTGAATCCAGCTTGCCCGCAATCTTTTGTTGCATTATTCATGATTTCATAATCTGTTTACCTTGAAACTCTCGCAAAACTAAGACCCGCTTTTCTCTCATCTCCTCTTTGCTCACCCCTGCGGTTTGGGCTCTTTTGAAGTTTAATGTGATTTCGCCTCCTCCTCTGTTTAGGCAGTAAAAGAAAGTATAAGGATAGCCTAAGGATAAACATTTCACTAAAGAGAAGTTATTCACAAATGATGTATACGTCTAGGATTAGTGGTGTTACAGTGTACCCATCGTCTACTGAAGCCAGTTTCCAAAAGATGAAATTTTTCAACATTTTTTTATTTATTGTGAATAATTAACATCAAAGACGACAGATAGATAGATAGATAGATAGATAGATAGATAGATTTCTTGGTGAAATTGAACAATTTCTATTAAAAAAAACCTTTTTCATTTGAAAAAAGTCTCGCGTGTGAGTCTGCATCATTGTGTGAGAAGTTATGTTTATCAAACCCGTTTTTAACAGATGACATTCAAGTACTCTTTACACAGGTGCCTGTGATCTTTCTTTCTTTCATTCATGAATTCATATTTGTCTCCAGCTGCAGATGCCGTTTACTAAGCTTGTATGGCAAGTCTGAGGGGTCAAACCGGCTTCATGACGTTCTCAGGGTGAGACTGCTTTTCCTTTCTGCAAGATGGTATTTTGAGAGCCCACCGCAGCTATTCAGACAAATCTGGCAGTAGAAGAAATGATGACGAGGACGAGCGATATCCATAATAATGGAGGAGACGAGCAATACGCACCGATCCAGTTACACAAGGTCAAAACCGAAGCTGACTGTGTATATTCTGACCGCACCCAGAGAGGACCAAACCTGTCCATGTGTGAATTCACATCAGACAAAGACCGAAGTGGCCCCTCCATTCAAGGGCTGACAAAAGCTAACTAAACGCGTTTACATTGACTTTCGTTCAAGTTCAGCGTAGTTTTCCAGACAACGTGCAAGGGTCTCATCGTATGCGCCTATGCGTCTGCGTGTTTGGACAATAAAAGATAATATATAGCCCCCGTATAACCGTATGGTACGGCACAATCTCCATTCGCTCATCCTTATATCAGTTCTGCACGGAAGAAGAAAAAACATATGGTTTGAAGTAACGTTAACTGAGATGTGATTTTTGTAATACTGTAATATTTTTATGCAAGAACTTTAAAAAGCACTTGGCCGCATTGCAAATGAAACAATATGGCATGATAAATAAGAACATATAGAGGAAAGAGAAGGGGAAAAATACAACTTTCAGAAAGCCTGTTCAATCACAGATATTCAAGAGATGTTTTTATTTAAGTAATAGGAAATTTAACAGTTCATTTGGAAATATATATTTGGTAACCTTAAACATAACTACAATATGCAAATCCTCCTCCAAAAAAAAAAAAAAAAAAATCTAAATAATAAAAAAGGATATTACACTGAAAAAAAGTAATTTAATATGAAAAAAAAGGTACAGTAAGTGGTTGCATTCAATTTATTTTAGCCACATTTAATAAATTTAGTTTAGCAACTTTTAACATACATATTATTTATTTAAATGTAGCTAAAATAAACCATTTGTAACCACTTACTTAAAGAAAATTGTATCACATTTTCCAGCGTATGGAGGCTAAAGTTATGCATCATCCTCCAATAAAGTTAAACCTATTTTCTGAAGCACTGATAAGTTAAGAGACTTTTTAAAGGGTATCTAAGAAGATTGATGCCTCGTGACTTGTATTATGTACATTCTCCAATGTTGCAGATCATTTTAAAGATTAAAAGAACGGTATAAACTAAATTACATTTCTAAAAGGAAATTCAATAAGCATATTCAAATGCTTGTTTTTTTTTCATTTTTTTCGTAACTCAACTGCTAAAATAGTATTTATGTTAAACCAAACGTAAATGTCTTCATTTGTAAATGACTACATTATTAAATAAATATATATCTGATCGATTTGGGATTCGCTACTTTTTTGTTTGTTTTCATATGCGTGCATGCATTTACGTTGCTATACACAAAAACCTTATCAGCCTCCAAGAAGATGTGTTTGTCCAGTGTGTGTGCAGACGCGTCTTCCTCTCACATTGTGCTTCTTAATGGACTAAACATGCTGTTTCCCCAGGATACTACAAATGGGTCAGGATTCGACCGCCCGAGGTTAACGTGCAAGAAATGCACACGCAGCACAATCACAATTCCGCCGCCGACCCACGACGAGGAGCGAACAAATCTGCGCAAACTATTAACAGCCATCACCGAACAATATTACTTGAGATGAACCCCAGCGAGTCTGTCTCTCACTGGAGGGTCTGATGGTGATTTTGGCGGGAGGATGTGGTGTGACCAGCTGGACTGGCAGTGAGAGCAGAATCGTTTAGCTCTCTAACGGGCAGCCAGAGATGGGCGGCCCGCACAATGCCATCCTCTCACGGGCACCTAAACGGCCTCTTTGTAGCTCCAGGAGGAAGGATGAGTCGTCTCTGCATCCAGATCCGGCCTAGCGCGCTCCAGCACACACTCACGCACATACAGGTGTTCGGACAGACTAAATTTGTGCTGCTGCATTCCTCTCATCTCGTCTCGCTTGCTAACGAAAACTGGGTCGGGGACCTTCATTAACAAAATGAACACGGCACAAGGTAAACGAAAGGTGGGTTTTAACACAGCTGCATCTGCATTTTCTGGCCAGAACCTCAAGAAGAGCATAGAGTAGATTTCTATCAAGCGTCTAAGTCTAATGCAAATTAAACAGAAGTCACAGATTTTAATACAAGTGAAATATCATATACTAAAAATTCTAATATTGCTCTATCGCGGCCCAGATATTAATAAAATATAACAGCAGATAAGATTAAATGTTTTGGGGACAAATTTGCACCAAAAGGTGAGCTAAATCTGAAAATGTGTAGATATGTTTGTTGTAATAAAAAAAAAAAAAAAAAAATAAAAAAATTAATTAATTAATTAATTAAAAATTAAATTAAATTTAAATTAAATTAAATAAAAATAAAAAATAAAATATAAAATAAAATAAAATATAAATATAAAATAAAATAAAATAAAATATAAAATACAACAGACCACCAAAGATGATCAAGGTGTGAGGGACCCCGTACTAAAATTTAAAAACATATATATAGTAAATTTATAGTGTAAAAATATCATTATTATTTGGAAAAGATTTAAATTATATTATTATTATTATTATTATTATTATTATTATTATTATTATTATTATTATTATTTGCTTACTCTAGTACCATGCTTTTAGATTCATTATTTATTTATTTAAATTAATGCTTTTATTTCTGTGTATTTTATTTAAACGATCCCTTGATTTGGAATGTTAGGTAGTTTAATCTTACCTTATTTATATGATCTATTTTGAATAATTTTTTTTATAGTTTTTCTCCAAGCTTCTCCCAGACCCCCGAGCACTCGCTTCCATGTCCACGGACCCCAGCCCGAAAACCCCAGGCCTATAAAATGTCTCCCATTTAAATAAATGTCTTTTTTATGCTTTCTAGGTCTGTTTAAATTCGGTCGACACACAAAACAGCGTCCAAACTGACTGGAGCTCTTTTGGGGTCTTTTAACCTCCACTTCTCACCTCTCTTTCTTCATCTGTCACCTAGCAGACATCTCTTTCCCTTCACACACACACAAATAGACACACACTCCTGCCTCATCTGGCCATTGCTGTGAATTCCCTGCCTGTAACAACAAACCGCCGTTCCCCACTTCCTCCTGACAGGTGCTCCCGATGAAAAGACCTCCAGTGTGAGAGATGCATGGCACCCCATCAAAGCTATAGAGTGACGGGAAGTGAGCAGAAACAGAGCGAGAAAGAGAGAAAGAAAGGGGAGAGCGAGAAAGAGAGAGAGAGATGACCCTCTCTGCATGTCTCGAGAAGCAAAGCAGCATACCAACACAGTCCCGCTTAAGATAACAGAGACATCTCTGATCACCCCGAGCATCGTTTCAGAGCCGATACGCAAACGAACAAACACAAGCAGTCAGTCATGAACTCAGGCTCACCTGCACCTCCAGCAGAAAGACTCACAAAACCGGTCAGGACACCAAGAATAAGCTAAATGCCCGTCGTTTCTCTACAGAAATGATCGCAGCAAAAGGCTCTTGGAAACAAATACGATCACCGCTATCCATGAAACACAGGAATAGAGGTTGGAACCAGCTATTAAGTTTCTTGAGGTATATTTTCCAGCTTTTCTAATCAGCTGTAGTTCAAATAAACAAGGTACTGAGGTCTTTTGGAGGCCTTGCTCTTTATGTGCCTGATCAACACCGCCGCCTGCCGGCGAAAGCGAAGCATTACACGCCGCGGCCTATTTTATAATTTTATGCGAATTTAATGAATGCTAAAAGAGCGAATCAGTGCTAATTTAGTATCAGTCTGTTATTATTATTTTTTAATCAGACTGTATTCTTAGATTTTCGTTTTATGCTGTGTTTTTGTCCATTTCATGTCTAAGCAGTTTTAATAACGCGCGCGCACGTGCTATTTTCCGTCGCCATACAGGAAACTACTGGCATTTTTTCTTTCATAAAACACTGTTTAATTTTAGAATTTAAGCCTTTTGTTTGGAAGTGTGTTCATAAACCATGTTTACGTTGTAATACCTATGTCATTGTGTCCTCATAAACCACACACAGACACGGATATATATATATATATATATATATATATATATATATATATATATATATATATATATATATATATATATATATATATATATATATATCCGAGCATTAAAGCATTTAAAAATAAATGTTAAAAAAAATGATGCATGAATGTGCCACGTCCGTAGATGGACAATTTTATAACTTTAGATGTTCAGTTGCTTTCCTCAAGGGGGCGCACGGAACTCACAACTTCTCCCCATTTTATAAATAAAATAAAAATAAATATAAAAAACAAATACTCTGGTCCATCCAGAGTGAATCTAAAGGGTTTATAAAGGGCATTGTTTTTTTATTAACGTTTGAAAAATAAAATGATCTTCAGGTAACCCTCTTAAAAAGGTTCTTGCACAAGAAACGGTAAGCACTTTTTCCGCTTAGACATTTTTATTTGGCGAACGCACATTTTCTATTTGACATAAAAGTGCCTTAAAATAAAACATCTCACAACTCTAGTATCATCTAAAAATCAAGAAATACGAAAATAAGGTTTCATTTCACCCTCATTAAGCGGGGATATTAATAGGTTTACAAAAATAGGGTAAAGGTAATCTGTATATAAAATATGAATACAATTCAAACAGCAAAACATAAAATGTATCTAGAAATTGTGAGTCAAGGACTTTCAAAGAAGTACTCGAAACATGTCGATCAGCGTCTGTTGTGATGGCAGAAGATAAAAGTGGCCTGACGAATTTGAAAAAATATCTTCCAAATAAAAATGCTCAAAATCCTCCTCAAAATACAAGACTACATCTGTAAACACATTATAAGAGTATAATAGCCTCTTCACGGCAAAGGCGTTTTGAAATATCTATTTTAAAAGTCCACATGTTGTGTTCACACAACCAAAGGCATGCTGAACAAACAGAGAAAAAGAAAATATACAATATTTATATATACATCTGAGCTGCTTGTAACCTCGAAGCAAGATAAAGCTTCCAGAAAAGGATGGTTTCTGGTCTTAATGGCTTAAACGACGGCGATGCCGACATGTTTTCACACGGCCTGAGCACATCAAGGATTGAAACGAAGCGACCCGCAACATACCGTTTGACTGAATCACAGAATATCATAAAATAAAAAAAAAATTCCAGCAATTCTCAAGAAGCGGGTTTTAAGAAAATGTTATTCCGAACGTACATGTTTCATGCACGCCGTTATGACACTGTCGCTCACGAGGTAAAAGTCCACACTGTAGAAAAAGTACGGACGTGATGCAGTTAAACTGAACAAAAAGGAAAACGGATGGGTTGTCATAAACACTGGGAAACTTTCTAAGCGTTTGGGGTTTAATGATTTGGCCTAACAGTGTATGGAAATACTGAACTGGAACAACGACAAGCAGCTCTGGCAAACATGCTGGTGTCCCTATTCAATCGACCAGTCAATAACATGTTAAAAAAACACCTAAGTCTGTATTATTTCGCTTTTTAATCGTGCAGCTATATACATTTTCCAAGCCGGAAGCATCCAAACCACTGAAAAAAACGTTGAAATTGAGCAAGACGAGTAATGAGGGATTCAAAACCGTGTATTTTTATTTTCATAGTAATGTTATGCTTTAATGTTATTTTATCCTTGAATTTATTAACTTCAGCGACAATCCTTATTTGTAATGGAATATATTATATTACACTATTTATAACAAAATATATTTTTTCGTTTTCTAAAAATCATGCGCCATCGAAATATCTTCCCTCCGCTCTTAAACTATCCGACGATGTCCCGTTTGACAAAATCGAGTCTCGTCCGATGTTTTTTCTTATTCGAGAAACTCCCAACAGCGAAGAACAGGCTATTTTAATACGTGCCAAATTTACAAAACCGTAATAAAAAAAAAACACCTATTTTTTTTTCTCCGATTTGTGCAAAAACAGAAGATTCGAAAAGCCGGTTGAAAGAGCGTAACGGCAAAGATTTCCCATCTTTATAAATGTTTGCATGTATACAAAAACAAACGAACCGAGAAAAAACATCACAGGCATCACGATACGGTGATTCTATTGCTATATCTCAGAATCCCTGATTCCCGTCATCCGTTGTCTGTTAAAGACAACGGTCCGTGTTTTGCATCAACTAGGCGAAATGTGCTGAGGACGCGTCTCCCCTGTGATCCAGTTGGTTTTGCATCTGTGTGATTTTGGCCAGGACCTCCAGCTCCTGGTGCTGCCGCTCCGTTTTGTGGCTGACCAGAGAACGGTAGAAATGCACGGCGAAAACGATAAACACCAAGCCGAAGGGCACCATGATGGAGGTGGAGGCGATGGCTGCAGCTTCGCCCGGGCTTATCCCTGAAGATTCGGTCGCGTTCTCCGACGGGCCAGAATCTTTACCTCTGTTCTTCAGAGGCAGGAACTTCACCCAGCAGAGAAGAACCACCTCTGCGAGGAAGAGGAGGGTGCCTATGACGGTGGAGAAGGCCCAGGCCAGCTCGATGTGGCGGTGCATCCGCTCGTGCGGAGACTCCTTTATGGAGTTGAGGTTGTGGACGTTGCTCACGGCCTCCAGGTTGGGCAGGATGCACGTGCTGATCATCAAGGCAAAGAGATGGACGGCCACCAGCACCGTTGTGCAGGCGCTGAAAGCGATCAATAGACCGGGAGGGTATTCGTGATCGTCCTCCAGCTGGACCTCCACCATCGCCACCTGAGAACACAGTCATTAGTAACATTAGAACGAATAAAGAAAAAAGAAAAACCTTGATAAACACGTTTCAGCTACCGGTATGAGCAAAAACCTGATTTTTATGTTACAGTAGCTTTATGGATTAAAAATCGCACAGATAAAACACACTGTGCATACGATGAAAGAGAGATTGAAATAGCTAAACGGAGAAAAACACGCACAGCTGAGCTCCTCCGATGAAGTCACTGTTAATTCATGTTTTTAGACCAATCATTGGCTACTGAGAATTTAATTTTGGCAAACAACAAGAAATAAGTAGATTATTAAATTATTAAACTGGATGCCAGTGTTATTTTAGTAATTTAGTTATTTTACTGGGATACTATTAAGTTTTTAGTAATATTTAATTTTTTTTATTACCATTATAATTTGTTTAACACGTTTTATTAATTTAGTGTTTTTAGTAATTTTGTTTAGTTTCTTTTTATATATAATTTTTTATTTTTGTCCAGTTACGTGTATCTACTGTAACACTAGCAAGCTAAACTCTGGCAAACCAGAAACACAATGAATATGTTTTTAATAGCTTATTTTTATAACAATTTAATAACTATTTCGAGGAAATGTATTGTGCGCAGTTAAAACTGTGACAGAATCGTCTTGCATTAGCTCATTGTACCTACCTAAATTGATCAAAAAGAAGAAAAAATAGATTCTAGATTATCTGCTAGATAATTAGCTATTTATTTGTAATTAAATATATAACTGTACTAAAATTGAATTTAAAGTTTTATTGATGTTCAAATATTTAAAAACGAGACTAAAATTTAGATCAATAAAATAATTTTATTTCATTTTTTCGCAGTGTGGCAGACACATTTCTATTAGGTAAACCAGCTGTTTTTCTTATGCTTTTGATGCCACAGGACACACGTCCTCTGTTTAATGAGTCCTAAAGGCTGCCCTACATGCTAAACAGAAATAGATACAGCTATGAAAATAAGTTTGGAAGTCAATGGTTGATTACAAATGAAGTACGCTACTTTTGTAACAGTCAGAAAAGCTAAATGCAAACAGTGCCACTGAAATGTGTAATTATTCTGCATGTTCACACTGATCCCTGAAAGAGAGGGGTTTATGAAATGCAGTTTCCTCATGCCACTAATATTTAGCTCACTTCCTGTGTTACACTCAAACACTAACCTCAAGCGCAATAATCATCTTCTAAAAATATTACACCTTTTTCCAGTCATTTACGCCCTTTTCCGTTTTATAACACATTTCTAGTTCTTAGGTACGATGTAGACAAAGAAACTATAGTTACAAGAATAAAATTAATAGGCTTATCGTCTTTTAAAGGAAACTAAACAATGTTTCTCGTATCTAATGTTGTTGAAATCAAAGGCTGTGTGTTTAATCAAATATCACCGTATTTGAGTGTAACATCAGCACTACATTATGAACTGGCTGCGTAACCTGCACTAACATTAATATTTTGACCAAGGACTTTTAATTTACTTTTTGTTACTGTCTCAGCTCTCCAAAAAATATATTTCTATAAGTTTATTTTTCAGATATCAGTCAACTGAACATGACACAGTCAAAGGAAGTAGGTTAATTTCCTCTGTGCAAGGGATCTTCCAGTAAACGGAAACATCTCACAGTGATGATACTGAGGCCCTTACAAATTTTATCATGAATACAGCAGTTGCTTAAATAATAGTTAATACAGTTATTGTATGATGCTTTTTTATCACTGGTGGTCAATATGTTTCCTATTAAGACGTGGGGAATGTACAATAACTGCACTACTGCAAAGGGTGTAATTTTTTTTTTTTTAGCATTTAAATTTATTTGAGCAGTTTCGTTCGTAAACGTATACATGTGATCGCGTTAATTAATCTTTTGAGTGAATTAATTACTCTTTTTCACTTCCACGCACTGACTCAGGTTTTTCCGTTCACTGAAGGTGACAGACTACAGCATCCACCAATAGCATTCGAGTCTGTGCTTTGAAGGAACATTTCATTGGTTGCGCCTGCTGACGAACACGCCCCCTTTACTGAACGAGTCGCGAGTTTTGCAGGAGAATGGTTTTCGCGCTGAATAAGATAACTGAATGAACTCAAAATGTGAATCTACAAACAGACCGAACGACAGGGGACTCGAGATATGCAATTAATCTACCGAGTGAGTTATTCAATGTTTCATAAGACACAAAAAGACACGCTTGCCGCCACCTACTGTCGAGTACCTGTAACGAACCGTTGAAAGGCGCGAACGAATCCTTTTTGCGAACGGAATCAAAAGATTCGAGTCACGAGGCTGAATCAAAATGCCCACCGCTGAGCGCCAACTAACAATTTTGAGAGTTACGTCGAAGGAAGACTTAAATACAATGCTAGTGTAGGAGGCTGCAGTGTCTAACGTTAGCTCTCTGATTACGCTATATCCATGACAGGTGTCGTTTACACATCAAAGTGACAGACATGTCCTGCGTCATGTTACGAGGCTCTAACGTTAACTCCGAAAACTTGCCAGGCTTCCGAACAATGTAAGTTTCTCCTTTGCATACAGAGTGTTAAGTATTTACTTTATTAACTTACCATGGCAAAGCCGGAGAGCAGAGCAGAGGTTCTGCTGGTCGCTTTAAGTTTAGCTCGACTCAAGTAAAGTTTTCTCCATGACAAAGCTTGAAGCGAGTGTTCGTTTAAACTCATTGCGCTTGTTTCGGTGTACGTTCAGAAGGTTTGAACGTTTGAAGCTTTATGCCTTAACGCCGAGATCGCCTTCGTATCTTCTTGATTACCCTTCTTATGTTTGCCGAAGCCCTTCAACTCGCTGTGACATACTCAAATTGTAAAATGACTAACCCCAGTAACTTGCTCGGCACTACCATCTGATCCACAAGAAACTACAAATCAAGCTACCCACAATGCACCGCTGACGTTCACTGCGCAGATGGCCCTTTGTGGGATTTGTAGTCCACAAGTTTTTTCTTCTTTTTTTTCCTCTACGCTGACTCGATTTGAACTGTCATGTCCTGGAATCCTTTTTATGTTGCTGCATTTAATATATTTGGTATATCCTACTCCCATTCCCGTTTAAAAGCTTAATTCTTGACCCAAATTAATTTATTTGGTTAGTGAAACCGACCAAAAATCTGCAATAATCTTAATTCCCCCCCAATGACTATACTGTTGTTGTCTTTTTTTTTTAACAGGTACAGAATCTGAAATGGCCTTAGGAATCTGTACGATGAATGAATAAGGTAATCTCTCTACCTCAAATTTTGTGGGTTTTGTTTGTTTAGTGCTGGTTTACAACTGATGAGAAGGTATACAGACAAAGATAGATGCTATTGTGTTTAAGAAACTGAAACGAGGGTCTGTATCTACTTATATCTGTTTTTTAAATGTACTTTTACATCATAACCAATACTGTGGAATTTGTAGTAAGGCCATAATAACCACGGGTCAAACCATGAATGGACCCCTGTCACAATAGTAAAATCAATGCAAATGTACTTTCTACAAACTAGGTAATTTGTTAATAATAATAGCAGCCTATACAAAAACGTATTGTATAACTACAATGACCTATAATAAAATGGTTGAGCTCAAATTGCATTAATTGTTTGCATGAATCAGCATTATTGCTAAAATACCATAGTTACTGTGGTTTGTGTTACTATATTAAAACTATGGTAAGTTTAGCAATTTCCTGAGTCGGTGCCCAGAGACAGTCATCACAGTGCAGGGTAGATGGTAGACCAAACAGGGGACTTGGTTAGTTAGCACAGTGAACAAATAAGGTTATTTTCTTGGCCACTTACCTATAAAGTAGTGGCTTTAGAAAAAGTAGGATTTTTTTCCCCCACCAAACCAGTTAAGCACAAACCCCACCCTTCATTGAATTGTAAATGCTTCATTGGTCATGGCAATATAGCAATATGGCTATGTGTGATATCAAAATTGACTGTATATAAGTCAATTGCTAATTTTAACTAGTGTTCGTTTCTGAATAAAAGACTACTTTAACACATCCAATCCAATTCGTAGTAGAAAAAAACAAGCCTTGCCCTCTATTTTTCTCATTTAATATTCTGTTTCTCTCTGGAATGAATAGGGAAATATCCACAATATGGAAGTAAAATCAGTCACAAACGTCCTCTTCACATGCAATTAAATCAGTCGTTTGAGGAAATTAAAATATGCAAAAATGAATGATGTGGCTAAAGAGAAGTTTTTTTAAATAAAAAGAAAAATAATAAAACGGCACACCTGTAGCATACAAAAATCCTTACATATAGTTTTGGCCAATGAATATTCTAATTAAAATGACAAAATTCAAAGCTGGCGTGACCCTATTTATTTTTGAATTACCCATCTATTCAAGGTGAAAACAAAATGTTGTGTAATTAGACTTTGGCCAGGGTTATTATCGCTAACTAAAACTATAATGAAACTTTTTTTTTTTGTTACTTAAAATAAATGTTAACTGAAACCAAACAAAAATATATTATTCTTAAGAATTATTTTCAGCATTTATCATTTTTGTTAAGCCTAACATGAGGTACTACTATAAATAAAAAGTAATACTAATATATATATATATATATATATATATATATATATATATATATATATATATATATATATATATATATATATATATATATATATATATATATATAAATAATATGCTGGGAATAAAATAAAAATTACAAAAAAAGAAAATAAATAAAAACGATGGCTACACTAAAATGACTAAACCTTTAACTAAAATAAAAATAATATAAAAACAAGTTTAAAATGGTAATGAAAACTGCTGTAGTATCATAGTGATACTAAAATACCATTACTTTGTAGTCAAAAACGTATAGTTTACATTAACATTATTTGAGTGACATCTTTTATTATTTTTTTAACAGATGGTTCGACAGGCTGTTCTGGAGATTTCAGCCTTTTGGTTTAATTTTAACATTGTTAAACCATAACTGATACATTTTAGTTCAGACCGCTTCTCAAATGCGGATGGCCAAATCCAGATTCAGCAGATTCTGCTCAATATCTGCTCTTTCAAATGAGCGCCTCAGCTCGTTTCACTGGACCTACTGTACAGCATGCTCCTTTCATGCACTGATGCATGCAGAAAACAACACGGCAACACATTAGACTGAAACAATCAACCCCAGATCAACCGCTAACTTCCTGTATTTGTAAGAGGAAGGCAGCGCCAGACCCTCTGAATCACCCGCCGAGCGAGACCTTGCTCTCTCGTGCTAATGTCAGTAGTTCTTTTGTGTTGAGCAGTGCCGCCCCTCCCCCCCCATCATCTCCCACCCAGACCCACAGTACAATGTGTGCTCTTTGTAGGCAAGCCTGTAACAGGACGCCAGGTGGTCTGTGATTGGCTGAGCCGAGGCCCCCTCTCCCCCATCGTCTTTTTCTGGTTCATATGCATGAGATAGCAGGCTGGTGTGTGCCTGCGCAGCTGCCTGTTCCAGACAGGAAAAGAGAGGGAGAGAAACAGGAGACATTGGGGAAGGTTAGAGGAAGAGGAATAGAGAACGGAAATCGGGTGAGGAGACGGCGGGCGACTGTGATTAGGGGGGTTGTAATCATGTCTATGTTCTGTTTGACTGGCTGGCGATGAGATCAAGCAGCCATGGCCATGTCACTGAGTGCCGACGATGAGGATTACGACTCGGACACAGCCGAACAGGTCAGCACACACTCTCTTTCTCTCTACACACACACACCACGCAAACAATTAGCCTGCTTCTTAGGTTGCCTTCCTCGTAGCACCGTGGCCCTCAAGCAAGGCATGCGTTTTCTCCACCTCCGCCTGCTTTCTTCACCTTGCTCGCCGTCTTTCTTTCTGAAACCGGGCTTTGTTTTATTTCAGCAGTATAAGAACGAGAGGTTTCCGTGCGACAGGAAAGGGGAGAAAAAAAGCAGTGCCTTATTGTTTGTCTTCATTGAGCTTCAGTTGTGATTGAGCTTCAGTCATGTGTGCCTCTTTCAGAAAAGAAGCATGTTGCAGTTGCTTTACCTTTGTGTTTGGATGTGGTTTATACTGGTTTGTGTCCTTTGTTTTGTTGGGGGGACTCACTTGTAGTAGCTAGTAGGTAGTAAATTGAGTAGTAGTTAGACGGTTTGAGTGTGATGTACTCTGACTTTCACACATGTGCGGGTTGTTATGGAGTAAATACTATATTAAAGGAGGATTTAAGTTCCTCAAAGCAGAAGCATGACTGGACATGTGTTGCCCTTAAGTTCCCTTCTAAAGATGAGAATTCTGTTTTCTAGGAAATTGAACAACATGCTTAGTCTGTTGTTTATAAGGGAGGATAAAATCTAGACTACATTGTAAAATTATTTTTTAAAGTTGTAAATAAAATATTGTCGTAGTTTTGCGGTAAATTACCGCAAATTTCAGTTTTTCAACTTCAGAAATTCAAGTGTAATGTGTCCTCTGTATAAATGATTGTGAGTGAAAATGGTTTCTGCATCAACTTGATTCGCATCCGCTTGAAAGTTTCAAAACTAACTAAGAGTTGTTGGTTTTGTGTTCTAAGGGAGCATAACATTCAGACTTTTGCAATAGACACCTGTGCATTTGTTGACAAATTCTTGAATTTAGTAAGAAACATATCAGCTGCGGCACAGTACGTGCTGGTTTGAGGTCGCGTGTGGATGTCACTGAACCCAGGAAGCCCATGTGCTCGGCAACAACACAAATAATGCATCATTTCTGTCGTGACATATAACAGAGTCCCGTATCTTTAAAAAACAGTTTCTATGTTGAAGACTGGGGGGAGGGGGAAGCAAAGTGTGGGGGGAACAAAAGGAGGGCCCGGCTGCTCTCGGGGCCCCTGAGTTCATCTTGGGTAGTCTATAAGTCAGAAGGTATATTTGGTAAGACTCTTTAGACATATGTTTGGTCTCAAGATACGGTAGCATTAACCAACTTAAACCCGTCACAAAATCCACATAGGAAAAATATTCCCCTCACACGAAATCGCTGATTGAATTTAGATGAATTCCTATTGAAATGAATGAAATTCTGCTAGTAAAACAGATAAAATGTTAGTTAGAGATAGCGTGGCAACAAATGAAGCATGGAAATCTTTTCAAGCATAAAGCTTTGTGCAATTTGTATAAATGGGTCAAATATATTAGTGCTTGTATCTCCAAATATTTGTTTCCCAGAGCACTTAAACATGTTGTCATTGACTTGTTCACCACTATTGTGCAGTAACTTCAATTCGTCTAGATCCCTGTTGCAATGTAGCTTTATGACTCACTGGGTCTTTTGACTTGTGTCATGGCGTGGGCACAATAAGTGCCAGCAAATGAAACATAAACTGTCACCTACGACCACGAGCAAACATATTCACACAGACTGTAATTATGATTCTGCTGGAGTGTGCACGAGATGACGTGGATGATCTTGTCGATGAACATGAATCAGTGTTTTAGGAGAATGTCTCATTTGTAAGTGATGCATTCAAATCAGAAATGTCAGAAATTATCTCATGTGTGCATGCATGAATTGGTTTCAAATTTGGGGGCGTGTTAAAAAATAACTAATACTGAGCATTATAGTGTGGTAAATACCCATATATTGAAGAATAACAATAAAGCCAGTCAAACTGAATTTCACATCATTCTCTGTGGAAGCACAAGAATGATAAAATACACATGTAAAGCATCATTTACACGCCTGAAGTGCGGCCTTTCTTTTCTTTTTACTCCATTTGGGCTAAAAGGAATCCTTGTTTGTCAGGAAGCGGAGAAAGAAACATGAAGTTGGCCAGAATAAATGGACATTACGGCACATTTATCATTTTCATTTTCACAAACCGGGATGAGCGCAATCACAAAAGATGATGCATTGGGGATTTTTACACAAAATAGAATAATTCTGCGTGGCTTCGCCTGGAAAATGCATGTATTTAAGTTGCTAAAAGCGCTATATAAATAAAAAATGATTGATTGATCGATTGATTTCATGATAGGAATGTGGATCCTGGCTGATGTTTCTAGATGTAGTTTGTAGAGCACTGGGATGTAATGATTTCTTCATGACCATATAGCAAGTCATTGATTGGTACAACATTACAGGCAACCTGCAGAAGGCATGAAAAGGAATGAGCCGCTTCAGAAAGTACAGTCTGTGCTGTTGGTTTATTTATTTATTTATCTACTGGACTCTGTAGATAAAAGATCTCGTATCCACCGATGGTGCGGTGTTTTAGCGGACCACTTCTGGTGTTGTGCTGTGCTCAAAAGGTCTGATCTAGGATCAGCTTCATCAGTCCAAACAGTCATTTGTTTGAGCTGGAGATTACATCTTAGGTCCTCACACGTGTAGACCTTGGACAGCTGATGAATACTGGCTGTGATGCAGCATTATTTTTGAAACAACTATCTCTCGTATTGAGTTCCACACTCGGACAGTGGGAATAGAGGTCACAGCTGTGATTCATCAATCCAAAGCACAAAAACACCGTTGTGCGCTGTAGTAAGCATTCTTACAGTCAGCAGCCTGCACCGCTCTGCAGCTCCCTGAATCTGTTATGATGAAACGTAGCGCTAAGGAATGATTGTGTTCCAGATGTTCTGTCGTAAAGAAATTATGTCCTGCAGGATTTGGCAAGGGCAGGAATAGCTCTGCAAAGAGCATTTGATCTCTGTGAAACATCCTGTCAAGGTGAATATAATACCACTGATCTTGAAGATATTTCAGTATTACAGTACTACTATTTAGTTCCTCAGAGGAACTGTCTGCAATGGGAAACGAAATCATTAAAAAGAATCCGACGTTAAACCACTTCCCCCTTCTGAGCCAATTAAATGTTGAATAGAAGTATTCCTTCAATCCACCAGTCAGCAAGAACTGCTGTGTTGCCATGGTTACATTGCAGAAGGACAGACTTCCAGTACTGCACTGCAGTTTTGTGCATGCTTTGTAATGTATTCATTATCTGAGCTGGAAGGCAAGATAGGATTCTTCTGGAGAGGATGATGATTAAGGCTTGCATTGATGCGAATAGAATGATATGGTTACATCTTATCTTTACTGTATGGTGTGAAAGAAAAATGCATGTTGATGTAATAAAGAACTAATCAATCGCATATGCATGCAGCACTTGGTATCAAGAAGACCAGTTAAAAAGCAATGCCATATTGTTAATTATAACAACTGCATATTTACATGAACAACAAAATGTATTTTTTTCTATTTGAAGTAATTTGAGCCCTGAACTTTGCTTTGTACTTGCAAACTAGCCTGTGTTTTTTTTTTTTACATTATTACATTTTCAAAGTTTTGCTGTATATGATCCCATGTGTAACCTGAACAAATTTGCTGGAATGCACTATTTCTGCTGCTTATTACTACATTAGAGAGCAATCACAACAATCCCAATAACAAGAGTGGCATAACGAGGTTCCTAAGTAAGTTATATTCCAATAGCTGAGGTGCATAGTCGAGTTAGAAGTGATGATAAACAATAGCAATCAAATGTTGTAAATCGCAAGGGTGAAAGAATAAAGGATATGAGCATAGATTATTTTGAAACGTAGTGCATAAATCAAGCGGGAGAGCCGTACAGGGATTGTGGGTGGGTAAACAGACAACAAGAGGCATTGGTAAGATCTTTGAACCATGGAGAGCTGTATAATGTACAGAATAAAGTCATTTGAGAAGAGCACCTATGATACTCGACACTTAATCTTTTAACGGTGAGCTAATCACATGTGAAACAGGTCCCTGTGTCTTTTTTTTTTTTTTTTTTTTTTTTTTTTTTTTTTTTTTTTTTTGGTTAAACAAATGACAAAAAGGACCATGGGGTCTAAAGGTCCTCATTTTACATGCTAGTTTTAATTAGAGAAACATTAAACTAACAGCAAGTTTAGTTTATTAACATCCACAAATACAGCTAAATTGTTTACCATCACATCTCACACAGAAATGACACTGAACTAATACACTGACAAAAACAATATCATTTCACTTCTGTTCCCAAATGCTTAGTTCGCTTGAATGCAAAACAAGTAAAACCACAAATGAAAGAATCATTGAAATAATTTTGATTTTAAAAGCATATAGGATACTCCTGTTTAAGCCTTAAATTGACCTTTTGACTGGATGTTTGGCTGTAATATATTACTTCCATTTCCATTCTTCTTTTTTTTTTTTCCCCTATTAGCAACGGCTACCCAACAGACCCAAGCCCAAAATGGCTGCATCAACAGTTACTACTCCGGCAGCGACCTCTTCTTCATCCACTGCAACTGCAGTCAAGTTGCCGTCCAATCGAACCTCCTCTGGAGCTCGCCGTAGACGCACACGATGTCGAAAATGCGAGGCATGTGTGCGGACAGAATGTGGAGAGTGTCACTTCTGCAAGGACATGAAGAAGTTTGGAGGACCTGGTCGAATGAAACAGTCTTGCATTATGAGACAGTGTATAGCGGTAAGAAACTAAATTCCAGCAGACACCGGGATGATTCATGAACCAAATGTGTCACAGCTAATGCATAAAATCACAGCATTTCTTTACACGAGAGAGACCCTTTTTTTAGACCAAAATTATAATACATTTTTGTGTAGAAATCTGATTTAGAAATTTGAAAGAGAGTATGATGTAGAAGCAGTCTTTGTGAGGAATCCACTTTAGTCGTACTCTGGGCTATTTACCTAAATTTCATTGAAAGTAAGGAATTGGAATTCCTCCAGAATCGTGCTTCACTTCACTGAGCCGGATCAAATGTATGAGGAACTGGCAGAATTCCATGTAGATCTATCAATATAAATGTATCAGTACAGGCATTTAATCACTTATCAAATTGAAATTCAGAATGTATGATAAAACTGTGCAAATAAAGGTTGCGATGATGTCAAATGAATAGTTTTTTAATGACATTATGCAATGTTTTAAAATTATAGTGCATATTTGCATTTTGTAATCGCACATTTTCCAAATTGTTGATATTCTGGTTATTGAATTGTTGGCATGTGTTCCACAGCCTGTGTTACCACATACAGCAGTATGTGTAGTGTGCGGAGAAGCTGGTAAAGAAGACACACTTGATGATGAAGATGAAAAATTTAATGCCATGCTCATGGAGTGCTCCATCTGCAACGAGATTGTCCACCCAAACTGCCTCAAGGTCAGATTGACTGAATTCTAACCTAATCTAAGGATATAGTTCTAAAGTAAATGCAAAGCAGTGTATGCTGTGCTCTCTTTTGTTTTGTGTGGGCACAGAAGGAAGTGTTTGGGCTGAAGTGCATGTTTGTGGGTGGCTCTAACAATTTTTTTTTTTTTACATCCTTAAGTTCCTCTTTAACGTGTGGTGGTGTAGTGTATTCACATACTTGGCGCATTCGTTTTCACAAAACAATCTATTTTGTGCTCTAAGTCCAGTTTCTTGTCTATACAGGTGAAGGATGCAGCTGGGGTGGTAAATGATGAGCTTCCTAACTGCTGGGAATGTCCAAAATGCAATTATGCTGGAAAGACTGGAAAAGTGAGTATTTGGGGAACAGTGGTAGTGTGGTTTGATAGCGTACAAAAAAAGATTTACATTTGCATTTGAAAAGAGATAACTATTAAAGAAAGACAATGAAAATTAACGTGGTTTAGAGTAAAGTGGTGAAATGTGTTCGCTTTTGTGATTTTAACTTTTGTTAACTCTCATATTTAGTTCCTATTTAGTTTTTGACGAAAAGCATTTAAGAGCCTGTGCTTCTCATATAGTATGACAAGCCCATAAGGAAACTGTCAAACCATATCTCGATGCAAATCTAATGCAAATAGACATCATTTTAATTTAGTTCATTTACTGACAGGCTGTCAAGCTATTTGCCTTAATGCAAACACTGAAATATGTTTACAGTTAAATATGATACATGTAATACATAGGAAGTATATCATGCCAATTCATGCTAGGCGATCAGTGTATAACATTCATAAGGTATAAAGTTGTCTTTTGTATTTTCTTGCCACTCTTTGGCCTGCAAGCAAAAACGGGGCCCAGGCTTTAAATACGCATCCAACCTGCCAGGCTCCCTGCTGAGGGAGCAGAAAGCAGGACGCGACGGAAGAGAGGAAGGGGAACAGACATCCACAGGTGCTTCATCCATTAAGAGGAAGAGTGAGAGGGAGGAAACTCCCAGACTGAAGACCGAAGATTTACCTTCTCGTCTTCCCCCACTCTTGAGCCCTAGTGGCCTGCCAAGACCACGATCTGAAGTGCCCAACTTCTTGAGGAAAAAGAGAAAGTTATTTGATGATGATGAAGAAGAAGAGGAGGCTAGTGCTAAAAAGAAGGTAAATATACATACACGTGCATTATTTGCATAAACTGCTGTAGCTTTTCAGTTCAGTAACTTTATTAACATATTCTTAGCTGAAGAAAATCTGGAGGCCTGAAGAGCCTTTGCTTCCCAAACTATCTCACATGAAAATGGAAGAGGAGGAAGAGAACTCGGATGAGGATGAAGAGAAGCGAGATCCTCCCCGTCGTTCATTTAAGAAAGACTACAGCACCGTAAGAAAAGAGGAAGAGCATGAGGAAGAGAGGAGGGAGGAGAGAGATCCACCTTTCCGATCCCTAAACGAGTTCAACACACTCCGGAAAGAGGAAGATCTAGATGAAGAAAAGGAGGATGATGATGAGGAAGAGGAGGATGACAATAATGGCAAACGAGGCAGGGACAGCAGCCCTGCTCTGAAGAACATCTCCTTATCGCTTGAGAGTGATGCTTCACGGTGCAGCTCCCCAAGAGCAGGGCCAAGCAGCGAAGGTAGTGAGACTCAAGAGAAGGCACCACGTGCTCGAGCAAAACGACACCGGCGCAAACCCCCTAACCGCCAGCTCAGCGCAGAACTCAGCAAGCAGCTCAACATGGAGATCCGTCGCACTGAGCATTCACTGGCCAATGAGAACCAGCAGCCACTCAAGAGTGAACCCGAGGACAGCGAGAACGAGGAACCGAAGAGAGGCCTCCGGAACGGGACTGCAGGGAACGGAGGAGGAGGTGGAGGAGTAGAAAGAGGAGCAGGTGGGGAGGGAGGAGGGGAGCGGCCGCACTTACGAGCGAGGGAGATGAACGGGACATCTTGGGAGCTGCGGCACTTTTACCCTCCTCAGATTACCCCACTTGGCTTGAACCGCAGTTCACCTACAGTCAGACCACTTCCGGCACGTTCTCCTCCCAAGTGTGTTCAGATGGAGCGCCATGTGATCCGACCACCTCCAATCTGCCCTCCACCTGATAGGCTACCACTAGCTGATGGACGCAATCACATCGCTCCCAGAGAAGCTTGGTTGGCTATTTTCAGTCACCTGAGCCATCGTGAACTCTGCGTGTGCATGCGAGTGTGCCGGACATGGAATCGCTGGTAAGACTAGTTTATGTGTTCATACTTCAAATTTGAGACTTCCTATCTGTGAGCATGTCCCAGATGCCAAATTTTTGTTATTTTGATCCAGTGGAAGAAATAAGCTCACACAAACTGTCGTATACTCGCATAATGAGACAACGGAAAAAGACAAGGAGAGCAGCCACTTTTGTTTCTGCACCTCATCAAACTATGTGGACTTGCACTAGTGCTTCGAAATAAACTTTCTAGTTAAATCTGGCAAAGTTAAAAGGAATAGTTCACGCAAAAATGAAAATTACAGCTTATTTTACTCAACCCAAAGCCATCCTAGACCTATAACTTTCTTCTTTCAAATAAGCATAGTCAGGTTTTTGTAACAAAAATATTTCTAGTTTTAAAATTATAACCAAAATAACTGATCTCCGGCAATGGACATATGCACGTCCCCGAGAGTGTGTCTTGGTTGACTTCTGACTCAATGTATGATATAAGCTGCTAGTAATTTTAAAACTAGAAATATTTTTGTTACAAAAACCCATCAGTCTGCTTTAGAGGACATGTGATAATCCCCCGAAGTCATATAGGTTAGTTTTACGATGCAGTGCTTGCAGATATATTGATTTATGGAGCTTTAAAATCATGGCCACCATCCACGACCATTAGCTTGGAAGAGTCAGGATAAATTTTTTTTAAAAACTCTGACTGTGTTCGTCTGAAAGAAGAAAGTCATAAACACCTAGGATGGCTTTGGGGTGAGTAAAATATGCCGTAATTTTCATTTTTGGGTGAACTATTTCTTTAAACCCCTTCTGACATGTGCGTCCCATCAACACATCCCAACAATGATTACATGTTTAGTCAGTAAGTGGAGAGAAGGCGGTTTTTTAGAAGCTGTTCGAATGCATTCGACCACATGCGTGTCTACAGTACAAAAGCAATCCGATCGTATGCATTTTCCACCACCTCTGGACATGGTCGAAATTGGACAAGCTCATAACATTTTACGCATCATGCTCTTCTGATTGTACCGATGGAAACGCATGTTCATACCAGGTGTAAACAGGTCCTTAGTTTCTGGATAGCCCTGCAAAATTTGGCTTCAACCTTAATTATACGCACTTGATGCAGCTAATCAGGTCCTAATTTAAAAACTAGTTGGTATTTCTTGGCGCAGAGTTGGAACTAATTTCTGCAGGGCTTCAGTTCTGCACCCCTGGTTTACACTTTGTTTCTGGAGTACCCCCAACACTGCACATTTTGCATGTCTCTCTAATCAAACACACATGATTTAAGTTATGAGCTCAGTGGTAGAAAGTCCAAGACCTGAAATGAGCAAGTGAGGAAAAAATAGATATTTAAAATGTGTAGTGTTTGGGGTTACTCCGGGAACAGGGATGTACATTGGAGTAGTACAGTGTTTCCTAACCGTCTTCGTAACCAAACACAACTGATTCAGCAAGTCACCTCATAAATAGCAACTCCCAGACCTAAAATGGATGGGTAGTATAAGGAGCACATCCAAAATGCGAACAGGACTGGGAAATTACGAGGGTTGTAGACAAGGTTGTAAAGTTCAGCTTTAACTCTAATTAAACACATTATTTATGTTTCTTTGATTAAGATTGTGGCCCTCCATAATTCAATTTGTGCAGACCTGTTGTAGACTATTGCGAAATCCCATTTCAACCATTCAGTGGCAAATCAGATACCCTACCATAGGGTTGTCCAGTCCTTCTGTTCAAAGCCCATGTTCCTACAGAGTTTGTCTTCAACCTAATTAAACACACCTCAATCGGCTAATCAAGGTTTTGAAGACAACAAAAAATTTCCAGGCAGTT
Organism: Puntigrus tetrazona; assembly: GCF_018831695.1. NCBI lineage: Eukaryota > Metazoa > Chordata > Actinopteri > Cypriniformes > Cyprinidae > Puntigrus > Puntigrus tetrazona. The sequence continues at coordinate 18,336,763 of NC_056706.1, read as the reverse complement.
ATGTTGAAGCAGACTAAAGCTAAACTCTGCAGCAGAATTGGACACTCTTGTCCTATAGTCTTGTGGTCTTTACAGACATCCATAAAGGCCAAGAGATTTGAAGTGCCATTTTGGGACAGTATGATGTGTGATTATTACAATGACATCTTGTTGTTGGTCTAGGTGCTGTGACAAGAGATTATGGACCCATATCGATTTGAAGCGTTGTAAGTCCATCACTCCGCTTATGCTAAGTGGGATAATTCGCAGACAGCCCATCACTTTGGATCTAAGCTGGACCAACATCTCCAAGAAGCAATTAAGCTGGCTTATTAACCGATTACCAGGTCAGTGTTTATGTGAGCATGTATGTGGACCCACATCAACTCAATTTAAAGTATGTACTTGCCACATCTAACTTATGTTTGGTTGCAGGAATGAGGGTGCTTCTCCTATCAGGTTGTTCATGGGTGGCCGTTTCAGCTCTCTGCACGTCCAGCTGTCCTCTGCTGCGTACTCTAGACCTACAATGGGTGGAGGGGCTCAAAGATCCCCAGATGAGAGACCTGCTATCTCCTCCCACTGACAACAGACCAGGTAATAATATACAGTACTCTAGATTAATTTGCACACATCCAGGTTTTACTTTTCTGAACTAAGAAATGAAAACGACTTGACTTATTCAGATGGTGCATTCTCTGCTTGGGCTTTCTCCAACAGGTCAGATGGACACACGCAGCAAACTTCGAAATGTTACTGACCTGCGTCTGGCTGGTTTGGACGTCACGGACAGCTCTCTGCGTCTCATCATTAAAAATATGCCTGTACTCTCCCGTTTGGACTTGAGTTATTGCAACCATATCAATGACCAGTCAGTAAACCTGCTGACTGCTGCGGGGACTACCACTAGAGACTCCTTAACTGATGTCAACCTTTCTGGTAATTGCACTGTTTAATGCTATTTGTAATATTACAACAGGTGCTTTTAAACCATTCAGATTTAGTTATTACCATTTTTTACCAACACAGTCTTGCCCCGTTGTTTTTTCACCAATGGAAAGTGTCTCCTTACTGGCCAGTAAACCTTCTTGACTCAAATCAGAACCGTCAGAGGCTTGTGGGGAGGAAAATGTCATTACCACTTAATATTTCCAAAACAACTGACACAAAAGTTGCTTGTTTTGATCAGAGAAGCCAATACAGGAAGCATTCAATGTGGGCACGTTACATCACTTGGTTTTTCAGTGGAACTGTGGTCTGGTTTAGAGAGAGACCTGCAGATTGCATTCTGGATTCTGGATAAAAAAAAAAATACCACAGAAATTGTTGTGGTGTACTCAGGACTTCTAAGTAGTTTAAATAATTTTCCTTTTAAAGGGTTCACTGACTCTAATGCTTAAAACGGTCAATTCCCCCTCACTGATTACTGATCTCTCCTTTCCTGATGTTGTCTTTAGTGTGTAACAGGGTCACTGATCAGTCGCTGAGCTACTTCAAACGCTGCGGAAGCATCTGCCGCATTGACCTGCGTTTTTGCAAGCAGGTGAGCCGACAGGCGTGCGAGCGCTTCATTGCTGAGATGTCGGTCATCGTTCCCTTCCAACTGCAAGAGGATAAACTGCTCCAAAAACTTCACGGCACCCCCTAGTGTCTTGGAGGAACTGAACGCCAATCTAAAATGATACCATGTATCAGATGCACTCGTGTTTGGACTGAAACTGGATTCGCACATTTGGGGGGAAAAAAAGCACTGCAACAAATATGTGGACAAAGTGACAAGGACATATTGTACTTAAAGGCACATAATTTTGCTCCTATTCGAAATAGTGTATTCTGAAGTTGGACTTCTTTTTAGCAAATCCTGTTCATCTTTGAGGAGATTACACGTGTTGTTATTACCAAGAGATTGTATTTAATAGGTGGTGTGGTAAAAAGCAGTGGAAGCAGTAGACATGTGTATATATACACACACACACACACACACACACACACACACACACACCCCCATCTACATACTCACTGGATACCACAATCCATGAGTAAGCATGATTGTACATTGTTATCCAGTTTTTTGTTTGTTTTTTTTGTATAAAAGATGTATCAATTCAGATTTCTGTGCTGTATTTGGTTCAGTACTGGGTATATGTATTGTTCTCTATTTTCTTTTCATTTTAATATAATGGAATTTTTTAAATATCTGTCCATTTTGTCATCAGTATTGGAATATTCCAGTCTGATCAGCATTTTTCAGTCATACGTTTTGACTGCTTTGAATTTCAAGTACTTGCTGTTCTAATCTCAGAGCAGATAAAGAAGTAAAATTTAGTTACTTTGAGGTCTATTTATGAAACAGTGCCATATTACATCTGTTATTTTACACAGCTTGTAGCAGGCAAAACTCCAGTATGACTCTGTAGAGCGTGGTTCTACACGTGTTAGACCAAACAAATTGCTGATTACGTATTCCAGCTAGCTCAGTAATTCTGTTTTGTTCAACACGATCAGGTAGTTCTGCATTTTTTTTCCCCATGAGGTTAAAAAAGACATCCATGCAGTATTTGTCCATGAAAATCATGATGTTTTATTCCTTCCACAGTGATTATTATTGTAAAATGGTAACTGTGATGATGACAGATGATTTTAATAGTGTGTATTATTGTGAGTTTGTCTCAGGATGGTGACTATCAGAAAGAGGGAGCGTGCCATCTGATCTAAGCCACCATACTTGTACCACTATAAATTAAGGCATTGTTTGCCACTTAAAACACTCTAATGTACATTCGGCTATTTATATTTGTATGTAATTAAAAAAAAAAAGATTTTACTGTGAAACAATTGAAAAGTGAAGTTATTTTCCCCCAAAATTACGAACGTACCTGTATTAGATTAAATTTACACTGTTGGTTAAAGCCGGGAACATTTTTCAATGTTAAGATCCATTGGTAATCCATATTACTTTACATATGTGAAGTGAAAAAGCAGGGGAAAAAAAGCAAAGAACTTTGGTATACCGACTTAATTAAACAGCACAACAATTTGACATTCAAGAATTAAAATGCGGCACAATTCAGTACAAATATTTCTTAGCACTTTTATTTAAGTATCACAAGGGTAACTAAGAACGTACATCTTGTTTGTTAATTCTATATTAAATTAACAGAGCAACTGACCAAATGAAAAATTACTTTGGGTTAAGAAAAATAAACATCTGAATAGGCGTATACTCGGGGGGGAAAAAAAAAAAGATATGTCGTAAACGTAACGAATCTGAATACACACCGTAACATTACATGAATGCCTTATAATCTAAAATGCCACACGAAAAGAGGCTGGTATTGCTATGGTGTCTGAGTGAAGCATTCATTTGTGCAGCTGATGCTCGTCAGCGCTATGCAATGTGCCATAATGCAATGTTTAATAAGGTTTTATCACACAAGTGAGCAATGGCTACAAAATATGGGTATATGATTTGTATAGGGCACCTCTCTCATGGTGTCCTTATTTTCACTTAATTTTTCTTAAGGTTTTTAGACGTACTATCAATAACAGAAAAGCAACAGTAACTGCACTGAAGATTGTTTGGCACCTAAAATAAGTCTTTGTTTTACACTGTGCATTTTGATTAAGTTACTGTTACTTTGCACATACATAAAATGCACATTTCCGAATTCTGTTCATTAACAGTTACACTGTGCCCGTTTACGGTCTCACTTTACAAAACAGTTCTATCCCTTCCCGTTTCTCACCGACTTCACACACACTCAAGGTCGCGTGACCCAAAAGTACAGCGGTGACTGAGAAACTTAGCAAACAAGACATTTGAAAAAGAACGAAAAAGTTGCGTGATAAAAAATAAAAACAGAACTGAATAATGACCTGTTGCATACCACAAAACCTTCATTATGCCACTCATTAAATCACTGACAATATCATACCAGTGTCAAGTTACAAGGAGGTACAACGTAACTTTTAGGAACTCTAAAACTTTGTTCGGCTACGCAAAACAAAAGCCCATTCACAGATGTTGCAACGAACATAGAAGAAGAAGAACGGGGACATTCGGATCCTTCATCCTGAGTTATGGCGCATGATGATGAACACACTTGAGTGATTCTCATTTGGTGAGTCTCTCACAGTGCTCGCGTGTGACAGGTGAGCAGGATGCTTTCAAAGCTGTAGGACATCGAGTCAAGGCTGTGAGGTGCTGCTGCTGAACAATTGCATATTATTACAGAGCCTCTTTGAAAGAGCTTGTGGAATGTTTTTATTGAAGCATTTATTGACAAAGCCGCTGCGGACCGCTGTCTGAAGGCTTCCCGAAACTTCATGAAAAATTAAGCAGAGAATTGTATCTTTCTCACTGTTCCGATGTAAAGACAGGGCACACGTCCTCATCCAGTCTCCAAATGGTCCACGGGTGGAGCGGGATGTTCTCCCAGCAGCATTAAGACTTGAAAACATGCACAGCCCTGATAACGTACTGTCTGCAGATAGGACATTCACTCATGCGCTTCCCGCACTTAGTGCAGGTGACCATGTGACCGCACTCCAGCAGCACGCAGTCTATTATTGCGTCCATACAGATGCGACACAGGTTGTCGTCATTTGCTAACTGGGTTTTGCAACCATCTGGAGAGAGAGAAAAAAAAGAGAGAGAGAGAAAAAGAGAGAGATATGTTAATATCACAGGTGCCAATCTCTCTATAAGGACAGGATCTTGAATAAAGCCCAAAGTACACTTTGTTTTTTGCACTTACATCTGATCCAAAATAATAATAATAATAATAATATATATATATATATATATATATATATATATATATATATATATATATATATATATATATATATATATATATAGTGTATTTTATATTTATTTTTATTTTATTTATTTTTAGACAGAACTGTGTAAGCGGATTAAAAAAATATATATTTTTGACACAAATAAAGAATTTGTACTAATTAAGTACTATGAAAGGCTGAACGTTTAAATGCACAATAAAAATATATAGTATATAGTGTGTGTGTGTATATATATATATATACACTTTGGACTTTAATCAATGGGTTCATTTCCTGTATGATGAACCAAACACAACAAAGATGGCCACCACTCAAAATGAATACTTCCAACTAGTAATGCACCCAAATTATGGGACCCAAAATATTAGGTTCAAATGGCAAAAAGAAAAACTAATTTTCATCAGTAGTAGTTTTGGTGGACCGAAATCATTATTTGAGTTTCTCTCATTATGCCTCGTTCACAAAACGTGTACAAGAAAAAAGACCGAAAATGATGCTTCAGTGACATGCATGCAAAATTCATTAGAATGAAATAAGCGACTCATTGATGAAGAACTTAACATGTAGGTTATCACCTGTGAAAAGACTGGGTAGCTTACAAGTTTGTTTGCCAGAATTCAGTAGCAGAAAATAAAATCGTTTTGGTCCATCACTACATCCCAACTCTTGCATTGTGCAGTTTATTTGAACCCTAGCTATCATACAACAGTAATACTTGATGAAGGGCACAGATGGAACGGGATAATGCGGGTAAAACGTCACATAAGATACATTTTTATGACTCTTAACCCTACCAGTAAAATGCATTATTAAAATCACAAAGTCAATGTCACAATACATTTTTCCTTTGCTTTTTCATTGAGAATACATGCTGTCTGGCAGTGGCCATGCAGGGAAGGGGTTTGAAGTGCAATGACATCACAAACTTCAGTGCACCGGTGGGTGTGACCAGGAAACATTTCCACCAATCGCAAGCCTTACCTCCGATTCCACCATTGCAGATTGGAGGGGGATAAGCTACCACTTAAGTGGGAGGAGCAAAGCACAGCTATTAGACTCGGCTAGGAGTTCAAGAATTAAACAGTCTTTTTCATTTACTGTGAAAAGCTCAAACCGCATGAACTCCTACACCTACGAAAGCGCTCTGTACAAACTTGAAGTCAGACTGTGAGGTGAAGTCATTTCCTACCTGCAGTAATGGGGTTGCTCACATTTTCCACTGACGGACACAAAACAAAAAGCTTTAGTGACAATATATGTTCTCATTGATATTTTCTTTTTGCAAATGAGTTGACAGCCAAGTCAAGAAGTTGATCCTAGACTGTGTGTCGCTGTATATATGGAGCGGTGTTGAGCGTTTAGCGCTTACTAGATTTGCGATTGTCCTCGCTCTCCCGGTAAAGCCTCCTGACGCGCTCCACCAGCTCCCACTTCTCACAGCAGCCCGAGAAGCTCACGAAGTTCCTCGCCAGGATCTCCTTCAGCTGCCGTACGGTCAGCTGCTCCACATCATCAAGAGACGACAGGTCTGACAGAGAAGCTCTAGCCCGCCGCCGCGTCTGAGGACTGACCTGATGGCCAAACGCATTATAGTCATATCGTCAGCGCAATTCAGTTGATTGATTCATTTCGGGTTGCACTAAGTGACTTAACTCACCTCAGGCGTGTGTTCTGTCTGGTCGAGGTTAAGGAGTGACACTGAAGTGGAGTCCTCGATGTCCTATCAGCAAGGAAGGTTTACACAGAAACAGTATAATTAGCCACGTCCCTTACAGCTATAGCGAGTATTTCTGCCACAACTTTTTTGTTAAAGGTATAATTGGAATGAAGTGCACTTCCAAAACCGAAAGTGTGCAAACCTGTTCTGCCACGTGCCTTTTGACAACTAATGTTACACTTCTGCTCCCTTGAACAGCTGAGGAACCATGTTTGACATGAAATACTACTGCATTATACTTGTCTTGTATCGGAGCATATGCTTCCGACTTAGTAGGAGGTTAGGAACATAAACAGTATTATGTTTCAAAGTGCGCTGTGCCATTATGTGGCTACTTGGTTTAGTCATATTGCATGTTGATTTTAGCGCTGTATTCATCGCGGGGAGAAATAACATCACGCTTTCACTTCAATTGTGTAATGTTTTAGTTTTAAAATAAAAACGTAAAATAATAGAAATTAAGTAATTTAAGGAAAAAACAAACATCCCTTTCAGTTCATTTGACACATAAGTTTGAGTCAAGTGTATTAAAAAAAATTATAAATGTATTTTCTGGAACATATGTGTGCCATAAGTGTGTGTGTGTGTGTGTGTGTGTAAGTGTGTATATCGGTTATCTTATTATGTTGTCTTTTGAGGAAAATCAAATTTTTTGATTCATAATGAAAGATGACATTTTTATTGTGACCCTAAAAATCATAAACAGTGCATGTTAAATGGCATGCGTCTTCATTAAACAATTTTTTCATGAGGTCCATTATTTCTCTCTGATTTGCTTCTCTCAATTATAAGACATATTTCGTTTTGTCTTTTAGTATAATTTCCTTAATTATAACGTTTGACTGTTTTTAAACCTGCAGTCAAACTTCAATTAATGTGTATTATATATATTTTATTTTATTTAGCCGTTGACACTGGAAAAACTGACAGTGCTTCATTCAACAAATATCAGAAACAGGTTCAGTTAAACATAAGTTACAACTTAATGTTTTCTTTTGCTATACAAGTACTATTTGTCTGCATATTGAAACACTTTTTTTCTATTTTTAAATAAGACAAATCACTACCTATTCCAAATGTATAAAGGGCGCACCTGATTGGTGGACTCTGAGCTGTTGCTCCTACTGATTGGCTCTCCTTGAGTTGGAGAGAGCGCTGAGAGAGGGGAAGTGGGCTCTTCAATTGAAGGCGGTGGGCTATAGAGGGGGCGGGACTGCAGAGAGGGTGTGTCTGGATCGTCCTCGCTCTCTGCCCCTTGATGGCAAAGCACCAAGTCCACAAGATCCTCCTTCTCCCTAAGAAAGCATTTAAACAATTCAAAAAACACGGACAACATTTTCATAATGCGTCCTATTATTCACAACGCTCGCTTTCTAAAGCCTGTGCAAAAGTACCTGCAGGTATCAGTGTTAATGTTGCGTAACGTGAGGTACTGCCGCAAGTCTTTAACACGCAGACGCATGAGCTGGGGACGCTGGAATGCAGTGCCCTTCAGCAGGTGACAGGTCGTGCATCTGCGCAGGTTTTCCTGAAGTACCGAGCACAGCGAACAAAAGCTCTTCTTACAGTCAGAACAGATGTGCTGCGGTGGAGAACAAAAGAGAGTCAAAACAACAAGATACAAGGTTATAAGTGTAAATTTAGGAATTTTAACTGGCGAGGTAGCCAATATTACATTTGAAGTAAATATGTTTAAAAAGCGCTAAAATGCGACTTCATCATTACAAATGCAATCAAATCAAATTTTTATTTATCATACATGCCTGATACAGTCTGCGGTGTATTTTAACCATATAACAAAGATATAGTTGAGTCCTATTTATAGAAAAGCAATCAAAAAAATCTTCTATTTACATTTAATTTTTTCCCCATTTATAACACGCTTATAGATGGAATATAATATACTTTTTCTTTTAATTGCAAACGTAAAAATATTTGTGCATTTTAGTCCATGCAAGTTAGATCTTAGGGGATCTATACGCATTACCATATTGCTAAAATTGGCCAAATAAACTTTTATTAGATTTTAAAAATGCAGTCTCTCGCTTCTTTGGAAAATATTGAAGACTCGTTTTGCAACCAGGGTCAAATCAAATGAAATACCAAAGGAAAACGTCTCTTTACTTAACGTCACCCACTAACTATTTTTGTCAGGCTGTGACTCCAGTTTTGTTTTTATCAAGTACAAGCCTGTCAACATGGACCATGGACTTCCTGATTCAATGGGATATAGGTCAGCATTACAAAGTGTTTCATGATCTAATAAATGTTTTTAGGTTTAATGGGCAAAGCGAATGCGATCGGATTGCATTAGCAGGTGTGCGGGTCCACCTACCCTCCTCCTAAAGACAGAGAAGGCTTGCCGACAGGCTTGACACACCAGACTGGTGTTGCTGGCGTTGGCGGTTGGGTATGTGGAGTATCCTGCAGTGGGAGCGAAACGAAACGGCCCCGCACCTGCCCCAAAACCTGGCTGCTGCCCTCTCACGGCCCCGGTACCCATCACCTCATTCAGCAGACCACAGCATGATGCCCACATGGACGAGGCCCCCGCCTGCACAAAAAACAACACCCAGAATAGAGTTTTTAAAGATATGATTGCTCGAAAGACATAGAAGTGAAACATTAAACAAAAGGTACTGATTATTAACACGCTGTAACCGACTACACACATTGAAAAAGTTTTATATTTTGTCATTTGTCAAATAGACAATTTTTATTTTATTAAAGCTTACAGAGGCGGTGTTTTTATTCAAAATGATCCATGCATATTTTTAAAACTCATGTGCCATCAGAATCGTAATAATTTCTCATAAAAAGAAAAAACACTAGCACGTGACTAGATTTATCATATTTGATGCACTATTTGTATGCGCACTGATCTTTATGAATAAAGTCCTAAATTAAATCTCTCAACTGAATTGTTCTGAAAACATGTTATTGCAATACATATTATTGCATTGTGATGCGATATCTTGTTACACCTCTAATTAAGACTCCGATGTGTAAAAATTGCAATTGTGAGAGTTAGATAACAATAGTAAGTCTGAGCTGCTGTGCCTTATTATCCCACATTTTCTGGGTCATTCAGAATATCCTGGCCTGAAATAGTTCCCATTGACTAGGATCAATCCCATTAGAGACGGATGGGAATAGGGCTAAGCCATAACAAGAGATTAGTGTGCTTTAAATGACTTATGACTGCAGCCAAAGCTCTTAGTGACACTCAACAGAGAGTAACCATAGCGTTTTTATTTTCATAGGGAGCCAGCATGATAATCAACTCCCAATTGTCATTGTGTGGCTCAGTGAAGGATCGGTCCTGTTGCTGGGTCTCACCTCCCAACAAATGAAAACACGAGAGCAGAAGAGTTAAAAACAAATAGCCACATTACTGATCACTGCATTTAACACTAATTCAATGCATTATTACATAATTACTCAACGCATAAACGCTATTAGCTGCTAGATTCGGATACACGTATATTTAAAACATGTCACCGGTGCACAAAAATCGCACAAAGCAAACACGCATGAAATGCTAAACTGGAATCAGTTGTTTACTTATCGAGCCGATAGCAAAGTAGCGGGTTATTAATGCTAGCACGACATGCAGCCAATACAGAAACAAGTTCGAAACTAAACGAGTGTGATGAGAAACGACTGTACCTTCATAGCAACTCCAGGACACCGCGGGGAGTCACCCAGCTGTACGTGAAGGCAGCCTGGCCATTGCTCGTAAACGGCTACCTCTTCATTTTCAGTCTCGGTCCACAGCCGCACCGGGAGGATCGCTGTGCAACTGTAATGAAGCGTTTTCAGCCAATCACGGCGGTGGAAACCCGGTGACGCAAGACCAAACAGCCAATCATCTCTCACCTCCGATAGTGCAGCGGAAGTTCGTGCGCTGGGATGAGAGTAGTTTATGCTGTATTTATTACACTTCGTGAAATCTTCCCCTATTTTATTATCCTAAAAACGGCACGCTAAGCATAAGACGTTGTGATAATATATAATTAGAGATCTATATTTAATTTATTAGTGTAGCGCCAAAGTAATGTTTATTATTACTAGATAAACTGATGATGGATAATTAATGGTGTCACCCGAGTCACAGGTCACCGATGCTGGCAATTAAAAATTGATCAGCCCAGAATTTAAGTCAAAATAGAAAGGTTTTGTGTTGATCAGTATCAGTTTAGTATCTGTTTAGTGATATATGTCGCCAAACTGTAAGCTGAAGTTGTTTCTAAACCTGATATCAAGTCCCCCTCGGGTTCAGTGTGAATAAGGTTAGCAACGCTGCTCTTCACCGTCAGTTCACTTGTACATAGACCTACAATATAAAAATCTTATTTTCACATAACTGTAACGCCATGTCTCGTAAATATTCTGAACATTGTCGACCTCTACCGTATGTAAAATAAAATTAAACTGATTTTCTTCTTTTTCAACACGTTTGAAGTATTTATCTCAGAAATATTCAACGAGAGATATGTGTGTAAAACGATAATAAGCTATATGCTGACAAATAAATAAAAACGTTGTTAGAGCTTGTTCTCTAAAACAGTGGTTCTCAAACTTTTTTAGCGTAAGTACCCCTTTTATGACTTTTTTTCAAGCCAAGTACCCCCTGACCAGACAATGATATTTTGCTTTAAAGTACAGTGAAATGAGACTGACACAGTTAATTTATCTGGTGCCTCACAGCAGATTTATTGCTTATAAAACATTTCTGTATGCTTTACTTTTAACTATGAAAATCACTTAAGTATTAGGCATACCAGTTAACAGTTTCAACGTTTTTTTGTTTTTTTTTTTTCAAACATGTTGCAACTTTGTTACTTTGTTTGTGTGTTTGACCAGTTCAGTTTTCATACTTTTACAAGTATAGTATGTCCATTTGTGTCAGTTTGTCAATAATCTTTTCAATGGGATACATGGGCCTGTCCTTCTCTCAAGATTTTTGACATTCTTGGTGGCAGGGAAGCTACAGCTGTTATCAGACTGTTTTCAAGGCAAAGTCTGTTTCTTTGTTTTGTTTTTATTTGAGTCATTGCTGAAAACCAAATGGGAGTAGGTGTTCCAAAGCCATTTTCCCGAGCTCTGGGTGCTCTCCCCTCACACACACCCAAAACTCTGTCAGGGAGAAGTTTCCAAAAGAAGTCTGCAATCCACGGTCTGTGGATAAATCCAATAGCTCCTCCCTCAGGTGAACAGGTAGTGTGACACGGTTGCTTTGGGGAAGTGTAAATGGGTTTCTAACCCAATCCAGTTGCTCAGACTTCTCTCTTACATCAGGGAATTATGATTTAAAACTAAAAATCACGTTAGCTAAGTGTCCATCACTGTGAACTTACTATTCGAAAGGGAATCGTGAAAAATAAAATCTATCACAATTTCTTCAAAAATATGAAGCAGCACAACTGTTTTCAACATTGATTATAATCCAAAATTTTTCTTGAGCAAACATGATTTCTGAAGGATCATTTGACCTTCAGTTCTGGAGTACTGATGCAGAAAATCGTTCAATCTGTATTACGTCCATAAGTCAAAAGAGTAGTTACCATCAATATTTGCAATGATAATACAGCACAAAATAATTTGCATTCATTTTTTGTTCAAATGTATTTAATAGTAGCATTTAGTTATAAAGTGACTGTAGGAGTTTACTTTATTTAAAGGTTTATATAGTTCATCTTTATGTTTTGCATCTGTCTTTTATTTTGGAGATGTGCCCCCTCGGCAGGAGAATGGAGGCTTAAAGGTCTGGGTGTGGCCTACTGGAGCAGGGCCTGCTGGGAGCACATGGTCTTTAGACCTTACCTTTTGTTGGTTGGCAGCCAAACCTTGAAACCAAGTTTGTAACACCTTTGGCCAAGTTTGTTTTACTTTTTATTTTTTTCTAATCAAGTCTGCAATAAATGTCAAGAAATGCACATTGAAGTTGGTGTTCCTTGGACTTACAAAAGCTCAGTAAGCGTCTAAACCCTCAGCAGACCCAAGAGGTGACTAATGTGACAAATTGATTAAGGATAGTCACCACACTGACCAAACTCCTATAGAGTTCAGACAAATATTAAGTCATTGGGCATGATTGATAATTCCTTTTAAACCGTATCTTTAAAGTCTTAATTGAAAAGACTTTTTTAGGAAAAGCAAGAACAGCAGCTGAAAGTTTTCTGAATCCTCGCTCACTTGTATATTTATGAATAATGGAAGGAATCGGTTTACCAAACTGAATCTTTGAACTGAAAGGATTGTAAAAGTCAAATGATTTTTTTTTATGAATGACTCTTTTTTTCTATTGAATCTTTATTTCCTTTTGTATTTTGGGTGAAATTTATGTGAATCTACAAAGTGTTTTCACTGAACTTCGCTTTTGAAACTTATTGAGAGGTTTATTTTTTTATATTATTTGTTATCTGATAGTCTGATGTTCTTGTGACTATTTCATGGTGTGAGTTTATTCTAAAACCTGGAGTTACCGGCTGCTCCCAGATTAGCGCATAATACTGTGCATTGAATTGAATGTTACTGAATTTCTCTTTTATTGTTAAGTAATATTTAATTGCTCTTGTGAATTCTGTCAATTTTCCTACTTTATTTTTTTCTGAAAAATGTTCTTCCAAATACATCTTTATTTCTCTATAAGAATTTGAGTTTATTAATATACGCCTCCCGAGTCGAACCTACTGGTCCCTAGATGAGTAACTACTGCATGTAACTGTAAATGAACACATGTGTTGCACTTGCATGAAGCTTTTAGTTTGCATGTATTTTTTTTATTTGTACACAGACTTTGACTGTTTTGGGAAGGATCAATGAGCATCATTCAGAGAGCAGCAGTGGTGGCGGTTGTGCTTGTTGATCAACAAGTGCTTCAGTTCCGGATCATTCCTGTAGCGTTCAAGCAGCAACTTTTTCTCTCTTCGCTCCTTCTCTTTCCGTATTTTCTTCTCCTCCTTTGTTTTGGCCTTGTTTTCTGCCCAGGTTAACAGAAAAAGTGGTACTTTTCTTTTGCTCCGTGGCTCTTCCTGGACATGCACATTGTGCTTGGTCTCATTTTTGGGACCTTCAGGAGAGGTTACACAGAACAGCTTCATCACATGCTCGTCCAGCTCCTTCTTTTTCTGAGAGGCGTCGTTGTCGAAATGCCCTTTGATGTCCTCAGAGCCTCCCATTTCAACAGGCTCATCTTCCTCGTCCTCATATCCCTGGACCTCCGACGCTTCCCTCGACCACACTTTCTCCAGCTCCTCGCTGTCACTCTCCAGCCAAGCAATCATCTTTCTTGGTTTCATATCGACCTTCAGCAGTCGGGGGCTTTCAGACTTTAAGTCCCATGCCTGATAGGTCTTACCCGTGTACTCCACGTACTCGGTATCCTCATCCTCTATGTCGATGAGCGTGAGTTCTGGAGGCGGCTCAAACAGCGAGGAAGTGGACGGCTGAGACTGCACCGGGCTGGCTTGAGGTGGAGAAAGTTGCAGTTCAACGCCTTCATCAGATCCCGGAGTGGGGCTCGGAGGAACCACCAGTTGTTTGGGAGGACTCACTCGAAGAGGAGAACATAGCACTTTCTCTGGATTTTGAGGATATGTGGCCGGTTTGGTCACTGGCGGCAGGGGCCTGAAGGCGAGCAGCCGGTAGAAGAAGGTCTTCAGAGACACTTGGAAGCACTGAAACTTCTTCTATTGGCGTCAAGAAGGAAGCTCTCATTGCAGGACTAACGAGAATTTGCTGAGGTTTGACCTCCACAAGACGTGGAGTAGGCTCAGCTGTGTTTCGTTCCTTCAGCTTTCTCTTCTTCTTTTTCTTTTCTCCGGCATCTCTACGCTCACTACTTTTCTCCATCAAATTGTCTAGATTCTGCATCTCTCTAAACTTGGCAGACTCTCTTGGCAGAATCTCTTCAAGACAAATTGTATCTCTTTCTTTGTCAGCCATGTCTTTAAGACTTCCTCCTCATTCATGCCTCTCTCCTTCTTCACCTTTCTCTTCACCTGCCTTTCCTTCTCTTTTCCTCCATGCTAAAAACACAAAGTTTCAAGTTTGTGAATAAAGATCATTGTATATTATGCAAGACAACACTATTTCACTCTTTCTATTTTCAGCATTTCACATTTAATTCAAAGTGTTGATGTTTCTTTGTGATTAAGAGTGAAATTAACTAGCAATTACTGAGTTTTATTTATTTTTTTCAACGCAAGCTGCTCAGGTAAGTTACTTGGCGGCATCTCCTCCCGAGTTTCTTGTTTTTGGTGACGTCGAAAGCCTCGCTCTTCGTCACCGATGCCTCTGGAAGTTTCTCTTGTGCCGCCTGTTCTTGCGCTAAATACTGCTGTGCCCTCAAAGGCGACTCTCTTCGGCGCAAGAAGCGAGCAAAACGCTCAAAAAGTTGTCTAAATGTACTGCTAAACAGTGCCATTGTGGACACTGAATGCTGCAATTGAAATCAGAATTTTTTATCGATATCTTCAGTAAGTCACGAAAGTAGCTCCTAACTCTAAACTCCTAACACACCAACAGAAGAAAATCAGTCAGACTAGCAGTTTAGAGCTGCTTCTCCATTATGATGTCATAACTGAGAGCGGAACTCTGAGAACTCGGAACTATTCGAGCAGCACCAGAGAGAAACAGTCAATACTATTAAGTATTAAGCACTATATTAAATACTGATTGCATTTGTGACGATTTCTAAGACTCTCGTCCTTCCACTGAAAATTAAAAAGAGAATAAAAACAAATGCCAAACAATTTACATTTTATTTTTTTATTTGTAAATGATGCTAGGCTAAAGTTAAACCACTGTGACCACAGTGTGTACATTAACAATGAAAATGTTTTGGTTTTTTTGGTATTGATTTTGAAGTCTCTTATTGTTTCCATTATTTTAATTGTTATATTAAGGTGCATTAATTATATTAACTATATAAATAGAAAAGAAATGTATGTTAGTCCTGTGTTTCACCGTAGTTGTAAATAGAGATTTGAGCAGGTATTATATATAATATAATATTTTATATTATAAAATATTATACATTTAAATACACTATTATACATTTAAAATGCTAATTTGTAGAGCCATACAAAAGGCTATAAATAGCATATATTTTAATAACAGTAAACGAGCAAATTCCACATGTGATCAAAAGGTATTAAAAACACTTGATGTGCCGACTACTTTGAGACCTGTAGCTGACATCTGATTTGAAAAGAGCTCATTTTGTCCGTAAAAGTGTAACATTTCTTAGTTTAAGCATTTATGTTATCTATGTTCTATTGTGAATAAAATGTTGGCTCATGTGATTTAAAATTCTTTTAGTTTTCATTTTATTCAAACTGAAAAGAATGTCCTTGAAAAAACAAAACCTGGGTACTAATGGGCTTTTTCAAGAGGTGACCGCCTTTCTACCTTTCTTTTGTATTGAAAAATGTCAAGTTGTGATTTCTTACTATTTGTTGTTTAGTGTTGACCTAACGTGTTTATTTTTAGTAAGAATAAGTAATACAGTGTAGTATAATAAATAAAGTCCCATGAAGGAAGAGTAACATTACAACAGTTTTTCTCATTTGATCTTAATTATGATAACTAAGTTCATTAGTGTAAAATTTTGTGAAATGCCCCGCTCTAGAAAATAAAAATAACAAACCAAACACTACAACATTGATATAGCGTTTCATCCTGTTTACATTTGATCCCTTAATGTGAACATTGTTTGGAAATATTTGGAAAGTAATTCCTATCATGTATTCTGAAGAAATTGTTGGAGGAAAAAAAGAAAAGCTGATTAAAAGTGAGGATTCTAGAAACTAAATTCAATTGTAAAATAAAAAGTGCATGTTATGGTTTGTCTGAAAGAAGGATGTTTGGATTATCTAGAATCACATACTGTTTATTATTTATAGCAGTATTATTATTCATGGACGTGCTACATTTATTAAAACTGTCATTTAAAATGCTACGAAAGATTTCTATTTGAAATAAGTGCTGAATCTGAACTTACTATTCGTAAGAGAATCGTGAAAAATAAAATCTATCACAATTTCTTCAAAAATATGAAGCAGCACAACTGTTTTCAACATTGATGATAATCCGAAATTTTTCTTGAGCAAACATGATTTCTGAAGGATCATTTGACCTTCAGTTCTGGAGTACTGATGCAGAAAATCGTTCAATCTGTATTACGTCCATAAGTCAAAGAGTAGTTACCATCAATATTTGCAATGATAATACAGCACAAAATAATTTGCATTCATTTTTTGTTCAAATGTATTTAATAGTAGCATTTAGTTATAAAGTGACTGTAGGAGTTTACTTTATTTAAAGGTTTATATAGTTCATCTTTATGTTTTGCATCTGTCTTTTATTTTGGAGATGTGCCCCTCGGCAGGAGAATGGAGGCTTAAAGGTCTGGGTGTGGCCTACTGGAGCAGGGCCTGCTGGGAGCACATGGTCTTTAGACCTTACCTTTTGTTGGTTGGCAGCCAAACCTTGAAACCAAGTTTGTAGCACCTTTGGCCAAGTTTGTTTTACTTTTTATTTTTTCTAATCAAGTCTGCAATAAATGTCAAGAAATGCACATTGAAGTTGGTGTTCCTTGGACTTACAAAAGCTCAGTAAGCGTCTAAACCCTCAGCAGACCCAAGAGGTGACTAATGTGACAAATTGATTAAGGATAGTCACCACACTGACCAAACTCCTATAGAGTTCAGACAAATATTAAGTCATTGGGCATGATTGATAATTCCTTTTAAACCGTATCTTTAAAGTCTTAATTGAAAAGACTTTTTTAGGAAAAGCAAGAACAGCAGCTGAAAGTTTTCTGAATCCTCGCTCACTTGTATATTTATGAATAATGGAAGGAATCGGTTTACCAAACTGAATCTTTGAACTGAAAGGATTGTAAAAGTCAAATGATTTTTTTATGAATGACTCTTTTTTTTCTATTGAATCTTTATTTCCTTTTGTATTTTGGGTGAAATTTATGTGAATCTACAAAGTGTTTTCACTGAACTTCGCTTTTGAAACTTATTGAGAGGTTTATTTTTTTATATTATTTGTTATCTGATAGTCTGATGTTCTTGTGACTATTTCATGGTGTGAGTTTATTCTAAAACCTGGAGTTACCGGCTGCTCCCAGATTAGCGCATAATACTGTGCATTGAATTGAATGTTACTGAATTTCTCTTTTATTGTTAAGTAATATTTAATTGCTCTTGTGAATTCTGTCAATTTTCCTACTTTATTTTTTTCTGAAAAATGTTCTTCCAAATACATCTTTATTTCTCTATAAGAATTTGAGTTTATTAATATACGCCTCCCGAGTCGAACCTACTGGTCCCTAGATGAGTAACTACTGCATGTAACTGTAAATGAACACATGTGTTGCACTTGCATGAAGCTTTTAGTTTGCATGTATTTTTTTTATTTGTACACAGACTTTGACTGTTTTGGGAAGGATCAATGAGCATCATTCAGAGGAGCAGTGGTGGCGGTTGTGCTTGTTGATCAACAAGTGCTTCAGTTCGGATCATTCCTGTAGCGTTCAAGCAGCAACTTTTTCTCTCTTCGCTCCTTCTCTTTCCGTATTTTCTTCTCCTCCTTTGTTTTGGCCTTGTTTTCTGCCCAGGTTAACAGAAAAAGTGGTACTTTTCTTTTGCTCCGTGGCTCTTCCTGGACATGCACATTGTGCTTGGTCTCATTTTTGGGACCTTCAGGAGAGGTTACACAGAACAGCTTCATCACATGCTCGTCCAGCTCCTTCTTTTTCTGAGAGGCGTCGTTGTCGAAATGCCCTTTGATGTCCTCAGAGCCTCCCATTTCAACAGGCTCATCTTCCTCGTCCTCATATCCCTGGACCTCCGACGCTTCCCTCGACCACACTTTCTCCAGCTCCTCGCTGTCACTCTCCAGCCAAGCAATCATCTTTCTTGGTTTCATATCGACCTTCAGCAGTCGGGGCTTTCAGACTTTAAGTCCCATGCCTGATAGGTCTTACCCGTGTACTCCACGTACTCGGTATCCTCATCCTCTATGTCGATGAGCGTGAGTTCTGGAGGCGGCTCAAACAGCGAAGAAGTGGGACGGCTGAGACTGCACCGGGCTGGCTTGAGGTGGAGAAAGTTGCAGATCAACGCCTTCATCAGATCCCGGAGTGGGGCTCGGAGGAACCACCAGTTGTTTGGGAGGACTCACTCAAGAGGAGAACATAGCACTTTCTCTGGATTTTGAGGATATGTGGCCGGTTTGGTCACTGGCGGCAGGGGCCTGAAGCGAGCAGCCGGTAGAAGAAGGTCTTCAGAGACACTTGGAAGCACTGAAACTTCTTCTATTGGCGTCAAGAAGGAAGCTCTCATTGCAGGACTAACGAGAATTTGCTGAGGTTTGACCTCCACAAGACGTGGAGTAGGCTCAGCTGTGTTTCTGTTCCTTCAGCTTTCTCTTCTTCTTTTTCTTTTCTCCGGCATCTCTACGCTCACTACTTTTCTCCATCAAATTGTCTAGATTCTGCATCTCTCTAAACTTGGCAGACTCTCTTGGCAGAATCTCTTCAAGACAAATTGTATCTCTTTCTTTGTCAGCCATGTCTTTATGACTTCCTCCCTCATTCATGCCTCTCTCCTTCTTCACCTTTCTCTTCACCTGCCTTTCCTTCTCTTTTCCTCCATGCTAAAAACACAAAGTTTCAAGTTTGTGAATAAAGATCATTGTATATTATGCAAGACAACACTATTTCACTCTTTCTATTTTCAGCATTTCACATTTAATTCAAAGTGTTGATGTTTCTTTGTGATTAAGAGTGAAATTAACTAGCAATTACTGAGTTTTATTTATTTTTTCAACGCAAGCTGTTATTGCTCAGGTAAGTTACTTGGCGGCATCTCCTCCCGAGTTTCTTGTTTTGGTGGCGTCGAAAGCCTCGCTCTTCGTCACCGATGCCTCTGGAAGTTTCTCTTGTGCCGCCTGTTCTTGCGCTAAATACTGCTGTGCCCTCAAAGGCGACTCTCTTGGCGCAAGAAGCGAGCAAAACGCTCAAAAAGTTGTCTAAATGTACTGCTAAACAGTGCCATTGTGGACACTGAATGCTGCAATTGAAATCAGAATTTTTTATCGATATCTTCAGTAAGTCACGAAAGTAGCTCCTAACTCTAAACTCCTAACACACCAACAGAAGAAAATCAGTCAGACTAGCAGTTTAGAGCTGCTTCTCCATTATGATGTCATAACTGAGAGCGGAACTCTGAGAACTCGGAACTATTCGAGCAGCACCAGAGAGAAACAGTCAATACTATTAAGTATTAAGCACTATATTAAATACTGATTGCATTTGTGACGATTTCTAAGACTCTCGTCCTTCCACTGAAAATTAAAAAGAGAATAAAAACAAATGCCAAACAATTTACATTTTATTTTTTTATTTGTAAATGATGCTAGGCTAAAGTTAAACCACTGTGACCACAGTGTGTACATTAACAATGAAAATGTTTTGGTTTTTTGGTATTGATTTTGAAGTCTCTTATTGTTTCCATTATTTTAATTGTTATATTAAGGTGCATTAATTATATTAACTATATAAATAGAAAAGAAATGTATGTTAGTCCTGTGTTTCACCGTAGTTGTAAATAGAGATTTGAGCAGGTATTATATATAATATAATATTTTATATTATAAAATATTATACATTTAAATACACTATTATACATTTAAAATGCTAATTTGTAGAGCCATACAAAAGGCTATAAATAGCATATATTTTAATAACAGTAAACGAGCAAATTCCACATGTGATCAAAAGGTATTAAACAAACACTTGATGTGCCGACTACTTTGAGACCTGTAGCTGACATCTGATTTGAAAAGAGCTCATTTTGTCCGTAAAAGTGTAACATTTCTTAGTTTAAGCATTTATGTTATCTATGTTCTATTGTGAATAAAATGTTGGCTCATGTGATTTAAAATTCTTTTAGTTTTCATTTTATTCAAACTGAAAAGAATGTCCTTGAAAAACAAAACCTGGGTACTAATGGGCTTTTTCAAGAGGTGACCGCCTTTCTACCTTTCTTTTGTATTGAAAAATGTCAAGTTGTGATTTCTTACTATTTGTTGTTTAGTGTTGACCTAACGTGTTTATTTTTAGTAAGAATAAGTAATACAGTGTAGTATAATAAATAAAGTCCCATGAAGGAAGAGTAACATTACAACAGTTTTTCTCATTTGATCTTAATTATGATAACTAAGTTCATTAGTGTAAAATTTTGTGAAATGCCCGCTCTAGAAAATAAAAATAACAAACCAAACACTACAACATTGATATAGCGTTTCATCCCGTTTACATTTGATCCCTTAATGTGAACATTGTTTGGAAATATTTGGAAAGTAATTCCTATCATGTATTCTGAAAGAAATTTTGGAGGAAAAAAGAAAAGCTGATTAAAAGTGAGGATTCTAGAAACTAAATTCAATTGTAAAATAAAAAGTGCATGTTATGGTTTGTCTGAAAGAAGGATGTTTGGATTATCTAGAATCACATACTGTTTATTATTTATAGCAGTATTATTATTCATGGACGTGCTACATTTATTAAAACTGTCATTTAAAATGCTACGAAAGATTTCTATTTGAAATAAGTGCTGAATCTGAACTTACTATTCGTAAGAGAATCGTGAAAAATAAAATCTATCACAATTTCTTCAAAAATATGAAGCAGCACAACTGTTTTCAACATTGATGATAATCCGAAATTTTTCTTGAGCAAACATGATTTCTGAAGGATCATTTGACCTTCAGTTCTGGAGTACTGATGCAGAAAATCGTTCAATCTGTATTACGTCCATAAGTCAAAAGAGTAGTTACCATCAATATTTGCAATGATAATACAGCACAAAATAATTTGCATTCATTTTTGTTCAAATGTATTTAATAGTAGCATTTAGTTATAAAGTGACTGTAGGAGTTTACTTTATTTAAAGGTTTATATAGTTCATCTTTATGTTTTGCATCTGTCTTTTATTTTGGAGATGTGCCCCCTCGGCAGGAGAATGGAGGCTTAAAGGTCTGGGTGTGGCCTACTGGAGCAGGGCCTGCTGGGAGCACATGGTCTTTAGACCTTACCTTTTGTTGGTTGGCAGCCAAACCTTGAAACCAAGTTTGTAACACCTTTGGCCAAGTTTGTTTTACTTTTTATTTTTTTCTAATCAAGTCTGCAATAAATGTCAAGAAATGCACATTGAAGTTGGTGTTCCTTGGACTTACAAAAGCTCAGTAAGCGTCTAAACCCTCAGCAGACCCAAGAGGTGACTAATGTGACAAATTGATTAAGGATAGTCACCACACTGACCAAACTCCTATAGAGTTCAGACAAATATTAAGTCATTGGGCATGATTGATAATTCCTTTTAAACCGTATCTTTAAAGTCTTAATTGAAAAGACTTTTTTAGGAAAAGCAAGAACAGCAGCTGAAAGTTTTCTGAATCCTCGCTCACTTGTATATTTATGAATAATGGAAGGAATCGGTTTACCAAACTGAATCTTTGAACTGAAAGGATTGTAAAAGTCAAATGATTTTTTTTTTATGAATGACTCTTTTTTTTCTATTGAATCTTTATTTCCTTTTGTATTTTGGGTGAAATTTATGTGAATCTACAAAGTGTTTTCACTGAACTTCGCTTTTGAAACTTATTGAGAGGTTTATTTTTTATATTATTTGTTATCTGATAGTCTGATGTTCTTGTGACTATTTCATGGTGTGAGTTTATTCTAAAACCTGGAGTTACCGGCTGCTCCCAGATTAGCGCATAATACTGTGCATTGAATTGAATGTTACTGAATTTCTCTTTTATTGTTAAGTAATATTTAATTGCTCTTGTGAATTCTGTCAATTTTCCTACTTTATTTTTTCTGAAAAATGTTCTTCCAAATACATCTTTATTTCTCTATAAGAATTTGAGTTTATTAATATACGCCTCCCGAGTCGAACCTACTGGTCCCTAGATGAGTAACTACTGCATGTAACTGTAAATGAACACATGTGTTGCACTTGCATGAAGCTTTTAGTTTGCATGTATTTTTTTTATTTGTACACAGACTTTGACTGTTTTGGGAAGGATCAATGAGCATCATTCAGAGGAGCAGTGGTGGCGGTTGTGCTTGTTGATCAACAAGTGCTTCAGTTCCGGATCATTCCTGTAGCGTTCAAGCAGCAACTTTTTCTCTCTTCGCTCCTTCTCTTTCCGTATTTTCTTCTCCTCCTTTGTTTTGGCCTTGTTTTCTGCCCAGGTTAACAGAAAAAGTGGTACTTTTCTTTTGCTCCGTGGCTCTTCCTGGACATGCACATTGTGCTTGGTCTCATTTTGGGACCTTCAGGAGAGGTTACACAGAACAGCTTCATCACATGCTCGTCCAGCTCCTTCTTTTTCTGAGAGGCGTCGTTGTCGAAATGCCCTTTGATGTCCTCAGAGCCTCCCATTTCAACAGGCTCATCTTCCTCGTCCTCATATCCCTGGACCTCCGGCGCTTCCCTCGACCACACTTTCTCCAGCTCCTCGCTGTCACTCCAGCCAAGCAATCATCTTTCTTGGTTTCATATCGACCTTCAGCAGTCGGGGGCTTTCAGACTTTAAGTCCCATGCCTGATAGGTCTTACCCGTGTACTCCACGTACTCGGTATCCTCATCCTCTATGTCGATGAGCGTGAGTTCTGGAGGCGGCTCAAACAGCGAGGAAGTGGACGGCTGAGACTGCACCGGGCTGGCTTGAGGTGGAGAAAGTTGCAGTTCAACGCCTTCATCAGATCCCGGAGTGGGGCTCGGAGGAACCACCAGTTGTTTGGGAGGACTCACTCGAAGAGGAGAACATAGCACTTTCTCTGGATTTTGAGGATATGTGGCCGGTTTGGTCACTGGCGGCAGGGGCCTGAAGCGAGCAGCCGGTAGAAGAAGGTCTTCAGAGACACTTGGAAGCACTGAAACTTCTTCTATTGGCGTCAAGAAGGAAGCTCTCATTGCAGGACTAACGAGAATTTGCTGAGGTTTGACCTCCACAAGACGTGGAGTAGGCTCAGCTGTGTTTCGTTCCTTCAGCTTTCTCTTCTTCTTTTTCTTTTCTCCGGCATCTCTACGCTCACTACTTTTCTCCATCAAATTGTCTAGATTCTGCATCTCTCTAAACTTGGCAGACTCTCTTGGCAGAATCTCTTCAAGACAAATTGTATCTCTTTCTTTGTCAGCCATGTCTTTATGACTTCCTCCCTCATTCATGCCTCTCTCCTTCTTCACCTTTCTCTTCACCTGCCTTTCCTTCTCTTTTCCTCCATGCTAAAAACACAAAGTTTCAAGTTTGTGAATAAAGATCATTGTATATTATGCAAGACAACACTATTTCACTCTTTCTATTTTCAGCATTTCACATTTAATTCAAAGTGTTGATGTTTCTTTGTGATTAAGAGTGAAATTAACTAGCAATTACTGAGTTTTATTTATTTTTTCAGCGCAAGCTGTTATTGCTCAGGTAAGTTACTTGGCGGCATCTCCTCCCGAGTTTCTTGTTTTTGGTGACGTCGAAAGCCTCGCTCTTCGTCACCGATGCCTCTGGAAGTTTCTCTTGTGCCGCCTGTTCTTGCGCTAAATACTGCTGTGCCCTCAAAGGCGACTCTTCGAGCGCAAGAAGCGAGCAAAACGCTCAAAAAGTTGTCTAAATGTACTGCTAAACAGTGCCATTGTGGACACTGAATGCTGCAATTGAAATCAGAATTTTTTATCGATATCTTCAGTAAGTCACGAAAGTAGCTCCTAACTCTAAACTCCTAACACACCAACAGAAGAAAATCAGTCAGACTAGCAGTTTAGAGCTGCTTCTCCATTATGATGTCATAACTGAGAGCGGAACTCTGAGAACTCGGAACTATTCGAGCAGCACCAGAGAGAAACAGTCAATACTATTAAGTATTAAGCACTATATTAAATACTGATTGCATTTGTGACGATTTCTAAGACTCTCGTCCTTCCACTGAAAATTAAAAGAGAATAAAAACAAATGCCAAACAATTTACATTTTATTTTTTTATTTGTAAATGATGCTAGGCTAAAGTTAAACCACTGTGACCACAGTGTGTACATTAACAATGAAAATGTTTTGGTTTTTTTGGTATTGATTTTGAAGTCTCTTATTGTTTCCATTATTTTAATTGTTATATTAGGTGCATTAATTATATTAACTATATAAATAGAAAAGAAATGTATGTTAGTCCTGTGTTTCACCGTAGTTGTAAATAGAGATTTGAGCAGGTATTATATATAATATAATATTTTATATTATAAAATATTATACATTTAAATACACTATTATACATTTAAAATGCTAATTTGTAGAGCCATACAAAAGGCTATAAATAGCATATATTTTAATAACAGTAAACGAGCAAATTCCACATGTGATCAAAAGGTATTAAAAACACTTGATGTGCCGACTACTTTGAGACCTGTAGCTGACATCTGATTTGAAAAGAGCTCATTTTGTCCGTAAAAGTGTAACATTTCTTAGTTTAAGCATTTATGTTATCTATGTTCTATTGTGAATAAAATGTTGGCTCATGTGATTTAAAATTCTTTTAGTTTTCATTTTATTCAAACTGAAAAGAATGTCCTTGAAAAACAAAACCTGGGTACTAATGGGCTTTTTCAAGAGGTGACCGCCTTTCTACCTTTCTTTTGTATTGAAAAATGTCAAGTTGTGATTTCTTACTATTTGTTGTTTAGTGTTGACCTAACGTGTTTATTTTTAGTAAGAATAAGTAATACAGTGTAGTATAATAAATAAAGTCCCATGAAGGAAGAGTAACATTACAACAGTTTTTCTCATTTGATCTTAATTATGATAACTAAGTTCATTAGTGTAAAATTTTGTGAAATGCCCGCTCTAGAAAATAAAAATAACAAACCAAACACTACAACATTGATATAGCGTTTCATCCCGTTTACATTTGATCCCTTAATGTGAACATTGTTTGGAAATATTTGGAAAGTAATTCCTATCATGTATTCTGAAGAAATTGTTGGAGGAAAAAAAGAAAAGCTGATTAAAAGTGAGGATTCTAGAAACTAAATTCAATTGTAAAATAAAAAGTGCATGTTATGGTTTGTCTGAAAGAAGGATGTTTGGATTATCTAGAATCACATACTGTTTATTATTTATAGCAGTATTATTATTCATGGACGTGCTACATTTATTAAAACTGTCATTTAAAATGCTACGAAAGATTTCTATTTGAAATAAGTGCTGAATCTGAACTTACTATTCGTAAGAGAATCGTGAAAAATAAAATCTATCACAATTTCTTCAAAAATATGAAGCAGCACAACTGTTTTCAACATTGATGATAATCCGAATTTTTCTTGAGCAAACATGATTTCTGAAGGATCATTTGACCTTCAGTTCTGGAGTACTGATGCAGAAAATCGCTCAATCTGTATTACGTCCATAAGTCAAAAGAGTAGTTACCATCAATATTTGCAATGATAATACAGCACAAAATAATTTGCATTCATTTTTGTTCAAATGTATTTAATAGTAGCATTTAGTTATAAAGTGACTGTAGGAGTTTACTTTATTTAAAGGTTTATATAGTTCATCTTTATGTTTTGCATCTGTCTTTTATTTTGGAGATGTGCCCCTCGGCAGGAGAATGGAGGCTTAAAGGTCTGGGTGTGGCCTACTGGAGCATGGCCTGCTGGGAGCACATGGTCTTTAGACCTTACCTTTTGTTGGTTGGCAGCCAAACCTTGAAACCAAGTTTGTAGCACCTTTGGCCAAGTTTGTTTTACTTTTTATTTTTTTCTAATCAAGTCTGCAATAAATGTCAAGAAATGCACATTGAAGTTGGTGTTCCTTGGACTTACAAAAGCTCAGTAAGCGTCTAAACCCTCAGCAGACCCAAGAGGTGACTAATGTGACAAATTGATTAAGGATAGTCACCACACTGACCAAACTCCTATAGAGTTCAGACAAATATTAAGTCATTGGGCATGATTGATAATTCCTTTTAAACCGTATCTTTAAAGTCTTAATTGAAAAGACTTTTTTAGGAAAAGCAAGAACAGCAGCTGAAAGTTTTCTGAATCCTCGCTCACTTGTATATTTATGAATAATGGAAGGAATCGGTTTACCAAACTGAATCTTTGAACTGAAAGGATTGTAAAAGTCAAATGATTTTTTTTTTATGAATGACTCTTTTTTTTTTCTATTGAATCTTTATTTCCTTTTGTATTTTGGGTGAAATTTATGTGAATCTACAAAGTGTTTTCACTGAACTTCGCTTTTGAAACTTATTGAGAGGTTTATTTTTTTATATTATTTGTTATCTGATAGTCTGATGTTCTTGTGACTATTTCATGGTGTGAGTTTATTCTAAAACCTGGAGTTACCGGCTGCTCCCAGATTAGCGCATAATACTGTGCATTGAATTGAATGTTACTGAATTTCTCTTTTATTGTTAAGTAATATTTAATTGCTCTTGTGAATTCTGTCAATTTTCCTACTTTATTTTTTCTGAAAAATGTTCTTCCAAATACATCTTTATTTCTCTATAAGAATTTGAGTTTATTAATATACGCCTCCCGAGTCGAACCTACTGGTCCCTAGATGAGTAACTACTGCATGTAACTGTAAATGAACACATGTGTTGCACTTGCATGAAGCTTTTAGTTTGCATGTATTTTTTTTATTTGTACACAGACTTTGACTGTTTTGGGAAGGATCAATGAGCATCATTCAGAGGAGCAGTGGTGGCGGTTGTGCTTGTTGATCAACAAGTGCTTCAGTTCGGATCATTCCTGTAGCGTTCAAGCAGCAACTTTTTTTCTCTCTTCGCTCCTTCTCTTTCCGTATTTTCTTCTCCTCCTTTGTTTTGGCCTTGTTTTCTGCCCAGGTTAACAGAAAAAGTGGTACTTTTCTTTTTGCTCCGTGGCTCTTCCTGGACATGCACATTGTGCTTGGTCTCATTTTTGGGACCTTCAGGAGAGGTTACACAGAACAGCTTCATCACATGCTCGTCCAGCTCCTTCTTTTTCTGAGAGGCGTCGTTGTCGAAATGCCCTTTGATGTCCTCAGAGCCTCCCATTTCAACAGGCTCATCTTCCTCGTCCTCATATCCCTGGACCTCCGACGCTTCCCTCGACCACACTTTCTCCAGCTCCTCGCTGTCACTCTCCAGCCAAGCAATCATCTTTCTTGGTTTCATATCGACCTTCAGCAGTCGGGGGCTTTCAGACTTTAAGTCCCATGCCTGATAGGTCTTACCCGTGTACTCCACGTACTCGGTATCCTCATCCTCTATGTCGATGAGCGTGAGTTCTGGAGGCGGCTCAAACAGCGAGGAAGTGGACGGCTGAGACTGCACCGGGCTGGCTTGAGGTGGAGAAAGTTGCAGTTCAACGCCTTCATCAGATCCCGAGTGGGGCTCGGAGGAACCACCAGTTGTTTGGGAGGACTCACTCGAAGAGGAGAACATAGCACTTTCTCTGGATTTTGAGGATATGTGGCCGGTTTGGTCACTGGCGGCAGGGGCCTGAAGCGAGCAGCCGGTAGAAGAAGGTCTTCAGAGACACTTGGAAGCACTGAAACTTCTTCTATTGGCGTCAAGAAGGAAGCTCTCATTGCAGGACTAACGAGAATTTGCTGAGGTTTGACCTCCACAAGACGTGGAGTAGGCTCAGCTGTGTTTCGTTCCTTCAGCTTTCTCTTCTTCTTTTTCTTTTCTCCGGCATCTCTACGCTCACTACTTTTCTCCATCAAATTGTCTAGATTCTGCATCTCTCTAAACTTGGCAGACTCTCTTGGCAGAATCTCTTCAAGACAAATTGTATCTCTTTCTTTGTCAGCCATGTCTTTATGACTTCCTCCCTCATTCATGCCTCTCTCCTTCTTCACCTTTCTCTTCACCTGCCTTTCCTTCTCTTTTCCTCCATGCTAAAAACACAAAGTTTCAAGTTTGTGAATAAAGATCATTGTATATTATGCAAGACAACACTATTTCACTCTTTCTATTTTCAGCATTTCACATTTAATTCAAAGTGTTGATGTTTCTTTGTGATTAAGAGTGAAATTAACTAGCAATTACTGAGTTTTATTTATTTTTTCAAGCGCTGTTATTGCTCAGGTAAGTTACTTCATGCATCTCCTCCCGAGTTTCTTGTTTTGGTGACGTGAAAGCCTCGCTCTTCGTCACCGATGCCTCTGGAAGTTTCTCTTGTGCCGCCTGTTCTTGCGCTAAATACTGCTGTGCCCTCAAAGCGACTCTCTTGGCGCAAGAAGCGAGCAAAACGCTCAAAAAGTTGTCTAAATGTACTGCTAAACAGTGCCATTGTGGACACTGAATGCTGCAATTGAAATCAGAATTTTTTATCGATATCTTCAGTAAGTCACGAAAGTAGCTCCTAACTCTAAACTCCTAACACACCAACAGAAGAAAATCAGTCAGACTAGCAGTTTAGAGCTG
This sequence comes from Puntigrus tetrazona, assembly GCF_018831695.1. Lineage (NCBI taxonomy): Eukaryota > Metazoa > Chordata > Actinopteri > Cypriniformes > Cyprinidae > Puntigrus > Puntigrus tetrazona. The sequence continues at coordinate 18,307,768 of NC_056706.1, read as the reverse complement.
CTTCTCCATTATGATGTCATAACTGAGAGCGGAACTCTGAGAACTCGGAACTATTCGAGCAGCACCAGAGAGAAACAGTCAATACTATTAAGTATTAAGCACTATATTAAATACTGATTGCATTTGTGACGATTTCTAAGACTCTCGTCCTTCCACTGAAAATTAAAAAGAGAATAAAAACAAATGCCAAACAATTTACATTTTATTTTTTTATTTGTAAATGATGCTAAGCTAAAGTTAAACCACTGTGACCACAGTGTGTACATTAACAATGAAAATGTTTTGGTTTTTGGTATTGATTTTGAAGTCTCTTATTGTTTCCATTATTTTAATTGTTATATTAAGGTGCATTAATTATATTAACTATATAAATAGAAAAGAAATGTATGTTAGTCCTGTGTTTCACCGTAGTTGTAAATAGAGATTTGAGCAGGTATTATATATAATATAATATTTTATATTATAAAATATTATACATTTAAATACACTATTATACATTTAAAATGCTAATTTGTAGAGCCATACAAAAGGCTATAAATAGCATATATTTTAATAACAGTAAACGAGCAAATTCCACATGTGATCAAAAGGTATTAAAAACACTTGATGTGCCGACTACTTTGAGACCTGTAGCTGACATCTGATTTGAAAAGAGCTCATTTTGTCCGTAAAAGTGTAACATTTCTTAGTTTAAGCATTTATGTTATCTATGTTCTATTGTGAATAAAATGTTGGCTCATGTGATTTAAAATTCTTTTAGTTTTCATTTTATTCAAACTGAAAAGAATGTCCTTGAAAAAACAAAACCTGGGTACTAATGGGCTTTTTCAAGAGGTGACCGCCTTTCTACCTTTCTTTTGTATTGAAAAATGTCAATTTGTGATTTCTTACTATTTGTTGTTTAGTGTTGACCTAACGTGTTTATTTTTTAGTAAGAATAAGTAATACAGTGTAGTATAATAAATAAAGTCCCATGAAGGAAGAGTAACATTACAACAGTTTTTCTCATTTGATCTTAATTATGATAACTAAGTTCATTAGTGTAAAATTTTGTGAAATGCCCCGCTCTAGAAAATAAAAATAACAAACCAAACACTACAACATTATTATAGGGTTTCATCCCGTTTACATTTGATCCCTTAATGTGAACATTGTTTGGAAATATTTGGAAAGTAATTCCTATCATGTATTCTGAAGAAATTGTTGGAGGAAAAAAAGAAAAGCTGATTAAAAGTGAGGATTCTAGAAACTAAATTCAATTGTAAAATAAAAAGTGCATGTTATGGTTTGTCTGAAAGAAGGATGTTTGGATTATCTAGAATCACATACTGTTTATTATTTATAGCAGTATTATTATTCATGGACGTGCTACATTTATTAAAACTGTCATTTAAAATGCTACGAAAGATTTCTATTTGAAATAAGTGCTGAATCTGAACTTACTATTCGTAAAGAGAATCGTGAAAAATAAAATCTATCACAATTTCTTCAAAATATGAAGCAGCACAACTGTTTTCAACATTGATGATAATCCGAAATTTTTCTTGAGCAAACATGATTTCTGAAGGATCATTTGACCTTCAGTTCTGGAGTACTGATGCAGAAAATCGTTCAATCTGTATTACGTCCATAAGTCAAAAGAGTAGTTACCATCAATATTTGCAATGATAATACAGCACAAAATAATTTGCATTCATTTTTGTTCAAATGTATTTAATAGTAGCATTTAGTTATAAAGTGACTGTAGGAGTTTACTTTATTTAAAGGTTTATATAGTTCATCTTTATGTTTTGCATCTGTCTTTTATTTTGGAGATGTGCCCCTCGGCAGGAGAATGGAGGCTTAAAGGTCTGGGTGTGGCCTACTGGAGCATGGCCTGCTGGGAGCACATGGTCTTTAGACCTTACCTTTTGTTGGTTGGCAGCCAAACCTTGAAACCAAGTTTGTAACACCTTTGGCCAAGTTTGTTTTACTTTTTATTTTTTCTAATCAAGTCTGCAATAAATGTCAAGAAATGCACATTGAAGTTGGTGTTCCTTGGACTTACAAAAGCTCAGTAAGCGTCTAAACCCTCAGCAGACCCAAGAGGTGACTAATGTGACAAATTGATTAAGGATAGTCACCACACTGACCAAACTCCTATAGAGTTCAGACAAATATTAAGTCATTGGGCATGATTGATAATTCCTTTTGAACCGTATCTTTAAAGTCTTAATTGAAAAGACTTTTTAGGAAAAGCAAGAACAGCAGCTGAAAGTTTTCTGAATCCTCGCTCACTTGTATATTTATGAATAATGGAAGGAATCGGTTTACCAAACTGAATCTTTGAACTGAAAGGATTGTAAAAGTCAAATGATTTTTTTTTTTATGAATGACTTTTTTTTTCTATTGAATCTTTATTTCCTTTTGTATTTTGGGTGAAATTTATGTGAATCTACAAAGTGTTTTCACTGAACTTCGCTTTTGAAACTTATTGAGAGGTTTATTTTTTTTATATTATTTGTTATCTGATAGTCTGATGTTCTTGTGACTATTTCATGGTGTGAGTTTATTCTAAAACCTGGAGTTACCGGCTGCTCCCAGATTAGCGCATAATACTGTGCATTGAATTGAATGTTACTGAATTTCTCTTTTATTGTTAAGTAATATTTAATTGCTCTTGTGAATTCTGTCAATTTTCCTACTTTATTTTTTCTGAAAAATGTTCTTCCAAATACATCTTTATTTCTCTATAAGAATTTGAGTTTATTAATATACGCCTCCCGAGTCGAACCTACTGGTCCCTAGATGAGTAACTACTGCATGTAACTGTAAATGAACACATGTGTTGCACTTGCATGAAGCTTTTAGTTTGCATGTATTTTTTTTATTTGTACACAGACTTTGACTGTTTTGGGAAGGATCAATGAGCATCATTCAGAGGAGCAGTGGTGGCGGTTGTGCTTGTTGATCAACAAGTGCTTCAGTTCCGGATCATTCCTGTAGCGTTCAAGCAGCAACTTTTTCTCTCTTCGCTCCTTCTCTTTCCGTATTTTCTTCTCCTCCTTTGTTTTGGCCTTGTTTTCTGCCCAGGTTAACAGAAAAAGTGGTACTTTTCTTTTGCTCCGTGGCTCTTCCTGGACATGCACATTGTGCTTGGTCTCATTTTGGGACCTTCAGGAGAGGTTACACAGAACAGCTTCATCACATGCTCGTCCAGCTCCTTCTTTTTCTGAGAGGCGCTGTTGTGAAATGCCCTTTGATGTCCTCAGAGCCTCCCATTTCAACAGGCTCATCTTCCTCGTCCTCATATCCCTGGACCTCCGACGCTTCCCTCGACCACACTTTCTCCAGCTCCTCGCTGTCACTCTCCAGCCAAGCAATCATCTTTCTTGGTTTCATATCGACCTTCAGCAGTCGGGGGCTTTCAGACTTTAAGTCCCATGCCTGATAGGTCTTACCGTGTACTCCACGCACTCGGTATCCTCATCCTCTATGTCGATGAGCGTGAGTTCTGGAGGCGGCTCAAACAGCGAGGAAGTGGACGGCTGAGACTGCACCGGGCTGGCTTGAGGTGGAGAAAGTTGCAGTTCAACGCCTTCATCAGATCCCGGAGTGGGGCTCGGAGGAACCACCAGTTGTTTGGGAGGACTCACTCGAAGAGGAGAACATAGCACTTTCTCTGGATTTTGAGGATATGTGGCCGGTTTGGTCACTGGCGGCAGGGGCCTGAAGCGAGCAGCCGGTAGAAGAAGGTCTTCAGAGACACTTGGAAGCACTGAAACTTCTTCTATTGGCGTCAAGAAGGAAGCTCTCATTGCAGGACTAACGAGAATTTGCTGAGGTTTGACCTCCACAAGACGTGGAGTAGGCTTAGCTGTGTTTCGTTCCTTCAGCTTTCTCTTCTTCTTTTTCTTTTCTCCGGCATCTCTACGCTCACTACTTTTCTCCATCAAATTGTCTAGATTCTGCATCTCTCTAAACTTGGCAGACTCTCTTGGCAGAATCTCTTCAAGACAAATTGTATCTCTTTCTTTGTCAGCCATGTCTTTAAGACTTCCTCCTCATTCATGCCTCTCTCCTTCTTCACCTTTCTCTTCACCTGCCTTTCCTTCTCTTTTCCTCCATGCTAAAAACACAAAGTTTCAAGTTTGTGAATAAAGATCATTGTATATTATGCAAGACAACACTATTTCACTCTTTCTATTTTCAGCATTTCACATTTAATTCAAAGTGTTGATGTTTCTTTGTGATTAAGAGTGAAATTAACTAGCAATTACTGAGTTTTATTTATTTTTTTCAACGCAAGCTGTTATTGCTCAGGTAAGTTACTTGGCGGCATCTCCTCCCGAAGTTTCTTGTTTTTGGTGACGTGAAAGCCTCGCTCTTCGTCACCGATGCCTCTGGAAGTTTCTCTTGTGCCGCCTGTTCTTGCGCTAAATACTGCTGTGCCCTCAAAGGCGACTCTCTTCGGCGCAAGAAGCGAGCAAAACGCTCAAAAAGTTGTCTAAATGTACTGCTAAACAGTGCCATTGTGGACACTGAATGCTGCAATTGAAATCAGAATTTTTTATCGATATCTTCAGTAAGTCACGAAAGTAGCTCCTAACTCTAAACTCCTAACACACCAACAGAAGAAAATCAGTCAGACTAGCAGTTTAGAGCTGCTTCTCCATTATGATGTCATAACTGAGAGCGGAACTCTGAGAACTCGGAACTATTCGAGCAGCACCAGAGAGAAACAGTCAATACTATTAAGTATTAAGCACTATATTAAATACTGATTGCATTTGTGACGATTTCTAAGACTCTCGTCCTTCCACTGAAAATTAAAAAGAGAATAAAAACAAATGCCAAACAATTTACATTTTATTTTTTTATTTGTAAATGATGCTAGGCTAAAGTTAAACCACTGTGACCACAGTGTGTACATTAACAATGAAAATGTTTTGGTTTTTTGGTATTGATTTTGAAGTCTCTTATTGTTTCCATTATTTTAATTGTTATATTAAGGTGCATTAATTATATTAACTATATAAATAGAAAAGAAATGTATGTTAGTCCTGTGTTTCACCGTAGTTGTAAATAGAGATTTGAGCAGGTATTATATATAATATAATATTTTATATTATAAAATATTATACATTTAAATACACTATTATACATTTAAAATGCTAATTTGTAGAGCCATACAAAAGGCTATAAATAGCATATATTTTAATAACAGTAAACGAGCAAATTCCACATGTGATCAAAAGGTATTAAAAACACTTGATGTGCCGACTACTTTGAGACCTGTAGCTGACATCTGATTTGAAAAGAGCTCATTTTGTCCGTAAAAGTGTAACATTTCTTAGTTTAAGCATTTATGTTATCTATGTTCTATTGTGAATAAAATGTTGGCTCATGTGATTTAAAATTCTTTTAGTTTTCATTTTATTCAAACTGAAAGAATGTCCTTGAAAAAACAAAACCTGGGTACTAATGGGCTTTTTCAAGAGGTGACCGCCTTTCTACCTTTCTTTTGTATTGAAAAATGTCAATTTGTGATTTCTTACTATTTGTTGTTTAGTGTTGACCTAACGTGTTTATTTTTAGTAAGAATAAGTAATACAGTGTAGTATAATAAATAAAGTCCCATGAAGGAAGAGTAACATTACAACAGTTTTTCTCATTTGATCTTAATTATGATAACTAAGTTCATTAGTGTAAAATTTTGTGAAATGCCGCTCTAGAAAATAAAAATAACAAACCAAACACTACAACATTATTATAGCGTTTCATCCCGTTTACATTTGATCCCTTAATGTGAACATTGTTTGGAAATATTTGGAAAGTAATTCTATCATGTATTCTGAAGAAATTTTTGGAGGAAAAAAGAAAAGCTGATTAAAAGTGAGGATTCTAGAAACTAAATTCAATTGTAAAATAAAAAGTGCATGTTATGGTTTGTCTGAAAGAAGGATGTTTGGATTATCTAGAATCACATACTGTTTATTATTTATAGCAGTATTATTATTCATGGACGTGCTACATTTATTAAAACTGTCATTTAAAATGCTACGAAAGATTTCTATTTGAAATAAGTGCTGAATCTGAACTTACTATTCGTAAGAGAATCGTGAAAAATAAAATCTATCACAATTTCTTCAAAAATATGAAGCAGCACAACTGTTTTCAACATTGATGATAATCCGAAATTTTTCTTGAGCAAACATGATTTCTGAAGGATCATTTGACCTTCAGTTCTGGAGTACTGATGCAGAAAATCGTTCAATCTGTATTACGTCCATAAGTCAAAAGAGTAGTTACCATCAATATTTGCAATGATAATACAGCACAAAATAATTTGCATTCATTTTTTGTTCAAATGTATTTAATAGTAGCATTTAGTTATAAAGTGACTGTAGGAGTTTACTTTATTTAAAGGTTTATATAGTTCATCTTTATGTTTTGCATCTGTCTTTTATTTTGGAGATGTGCCCCTCGGCAGGAGAATGGAGGCTTAAAGGTCTGGGTGTGGCCTACTGGAGCAGGGCCTGCTGGGAGCACATGGTCTTTAGACCTTACCTTTTGTTGGTTGGCAGCCAAACCTTGAAACCAAGTTTGTAGCACCTTTGGCCAAGTTTGTTTTACTTTTTATTTTTTTCTAATCAAGTCTGCAATAAATGTCAAGAAATGCACATTGAAGTTGGTGTTCCTTGGACTTACAAAAGCTCAGTAAGCGTCTAAACCCTCAGCAGACCCAAGAGGTGACTAATGTGACAAATTGATTAAGGATAGTCACCACACTGACCAAACTCCTATAGAGTTCAGACAAATATTAAGTCATTGGGCATGATTGATAATTCCTTTTGAACCGTATCTTTAAAGTCTTAATTGAAAAGACTTTTTAGGAAAAGCAAGAACAGCAGCTGAAAGTTTTCTGAATCCTCGCTCACTTGTATATTTATGAATAATGGAAGGAATCGGTTTACCAAACTGAATCTTTGAACTGAAAGGATTGTAAAAGTCAAATGATTTTTTTTTATGAATGACTCTTTTTTTTTCTATTGAATCTTTATTTCCTTTTGTATTTTGGGTGAAATTTATGTGAATCTACAAAGTGTTTTCACTGAACTTCGCTTTTGAAACTTATTGAGAGGTTTATTTTTTATATTATTTGTTATCTGATAGTCTGATGTTCTTGTGACTATTTCATGGTGTGAGTTTATTCTAAAACCTGGAGTTACGGCTGCTCCCAGATTAGCGCATAATACTGTGCATTGAATTGAATGTTACTGAATTTCTCTTTTATTGTTAAGTAATATTTAATTGCTCTTGTGAATTCTGTCAATTTTCCTACTTTATTTTTCTGAAAAATGTTCTTCCAAATACATCTTTATTTCTCTATAAGAATTTGAGTTTATTAATATACGCCTCCCAGTCGAACCTACTGGTCCCTAGATGAGTAACTACTGCATGTAACTGTAAATGAACACATGTGTTGCACTTGCATGAAGCTTTTAGTTTGCATGTATTTTTTTTATTTGTACACAGACTTTGACTGTTTTGGGAAGGATCAATGAGCATCATTCAGAGGAGCAGTGGTGGCGGTTGTGCTTGTTGATCAACAAGTGCTTCAGTTCCGGATCATTCCTGTAGCGTTCAAGCAGCAACTTTTTCTCTCTTCGCTCCTTCTCTTTCCGTATTTTCTTCTCCTCCTTTGTTTTGGCCTTGTTTTCTGCCCAGGTTAACAGAAAAAGTGGTACTTTTCTTTTGCTCCGTGGCTCTTCCTGGACATGCACATTGTGCTTGGTCTCATTTTTGGGACCTTCAGGAGAGGTTACACAGAACAGCTTCATCACATGCTCGTCCAGCTCCTTCTTTTTCTGAGAGGCGTCGTTGTCGAAATGCCCTTTGATGTCCTCAGAGCCTCCCATTTCAACAGGCTCATCTTCCTCGTCCTCATATCCCTGGACCTCCGACGCTTCCCTCGACCACACTTTCTCCAGCTCCTCGCTGTCACTCTCCAGCCAAGCAATCATCTTTCTTGGTTTCATATCGACCTTCAGCAGTCGGGGGCTTTCAGACTTTAAGTCCCATGCCTGATAGGTCTTACCCGTGTACTCCACGTACTCGGTATCCTCATCCTCTATGTCGATGAGCGTGAGTTCTGAGGCGGCTCAAACAGCGAGGAAGTGGACGGCTGAGACTGCACCGGGCTGGCTTGAGGTGGAGAAAGTTGCAGTTCAACGCCTTCATCAGATCCCGGAGTGGGGCTCGGAGGAACCACCAGTTGTTTGGGAGGACTCACTCGAAGAGGAGAACATAGCACTTTCTCTGGATTTTGAGGATATGTGGCCGGTTTGGTCACTGGCGGCAGGGGCCTGAAGCGAGCAGCCGGTAGAAGAAGGTCTTCAGAGACACTTGGAAGCACTGAAACTTCTTCTATTGGCGTCAGAAGGAAGCTCTCATTGCAGGACTAACGAGAATTTGCTGAGGTTTGACCTCCACAAGACGTGGAGTAGGCTCAGCTGTGTTTCGTTCCTTCAGCTTTCTCTTCTTCTTTTTCTTTTCTCCGGCATCTCTACGCTCACTACTTTTCTCCATCAAATTGTCTAGATTCTGCATCTCTCTAAACTTGGCAGACTCTCTTGGCAGAATCTCTTCAAGACAAATTGTATCTCTTTCTTTGTCAGCCATGTCTTTATGACTTCCTCCCTCATTCATGCCTCTCTCCTTCTTCACCTTTCTCTTCACCTGCCTTTCCTTCTCTTTTCCTCCATGCTAAAAACACAAAGTTTCAAGTTTGTGAATAAAGATCATTGTATATTATGCAAGACAACACTATTTCACTCTTTCTATTTTCAGCATTTCACATTTAATTCAAAGTGTTGATGTTTCTTTGTGATTAAGAGTGAAATTAACTAGCAATTACTGAGTTTTATTTATTTTTTTCAACGCAAGCTGCTCAGGTAAGTTACTTGGCGGCATCTCCTCCCGAGTTTCTTGTTTTTGGTGACGTCGAAAGCCTCGCTCTTCGTCACCGATGCCTCTGGAAGTTTCTCTTGTGCCGCCTGTTCTTGCGCTAAATACTGCTGTGCCCTCAAAGGCGACTCTCTTGGCGCAAGAAGCGAGCAAAACGCTCAAAAAGTTGTCTAAATGTACTGCTAAACAGTGCCATTGTGGACACTGAATGCTGCAATTGAAATCAGAATTTTTTATCGATATCTTCAGTAAGTCACGAAAGTAGCTCCTAACTCTAAACTCCTAACACACCAACAGAAGAAAATCAGTCAGACTAGCAGTTTAGAGCTGCTTCTCCATTATGATGTCATAACTGAGAGCGGAACTCTGAGAACTCGGAACTATTCGAGCAGCACCAGAGAGAAACAGTCAATACTATTAAGTATTAAGCACTATATTAAATACTGATTGCATTTGTGACGATTTCTAAGACTCTCGTCCTTCCACTGAAAATTAAAAAGAGAATAAAAACAAATGCCAAACAATTTACATTTTATTTTTTTATTTGTAAATGATGCTAGGCTAAAGTTAAACCACTGTGACCACAGTGTGTACATTAACAATGAAAATGTTTTGGTTTTTTTGGTATTGATTTTGAAGTCTCTTATTGTTTCCATTATTTTAATTGTTATATTAAGGTGCATTAATTATATTAACTATATAAATAGAAAAGAAATGTATGTTAGTCCTGTGTTTCACCGTAGTTGTAAATAGAGATTTGAGCAGGTATTATATATAATATAATATTTTATATTATAAAATATTATACATTTAAATACACTATTATACATTTAAAATGCTAATTTGTAGAGCCATACAAAAGGCTATAAATAGCATATATTTTAATAACAGTAAACGAGCAAATTCCACATGTGATCAAAAGGTATTAAAAACACTTGATGTCCCGACTACTTTGAGACCTGTAAAAGACCACGGAATCAATCTATCGGCGCTCTGCATCGCATACTAACGGTCCGATTCGTGAATGATTTTTTCTTTTGAGTCGGATTTTTCGAGCATCCTATCGAACAAATTTTAAATAACTGTTTTAAACGATTGTCCCCATGGAGCTAAATCGATCTCGAGTTTCATTCAACCGCGAACCCTATTTTTCCGCACATATCCGACTCGAAATCGCAACGATAACAGCGCAGCGACTCTTTGAATCGAACTATTCACAAGAACTGCTTCGAACAAATGAATCTCCCTCAAACGCAATCGATTCGTCTGTGTTCTACACCGCGCCCTGAAACGTAAACGGAACCGGAGGGTATTTTGAAGAAATGTCTCCGTCAGGTTGTTAGCGCTCTATCCTTATGAATATGTGCACTATGATTACTAACGTAGTCGTTACTATTGTAGATTTTCAGACGCCAGAAAGGTTTTAAACCACCATTATTGCATCTGAAACGCCGTTGATGTTTTACTATGTTATCAATATAATGTAGGCTACGTTATTTTAGCTCATCCCAAAACGGCATCGTTACTGCCGTTAATAAACTGTAGAATTTACGGCACCAAGTAGACCTCGTTTTGCTGGTCCTTGAGGGATATAAGTCAAGAGAGGCCATGGCCAGTGTGCATGAAAGTTTGTATTTTAACCCCATGATGACAAATGGGGTTGTTCACGCCAATATCTTCGGCATAAAGGATTGGGTGACTCCATACAAGATTGCAGTGTTAGCTTTACTCTACGAGATGTCCACAATCAAACCAATGGCGCTTCTAGATAGAAGACGCCTGAACAAACTCATCTTACCCTTACAGCAGGTAGGAGTCATGTTGTCTTGTAACTTTATGCTTACCAAAAAGAAATGTACTCTAAAATACGGGCACGTCCTTAAATAAAATGTATTTTTAATCTTAATGTACACAGTGTACTTGTAATGTCGTTTAAATTTATATTAAATAAAATGTATTATAAAATGCAATATTTCTATAAATATTTAATCTTTATAATTCTCTTGACTTAAAAATATTTTTTAAGTGTGCAAACATATTCTACTGAAATTCGTGTCATGTATTTAAATATGTTAGTATTGCAAATTTGTTACGAGTATGAATTATGAGCACAGTGTTAAAGTATTTAAATGGGAATAAATTACACACGACAGTTACACGTGAAGTGGACAGTCGGTACAATGAAGCGCACTTGTTTTTTCACAAGCGTTCACACAGGTTTTTCTTGATTTGTGTTTGTGATGCTCAGGGCCCAGATTTGACTCTTGAGCAGTTTCTGAAGATAGTAGAGGAGTGCTGTCTTCGCATGGTCAATGCTGTTAAACTCCGGTATGTGTCCTCTATTAATAAAGAACCGGTCAGCTATGGTCAGATTTTATTTTATGAATATTTCTTAAACTATTGCCTTCCGTATTTCAGGTTGTTTTTAATGGCTGATGGAGAACTGCAAGACATGGAGCAATTTTTTACTCTCCTTCCCAATGCTTTCAGTGACTCGGAGGCATTCAAAACTAGTGTTGTTGGTATGAAAATCTGTTTTTTTTTTTTTTTTTTTCATGGCCATAACCATTCCTATTACATTTACAGTTTCCCAATTTAATAGTTCTGTGACCATTTAAATTTAAAATTTCAATTTCTTTTTTTTTTTTTTTTTTTTTTACAAAATAATGTTTACGTACTTGTGTAATATAACAGATATGTTTACCCATTTTTATTACCCACTTTTAAATACAAAAAAAGTACATAAATGTAAAATGTGTGAGATTAAAAGACAAGAACAATTTTAAGAACAACATTACACAGTTTCCTTAATTTCAATTAATGTCAGAATGTGAAAATAGTGGTTTTGTGCATCTGCCCTGTGAACCACTGATAACGTTCTCTCTCTGTTTCTAGGTCTGTTCATGCGTCAGATGCTGCTGGCCTACAACAAGCTGTCCTTCAGTCAGGTGTATAAGCTGTACAAGTCCCTGCAGCAGTACTGCCGTCGTGGAAATCAGCCCGAACTGTCCGCTCTGCCCGCTGAAGACATGGAGCTGACGAGCAACGAGGATCCCAGCGCCGACCGCATAGACAAAGACGAGCTGGACACCGCTTCTCTACACCAGTCCGAGCTGAGGTCAGAGAGAATAACGTGTGACTTGTGTTATCCGTTCAGTCAGGGTTGTGTTAATGCAATTGGACCGAATATGACAAGGTTTTTATTTTCTGTTTTCGTCAGATCTGACGAGACCAGAGGTCCTTTATCTCAGAAACAAGCAGAATACTTCCTTGCACGACAGGTTTGTTACAGAGCGGTTGATTTTTACATTACAGGCAATATTGGCAACCTGAATTTGATTGATTTGTGTGTGTTTTTTCAACGTTTTTTAAGGCAATTTCCAAGATTACCTTATTAAATATCACCGTTTTGTCACATTTTATTGTGCAGATACAGTTCTTGCCTCAGTATCTTGAATTTGGGGGCCATTGTTCTTCATTTTGTCAGCATTTTTGCCCCAAACCTGACTCATGTTTATCCTAGAAGCGACTTTACTTTCATTAACGCATTTTACGCTCTTTTTTTTCCCCCCTCAGGCATACCTCCTTAAGAACGATGAAAACAAGGCCATGTCGCCAGCTAAACTACAGGACGAGCTCAACAGCATTCTCAAATTCAATCCTGACTTTGCTGAAGCTGTAAGATGCCATCCTTCCTTTCACAAAACAGGTGATTTAATGTTGTTTTAAAGTATCTCCCTCTGTCTCTCCGCAGCATTACCTCAGCTATCTGAACAGCATGCGAGTGCAGGATATCTACATCTCCACTCACAGCCTCCTGCACTACTTTGACCGCCTCATTCTTTCTGGTGGAGAAGGAAAAAGCAACGGAGATGAAGGCTATGGCCGGAGTTTGCGCTACGCCGTCCTGAATCTGGCAACCCTGCATTGTCGCTTCGGACACTAGTGCGTTTTAGTCGTCCATATCATGTTTATATCGCTGTGTTGTCTTAGGAGCATTTTATTTTTGGTGGGAAAAGAGGAGACTAGAATTTTCGGTCCTGAACTGAACGTCTTTCTGTGCTTGTGTTTGTGCAGTCAACAGGCTGATTTGGCTCTGCAGGAAGCGATCCGCATTGCACAGGAAGCAAATGACCACGTGTGTCTTCAACACTGTCTGGTAGGAATAGTTTCTTTGATTTTTTTTTTCACTATTAATATATTTAACAGGTTTGCAATGCAATTAAAACTGAGGCTAATAAGCTGATTATTATTCACAGTAATCAGTAAATAGTCAGCATTTTATTTTTTGTGCGTGTAAATTAATTTCAAATAACTCTAAATACTAAAATCAGATGTTTTAACTGCATGAATTGCAGCATTATAAAAAAATTATATTTAAATATTATTTTTATTATTAAATGTTATGGTACTTTTAACCATTTAATGGTGCAATATTTAATAAAATTATTCTTTAGCTTTAGATGACATCAAAGTACTGGTAAATACGTGAAATGAGCTTGAAAACTGATTTAAAATATTAGCCAATAATTGATGTCATACTATGCATAAGTCCACTTTGCATTGAAATAGTCAAAAGGGATTTAATAATCAATCCCCATGATTAATAGATGCATTATATGTATGTTATACGTAAAGCATTTCATTGTTTTATATATATATATATATATATATATATTGATTATTATATTAATTTAATGTTCTTTCGTCTCAATTTTAGAGTTGGCTCTACACACTGGAACAGATGAAAGGATCTGATAGTGTGGTATTAACTGAAGATTCTGTAAAAATCGCAGCTCACTTTTGTCTCCCTGTAAGTAACTCTCGCATTTGTTGGATTTTAAACTCTTTTTTTTTTAACTACTTGCCATGTTTTCTTTCCTTCAGTAGACAATAAGAAATGGTATCTACCGCAATAATCCAGTGAATTTTAATCTCTTGCAAGGTCATTAAGCCATAAAGTAAATAATTAACACTCCCTGTTGTTTTGCAGTACTTGGCATCTCTAGGCATTCAGTCTCTGGTCCAGCAGGGAGCTAAACAGGGCATGCCGGCCAACAAGCTTCTGGACGCCCTGCGAGGAACCGACATCATGCACTGGAAGCAGAGCCTCTCTGAGCTGATAGAAATCAGTCTGGCACAGACCACATCTATATGGAGGATGTACGGGAAAAGGTCAGATAAAACTGATTCTTGATCTTTAAACAGACTTTAGGAGCTTTTCAGGTTTGAGGTAATTTAAACAGAACTGATTTGTGTTTTCTGCAGCACTATGGCACGGCAGCAGGCCCAGCTCCTGTTGAACATGAACAGCCTTGAGCCGGTGAACTTCAGCGTGCAGCAGAACAACACTGAGGCCTTTGCTGTCGCTCTCTGTCATCTGGCTGAACTCCATGCTGAGCAGGTACCCAAACTCCCAAACGGCTGCATGGACGCAAAAACACTTCTTGGTGCATAACTTGATTTCATGCATTGTGTGCCAAAATTAGTTGAATGCTACATTTTACCTTGTTTTTCCCTTTTTTTTTTTCTTCAGGGCCTTTATGCTGTTGTCGGTGACATCATGAAACACTTAAAGCAGCAGTTTCCTCCTCATACCCAACACGCCAAAGTAAGCCTTTTGAACAAAATACAGTCAAGTCAAGTGGCTTTTTATTGTCATTTCAACTACAACTACAACTGCAGTACATAGTGAAATGAGACAACGTTTCTCCAGGACCTGGTGCTACATGAAGTCACACACAGTACAAAAAAACTCACATACTGAGCTAAGACAGTGTCTCAGCCACATAAAAGGCAAAGCGTGCAGACTAGTGCAAACAGCAAGGGAGTAGAGTGCAAAACCCAGTGTGCAAAGACAAAATCAGTGCAGCTGATCAGCAGCAGCTCCAATTAAGTACGTTTTTATTCTGTCTCTCTTTAACAGCTCTGGATGCTGTGTGAGCTAAAGATTCAGTTTGAGAAGGCAATGAATGATGGGAAATACCACTTGGCTGAACCCCATGTCACAGCTATCTCTGCCTTAAACAGCACCGAGGGATTGTACAGGTAGATAACTGCAGATTTATACTCTTTTAGTAGATTAACCTGCGCAAGAGTGTGCTAATGTGCTTGTCTGTTCAGGAAAGCTCAGTTGCTGAAAGCTCTGAATCAAACGACTGAAGCCTCTAAGATTCTCCAGCAGCTGCAGATGCAGTGTGACAAGAGCAAGAACACAGAGATGATTATCAGGTGTGTGTGTGTTTATGAAATATCTGGGATTATATTAGATGTGTCTACGTACAAAAATTTAAAATGTGTCATCTCAAAAAAATGTAATGTTCCATTTTGAGCTTGATTAGTTCAGTTAACTTTGGGTATAAATACTGGGTACATCCTGGGCTAGTTTAGAACATGCAACCACGATTATAGGAAATTGTTGATCTTTGAGAAAATATAAAAATTATTGATACTAAACTTTTAATTTAACTGTATAAACTAGCTTTTTTCATTAAACATTCCATAGATTGCATTGATAGAGTATTTTAAACTGTTCTCTGATATCTACATAAAAAGTATGTGGCTTAGATCAAGTTTCCCTAGAAACGATTTTACATGTGCATTTACAACCATAGGATTTCTCCCTAGAAATGGTCTGTTATTGACTTATTTGGAAGGGTCATGAATGTTGAGCTCTGATGGCTGTTTCACATTGCATCTCAGACAGGAAACACGGGGAGTGGAATATGTGTAATTCAATACTTTCTCTCGCAGTTATATCGCTGCATAATTATGCTATACATAAAATGGCATCGGAGCCGTTATTATTATCCTGGGCACTGAAACCGCTTTTAAATGCATGATTGCATTTTACTTGCACTTTTACTGTCGAGATTCACAAGCGCACAAACTCTGGAGCGTCAGTACTTACCACACATTTTACAAGTTCAGATACTCGTCAGTGGTGCTCAGCATCTGTAAATCATCCTCAGTCATCTCTCCTTACTCTGTTTATGTTAAATCTTATGTACTGTAATGTACCAGGCTACTGCTAAAGTTAACCACGCGCCTTTAGTGGCTCCCATTATTTTATTAGAACAGGTTATTTTCTTTCTGTGCCTTTTCGAATACAGACATCAACCCGTCCCTGCACAGCCTGGAACATGATGTTTATTTCCATGATCTGCCTTGTTTGTCCTCTCTCGTTTCTTCAGAACTTCTGATGGTCCGCCTGGCTGGTCTAGAACATGCAAGCGTTGAGGGCAGAGTCACACATAATGTTACGTTACAGTCGGTGTTATGTTCTGATACACCTATTTTTCAGTAGTCTTTTTTTATTTACATGAGAATTTCCATACACGTTGGAAAAAAAATTTTTCAACGCTTCAAAGATGGCCGCCAAGTGACATGACTTGTATTAAAAAGCCTTTGGTAAGTCTTCGGTGTGTTTGTCTGGCAGGGTGATGCTGGCCTCTGCAGAACTTCACTGGGACTCGTCTGGTTTCGCGACAGCTCTGCCGTTGCTCTTACAGGCCCTTGCTCTTTCACGTCAACACAACCTGCAGAGCTTAACCTCAGAGACGCTGTTACACCTGGCATTTACACAGGTACGCCTCCTGCAGAGACTCGTAGAAATGAGAAGTGTTTTTAACTACACCTGTGTGTAGGTCCTTTCTAAAAGATGAAGAAATGCTGTAATTGTCCACTAGGAGTGTCTGAGGTCGATCATGTCTCTTCACAGCTGATGTTGGGGATCCCCGAGCAGGCTCTTGGGCTGGTGCAGGATGTGCTGGAGTCGGTTTTGGCTCACGGGTCTCTGATAGACAAGGGCAGAGCTCTGCTGCTGGCCGCTCGATGTCAGGTGGCTTTAGCAGGAGCTGCTGCAAAAGAACACAGACTGACCGGTACTGTCACGTTCGTCACCCATCTCTCTATGTCACGATTCGTACGTTTATGTCATGTTTTTTTTTTTTCTTTCCTGCAGCTGTAGAACTAGCCGTGCGCACTTTGGATGAGGCAGCTGTGTATTTCTCTCAGCTTGACTGTAAAGAGCGTATGAGAGACATACACTACCTACAGGCACGCTTGCATCACACTCTCGGCAACATGTCTCAGCGAAACAGATGCGCCATGCTCTTCCGTCTGCTGGATCAGGAGCTGCCGTCCTCTGGGATAACCGTGGTCAATCGTCTTTAGGGAACCTCATCTGCTGGTGTTGATGAAAGGCACCAAACACTGTTTCCTGTACCATGTGCATACTGGAAATAAATGTTATTTTGTTTTTTATAAACTATTTTCTGAGCATTTTATTATACAGGCAGGGATGAAGCACATTTGCATCATCAACAACAACAACAACAACAAAAACATTTTAAATTACATTTACATTTTATGTTTCATGCTCATTTAAAGTTTGGGGTTTTAAATTATTAATCCAAAAATGTATGGTATGTAAAGCCAAAATAATAGTTATAATATATAGTTATAAAATAGTAGTAATATATTCAGTACGGGATCTCTCTCAATACCAACACTAAGAACTGTGTACTACCACGGTTTTTTTTGTTTTGGTCATGTATCATATACCAAATACCACAGTACATAAATTCCATGGCACATTAATAACAGTAATATTACCAAATATACCATAGCACTTTGTTAATGTTATGCTTGCATTTGTTGCAACTATTGGTGAAAACACTAGTTACTGTGGTATTTTTGTAAAGTTATTGTACACTGAATAATTTGTGAAACAAGCTTTGCTTTAATTTTTTTTTTTAAATTAAAGCATGAACATAAATTATCGATGATATAGCCATTAAAGCTTCCACTAAGCAAAATACATCTATTATAGTGTAGAATACTGCATTTATATCACAATTTAGTCTGTCATTAAAACATCCATCTTTTCAGTTTGTTGTTTGCGGATAGACTGAGAATAACACAATAAAATGTTTTAGTCTACGAATGGCAAAGTTTTGATATGTAACAAACCCCACACCGCTAAGCATTATATATATATATATATGTTACCGCTTTTCCTCATTTTGTGTAATTTAGATGGAAAAAATTGCCAAATAAATTGCGAAAATAGCTAAATTTGTTTCTAGATGGTAGAGTAGCGTGAAAAGTCGCTCAATTTAGCAAAAAAAAAAAAGTACTAAGTTTGCAGCGCTGGATGAAAGTACATTTAAAGGGTACGAACTGACAGCCTTCTCAACCAATCAGATTAGCCTTCAGGCACGCCCCCGCACTTTAACACGCCCCATTTCTGAGCTTTTCCCCCGGATTGCTCCACAGATTCATCCTCCGCCATGGAGGCTCTGGGGGGATACCCCACCAAATCATCCGCTTCCAGAGCAGGCCTGATCAAGGTGTTGTTGAGCGCGGCTCTGTGCATGGGCTCGCTGTACCTACTGCAGAGTAAGATATCAAAGTCGCGGAAAGCCAAAGATTTCTACTCGTATGAAGTGAAGGACGCGCGAGGCAGGACCGTCTCCCTGGAGAAATACCGAGGGAAAGTAAGTCGCGCAAAAGTTTCGTTTTTGTAACGGTTCAACGCAGTTAGTGAGGCTTTTAGATGCGCGTGATTGTACAGATGTGTCCCGGCGCGGCCGTGTTTTCACCCCTGTCTCTGATGATAGGCGTCTCTGGTTGTAAACGTGGCGAGCGGGAGCGAGTTAACGGAGCAGAATTACCGAGCTCTTCAGGAGCTCCACCGGGAGCTCGGCACGTCTCATTTCAACGTGCTCGCCTTCCCCTGCTCGCAGTACGGCGACACGGAGTCGGGCACCAGCCGAGAAATAGAGGCTTTGGCCAAATCCAACTACGGCGTGACGTTCCCCATCTTCGGCAAGATCAAAATAATGGGCTCCGAGGCGGAGCCCGCCTTCAGGTTCATCACGGGTGGGTTTACCTGAGAGCGGCCGTCTTTCGGGAACTTCTTGCTAATAAAACGAACGCCTAAAAAAACAGAGCGATTTACAGTCACACGAGATCAAACCCCCAGGCATGTTTTCGATATAAAGTTGTTAAATTCTTCAGATCGGGGGAAAGGCGACCCCTCGCGGTCGCCGCCATTTTGACATCGCGTGTTGCTACTCCAGTAACAGCGAGTGTTTATGATTGTTTTTGTTTGTTTAATGTCTAGACTCGGTACAGAAAGTCCCAAAATGGAACTTCTGGAAGTTTCTTGTGAGTCCGGAGGGCCAGGTGGTGCGCTTCTGGAAGCCGGAGGAGCCCGTAGATGACATCCGGAAGGAGGCCACAGCGCTCGTGAGGAACATCATACTGAAGAAGAGACAGGAACTGTGACGCGCACGGGCGCGCGCGCTCCTCCGGAGCCTGCACCGCTGTGCGCGTTTAAGTGCGCGTCGGTCCCGCGCGTCGCTTTGGTAAATGTGAATGAAACTGGACACAAGATTTGTCAGCGAGGCGTGTCTTTGTGTGCTTGTATGTATGTGTCAATGTTAATAATTTGTGAAAAACAAAATGCCTTTTAAAATGTATTTTTACGATCAAGCTGGAATATTTAAAGATGCATCCATGCAAATGTTTCGAGCCATTTTTCTGGCATGTGACAAGAACACCACGGAAGCAATCAAGTTCATATTGTTGCTTTTTTGGGGGGGGTTAAACAAAGCATTGCAGATGAATGCAAGTAACGTTTACCAAAGATTTAATTCAGATTCGTTTTCTGCCATTGTCTCTGGTTATAAAACTGTAATAAAAAGTCATCAACAGTGTCTTACCGTGTCAAGCAAGGTACATTTTAGCATTTAAAGAGTAAAAATATCATAAAGATACACAAGCACATTGAAATTTTGGAACACATGCAACAATCATTTTGTTTTTGGATTGGTTTGTTTTTTATTGGCCTAAAATCCATCACCATAATATTATGTGAGCTCTTTTGAGAAATGTTGTTTTAACAGCATAGCAGGAAAACCAGTATTTTAAACGCCTTTCTTTTAGTTTACCAAAATGACAATGTCAAGCACCCATACGGAGAACGGAGGACCAAACCTCGTTCTCGATCATTTCGATGATAATTGCAGTTTTGTGTGTTTTGTTAGACTGGATGTCGTTTTATCTTCAGTGATATTCAGACGGTCTTTTGGCACTTGGACAGATTGTGGAAGTTCACTAGCATTTCATGTAGTCTTTCGTAACCTTACTAAGTAAAAAAAAAAAAAATACAATAATGTATTTTAGTCCGTGTCCACGAGATGGCAAAATCGTGCAACATGACAACATGCCCTCTCTCTCACACACACACATACACTTTCAGGTTGCATGGTTGCTATCTTTGCACTTGCTTCTTTTTTTTAATTCAAGTAACAGATCTGACAGGCAGTACAATATGCACTGTTACGTATAATGCAGTCTTATTAGTGCACATCGTAAAGCATGCTAGTGAGCATTACTCTTTAGCATGCAGATTGTGTAACTGAATGGTACTCCAGTTCAGCTGTCGCTTCTGACCATTGTCAGTATTGCGTATTTTTACATTATGATATTTTGATTTGTCCTAGCCATTTTATTTTGTCAAGCAGGCCACAAATAACAGCCACTGTGCGCTCGTTCTTCGTCCTTTTGACTAACGCGAAAGCACAGGCACAAATGGCACAGAGCGGAGTAATGAGTTTGATGTCCATCCCTGTCAGCTTTGTAGCAAACACCTTCCCTTTCCTCTCGCTAAACAGATTCGGCTTGAGCCAGCCGATCTGTCACGCTGCTGTTCTTTGAGCTTACGGTTCTCAGAGGAAAAACATCCTCAGAACTAAATGTACCGAGTGTCCAGAAAAGCGACGGCGTACATTCTTAAGCTTCAAAGTTCATCCTGGCGGGGTGACCGCTGCCTGGCTGTGCTCTGACATTTCGTGAGCTCTGATCAAAAGGGCCCCTTTTGCTTTGACAGCGCAGGAGACCCCATAAGGAGCACCGCTGGGCCTAAAACTCCACGGGAACCTTCAAGACCGAGAATAATGAATATTTCTGGAATGTGAAGGACATCGTACAAACTAAACAAAATGCACTTTTGCGATACTTCAACGGCACCTTTGTTAATAATACATTAAGGTGAGTGGCCTAATTAATTGAGGATTTAATCAAGCAGCGAGAACTTGGTGAAACGTACTAATTCTGACATGTCATGCTTTTCAGCCAATCGTTTGGCCATGGGGTGGCAGGCGAGGACTCCGGTGTTATTTCTTCTGCAGTAACGTGGGTCTGTATGCTTGTCACACCAACACAGACCATGACATGCATAATTCCCAAGACCTCAACGGGACCGTCTCGAAAGCTGTTACAGCGTCACCGTTTATACAACCACATGTAACTGAGCAGAACAGTCTGCACATCTTGTTTGAGATCACAGTGACAAAACCAAGTGTACCCACCGCTGAAGATCTGTTTACAGATGTTTAACACACACACACACACTTTATAACCACAATTATATACACACTCTGACAAGAACCATGCAAACTCCATATTTGAGAGGAACTGGGCGTCTGCGTCCTGCTACGTGTCTCTAGGTAATAGGGATCATTTGAAGTAATAGTTTCGATAGTTTAGATTTTTACTAAATAATTGGGTCTCTTCCTAGCAACAACTACATGCAACTTAGACTCTTAGACAACATTTAAAAATGTTTTAAACAATAGTTATTGTTCTCTTGCCAAGTCATTTTGGACTTAAAAATTATATTATTTTTTTAGTTAGACATTTATCTAACATTCATCTAACCCATTTTAGGGTTGTATATCGATTAAAACCTTTAACCGTGATTAATCGCATGACTGTATGAGATCTTCGGTTGCTCAGTGCACGATGGCCCAGTTTTCCTCTGTGACTATTACAAAGACAGTGAATGTATGATGCTCGGAATATTAAAAGCTGGTCAGATTTTTGAAGTTGTGTAGTATATTTAGCCTTAATTCACTAATAATGTTTGTGAAAATCGAATATTCCATTAACATTCACATTATCATAACAAAAATTCTCTTTTTTAAATTTTTTTTTTTTTAAATGGATGTTTTCAACATTCAGAGAACGTTCAACAATAATGTAAAAAAAAAAATTAACGTCTTAAGTAGGGCATAGGTAGATTATAGATTTTTCTAATATTTTATTAGGATATTAAGTAAAGATCATGTTTTATAAAAATAATTTTTTTTTGCTACTGCAAATGTAACAACTTACAACTTAATATTTGATTAGTAATATGTTTTGCTAAGAACTTAATTTGAACAACTGATTTTCTCAGGTTTCAGATTTTTCCCTCATATTCCAGATTTTCAAATAGTTGTATAATTGGTCAAATATTGTCCTTTCCTAACAAACACACGTCAGGGTTCAAGCTTATTTATTCAACTTTCAGATGAAAACCTAGCCCTTATGACTGGTTTTGAAGTCCAGGGTCACATTTTCATTTAATTCGATGGAACTGGCGACCATCATTAGCTAACGATGCTTTAGAAAAATGCACACAATGAACTGTCAGCGTATAAGAAAAGAGCTACATCACAATTCTTCAAAAAATGTGATTTAGTCCATTGAAAAATAACAGCAAATACGGGTTTGGAATGACATGAGGGTGACAGAATTTGAATTTTTCAGCTATTACTTTAACATTTTAGAAGTGTGTGTGTGTGTGTGTGTGTTTGTGTATTCCCTCAGGCTGTCAGAGATCCAAGCACCACCCCCATCATAAAAAAACCCCAACAAACTTCTCTGCTTCTCCTCCATGCTCTCCAGCACATCAATCAGCAGATGGGCACCTCACCAGCCTCCCACAGGCACTTGCAACCATCAAACGCATTCGAACCGATTTTCCATCTTAAAAATAACAAGTATTATTTTGCTACACCCATGGTATTATTAATAAAAGTTTATTACAGAAGCGTTGAACAGTCAGTCTTATAAACTGAAGCACAGATTAAGAGGACACAGTATATGACACAGACATAGAAAGCTCATTCAGACGTACACATAAAACAACATGACAAATAAGCTGCCCTCTATCAATAACCTGCCACTGAGTTTATTAGCTTGCTTAGCATTGTGGGCATTGACACCAACGTGGTGTTTATGAGTAACAGATTTACACAGATTACGCAGGTTAAACATCCCAGATAAGCAGATCACAAGCCAGCTAACTTCAGCGGTCTAGACACAGAGCCAGACAACAAATGCAAAGATTGCTGTTATTCATTGATTTTATTTTTTTTTTACAGGTTTTGGAGAGTTAAAAAGAGGTTGGTTTGTCATTTGTATTTGTTGAGGCCCTGTGAAAACGGACAAGCACATGTTGTGGGATATTACATATAATATAATAGTCTGAAGTCTAACATTAAACAAATACACACACAACTGACACATTTAAAAGAATACATATATCATAAATAACACTGACATTTAACTATTTGATCATCTGAGCTTCACTGCCAAACACCTAAGTGCTGGTTAGTACAGTAACTATTCGTTTGGCTCATTTTGTTTCAGAAAGACGTAAAGATGTTCATGTTACAAGACCACATCGCTACAGCAATTTTATCAGTCACAAACCTGATGAAAACACAGACTAAAGTGCTCAGGTAATTGAAGGCCATGGGACAATTATTAGCTCTTTATCTCGAGGTCCATTAATTTTATCATTAATGACCAAAACTAGATTTTAAATAGACGGGGTGTTGCTGCAACCGTGTTACAGGCAAGGTTATTTTGAGCATGGTATTAAGAACATTTAAGAACGTTTTATTAAATTTGACCAGACATGATTAATCAATGCGCTTGAGATATTAAAATACACCATACAGAAATGTAGCATAATGAACCGCCATGTTTCTGCGGACAGTACCAAAGGGAGCAGCAATGCATTGACACAAGCAAGAGGTATATTTAAGATGACCCGAACATAAAAAGGTGAACGATCCTCTCATATACAACAACAACAAAAACAAAAAAACGTTTCTTTGCTGAAATACACCTGTTGTCTTCTAAGATATTTAGTTTATCGTTAGCAGACAACAAAAACCAGATGCTGGCAGTTCAACAGCGTTTCCTTTTTGTGTCATCGTT
Organism: Puntigrus tetrazona; assembly: GCF_018831695.1. Classification (NCBI taxonomy): domain Eukaryota; kingdom Metazoa; phylum Chordata; class Actinopteri; order Cypriniformes; family Cyprinidae; genus Puntigrus; species Puntigrus tetrazona. The sequence continues at coordinate 18,283,756 of NC_056706.1, read as the reverse complement.
CACAACTACACGACAAGTGGTGCGTGGGTATTCACAAGTGAACATTTTGGAAAGGGGGGGAAAATGCAAAAGTCTTGACATAGCAGTTTTGCTTGCGTCACGTGACGTGGGTCGGCTGTATAGTCTGTTGAGCTGGTTTCATGGCTTTTGTTGGGAGATTAGTAGAGCACACACAGAGTGGTGATAGGTCCGGTCTGCTGCGGCAGAGACGGCCTCAGCAATGCAACACTGACAAATACGACCAAACCTGACCAGACCCCACAAAAGTCCTAACCATACCTTATTTAAAAGCGGGGTCCGTAGAGCTTCAAATCCACCGTTGGTATGCATCAGCCAGTTGACTGACTCTGGGATTTTTTTTATTGGCATTTTTTCCTGTCCGTCACTGGTCATTCGTGACCGAAGAGGGGCGTAAGAAAGCATCTTTAACGCAACTCTCTGTGGCCCCCTCCAATGAACCCCCACCTCGAGTCAAGGAGCGTCATCTGCCAACACAGTAAGTCAATGGTGAAGCTTTGAGAGAGTTTCAAACCAGCTCGTCTTACCGTTTGCTGTGCTCAGGTGGTTAGTTGGCTCTTTAAATGCGATGCTGTTGGTTCACACATAACCGCGATGGGAAGGTCATGGAGCTGCAGTGGAGGAGGGAGATGGTAAAAGGTGTTGATTGGGAGAAATGGTACTGAGAGAAGAGAGATCTCTTGCCTGCGCTCTCCCGTTCTTTCTTTATCCCGTCGTCAGCTGACAATGATCGTGATTGGTTCACCTCTCACAATGGTGCAGGGTAAAACTACCTGAACTTTTCTGTTCCCCGATGCTCCATGGCTCCAGTTCCTCTTCCTCCTCCTCGTCTTCGTCCTCCTCTTCTTCATAGTGGCTGGGTTCCTCAATGGAGCTCTCCATGCGGTAGCAATAGGGCTGACCCTCTGTGTACTCATAGATGGTGGGAAGACTGCTCTTTAGACTACAGCGTCTGCGCAGGGCCACCAGGAGAGGCTGAGAACAGAGTAGAAACAGTTAAACAATTTCAAGTTATGATTACTTGCAGATAATGTCCGTAGAATGTCTATTGCCTGGATGTGGGCATTACAGGAAATCATGGAGTCTCCTTACCAAATGTATTATCTTAGATGAGATAGCAGCAGTACTTGAACGATCATCTGTCATTTAACATTAAGAGTTGGTTAAAAGTTCTAAAATTCTAAAAAGCGTATAATGTAGTTCAATTTTTAACATCAGTTAATGCATTAGGTATCGTGAACTATCAAAAAGCAACAAAAATTTATTAATCTAGGTCAATTTTATTGATAATTGTTGTGCTTGTTTATAATACATAATATTTTGTGTGTGTGTATATAATATATAATGACCAGGAACCAATACAATGATAAAAATGGTGTAAAAGCATTGTTCATTGTTAGTTCAGGATACCTAAAGCACCAACTAATGATAACAAATTGATGCTTTTCTCCTCAGGGAAAACTAGTCCCATCCAAATAGGACTTTAATTAACTTCACCCTGCCAGTTGAAAATGGTGAGTGAAAACATATAAAACAAATATTTGTCTTGCATAAACTGAACATGTTCCTGGATCAACATCCTTGATGTTCTTGGTAGAGCACGGCAATCAGCCAACAATATTTGATGTTTTGGGTCTCTAATTTTAGGTCAGCCTCAAAATTAAGGCTATGACTGTTTGTCAAGGAATACTGCTCCAGGAGCATCAAGGATGTCCTACTAGGCTTATCCATGTTGTACCTCTTACTAAACAGGCAACATATCTTGTAGCAAAACCGTGTTTAACCCAAAGCATTTATCCCAGAGTAATTATTACAATAGGGGGGACTGTAACTGATTATGAGATTCTGTTGTTTTACCTGTGGCATGGTAAATATGTCCACATTGTTGCCCAGGTCAATCCAGGCAAGACAACTGAACTTCTTGGAATCTTTGAGGGCTTCAGTCAGATCTTTAAGGATGCCAAGAGTCAGACGGTTCCCATTGAGAGCCACTGTTGTGAGTTTGGGCAATGCACCCAGGAAGGGCAGAAGTAGACGTAGGCCCTCGTCCCGGAGCTCAGTGAAACTAAGATCTACGGATATCACAGCGCCCCCACTGGTCTGGAGGTAATACGCCACATGCCGTATGTCGCGAGTTGATAAAGGGATGCCAGAGAGGTCCACAGAGTCACTGCAGAGCTTCTTCTGAAGTGTTGTTTTAAGACTAAAAAGTAAAAAAAAACAAAAAACAACAACAAATAAATATTATACATTTACGAATTAATTGATAAAACTATATATGGATATACAAGCTTTGGGGTGATTTGGACTGTAAATCCATTGTGGCTTTAACAAAATACGATTTGGATTTTGGATTTCTTCTGGCTAGAAGCACTTACATTCTAGTATAAGGATAAAAGGTAAAAGGATAAGAAGGTTGCTGTGGTGGGGAAAGAGTTTGGGATAGTTTTGCTCTCAAACTCATCCTTTGCCTTTGGAATTTGATTTCATAATCATATGCAAGTAATTTTACTCTCTAGTGCAGTAGGGTGAATAAAGAAGCAGCTTTTTCGGAAGATTACTGCAAGATGTAAAACAAGAAACAGGAATAAAAAACTGAGTACACAGTTTTTATTGACTGTCATCTGTGTGTTGCCAAATCGTGAGAAGCATAAGTTGCCTCTATGTATGTAAATTTGATCTCTATTGTATCAATACTGATAAACATCTATTCAGTAAATATTATCCTTTGCAATTCTTTGTTCAACCACTTAATCATACGCTCACAGAAAAAAGTTGTCACTTGGGCAATACCCTATGGTACAAGAGTATATATACGATTTAAGTGGACATTTATCTGGTTTCAGCTTCATCAGATAAGAGCTTTGACATCTTTCTGGCATGCGTTGCCAGTTATGACATGGTCTCTGACTTTCCCAAACCAGTCTCTTTTTTGAATCATTATTTGGTGAGTGTTTAGTCTATCAGCAAGGAGCCAGTCATTTTCAGCATTTAAAAAATCTGCTCTGTGATGTAATGTAACCGTAGTAGTCTCATGAACCAGTAATCAGTGACTTCTTCGAATAAGTTCATGCTTCTAATCGTTTTATGCATGAGTATAGCACGTCTTTGCGTATGCAAGTCAAATACTGTGCATAAGAATGCACTGTACCAAAGCAGCACTGAGGACGGAAAACATATTATTAGAGTTTATAAGAGACCTCTTAAGGATGGTTTTCTTCTCAAACCATTTTTGAAGTAAGGTTCACAGTCAGAGTTCACTGCTGTTCTGCCAAATTCTGGATCCCTGCTGCTGGTGCAAGCTGCTGTTATCATTTTTTATTTCCTTGATGATGTTTGCAGGCAGCAGAATTGGTACCTTTCTGCTCACCCAAAATAAATCTTCTTTACACTCAAAACAGTTCCAATGTACAGTTGATCCATATTTAGATCAAAGTCTAACGTTCAACTGATCTTTTAAGATTCGAATATTAGTCAAAACCTTATTTTATAATAATAACAGGGACAAAATTACAAAAAGATAAGACTGTTTATTAGAAGGTGCAATGTATATTAAAATAACTTCCCAGTCTCCTAAGTTAAATATAAGTAAGCCATTTCATTGTGAAAAAGAATTGCTTTTATAACCGTAATAAATGTGCAGTTGATATTAATGAAACAAAAGGCCACTAAAGTTTACTTAAGTTTGGTAATAAATACAGTATTAAAGTGTATGCACACTTGCACAAAAATGTCAAAATAAAAGTTTTCTTTAAAGTACATTTTTAATTATTTGTCTTCAAGTAGAATTGAAAGTATCAACTGAAATTATAATGCATTTCCATTTAATTGTTAAGTGTCTGAAAACAATACATTCATTTCACCATCAACTAAAAATATTGTTTCCATAATATATAACAATATGAGTCTGGGACATGGTCGACCAATGGCAGACAAGGAACCATTTTTTAAACCATTATTTTTCCAAATTCTGTTTTTGGGCCAGTAATGGTACTAAAATGACACACTTCACCTTGTTTATGCTTACACAAGATGCCTTTATTTATTTGTTGTTTTAATTGTGAATATCAGGAAAGATGCTCCTGTCAAAAGAGCAGATTCCTCCCCAACTTCTCTATCCAGCACCATTATCATCTCCGTGCCAGCATGTGTGCTTCATTTTGACCCGGTTCCATTAACAAGATCAATACAATGCAAACACAGACATGCATCCACTTGAAAATCACTCAGGTCCACAGTTGGACGTGATACTTTCTTCATGATGTGTGTCACATGGTAACAATGAAGAGACTGAAATGGAAATGGGGATAGTCCTGTAATATATACTGCCACACAAACCACAGGACGGAGATCAAAAGAATATTCATTTGCCAAGGAAACACACACACATACACCCACACTGAGATGCAAATGTATTATTACAATCCTCTCAAAGGCTGATATCTCTTCATGAAATCCCACTGACAGTTTTCCTCTATTTTCCTATCACTGGTAGCAGGTGGCATCGCTCTTCTGTGTTTGGTCCCGAATTCAATTTATTTGCCAAATATAACTCCAGGTCCAAACCCCCCGGGTTTTGCGCTGTATACGAGTGTCCACGGGCTTTATTTTGACATACAGTGGTTCTTTTAAGCTCGCTGCCTCATTTTTGCTAACTCACACGGCAATCTGCTCTGCCTTTAAACAGTGACATTTGAGGGATCTTTGTGATTAAATAGCAATAGGCTGGCCCATGAAAAGACCGCAAGCTTTGATGAAGTGCTGAAGAAGTCCTTTGAAGACGCTTTAGGGATCAATTTGGATAAAAAGTCAGCAGGGAGGTGCTTGGTTTTTTGCATTTTGCCATTTTGATAAATTATGTAAAAATTCAACGAAAAAATAAACGGAAAATGAGCGTGTTATGAAAATGCGCTCACCCTCAGATTATGTAGATGATTGCATTTATCAGAAATGTAAAATTTCATCACTTGAGCAGATTTAAGGTAATTGGTTAGCTTAAGTTCGAGAGCGAGAATTAAACTGAAACAGTTTAACAAATATTTTATTTCATAACTATAACTATAACTATACGTGACATATTTTTACCGAAAACAAGAATACTGAATAATTTTCAAATAGTTTTTTGTGTGATGTTTTGAAGCTGAACTGTGACAGGTTGCGAAGCATAAACTACAACACAAATACGCCATCTGTGCCACTGCAGGATGGGTAAAAGAATAATAAAAGTAATTTTAATGTGTTATTTATCTATTTATTTTTCTTGCGACCAGGTGCCAGTTTGAATTACAGTCACTTCGGGCTCACTTCACATTCCTTGGCAACCGGCAGCTATGAGTGACATTCATTTTCCTTACTGTCAGCTTTCGTAGGATCACAGACACTAAGCATTCTGCGCTCAGACGCTGCCAATGTCTGTTCCCTCTGCACCACTTTTCTAGTCTACAGAAATATGTGAGTTCTGAAACACATCGAAGCATCACTAGAAAGATTCTTTCCATGCAGAGCTGAAAGATTACGTCCTCAGCCCTCATTTTCTCCCTCCGGTCTTCCCTGACGTGTCTGACTCAAGTCTCGCTCCATTTTGTTTTTGCAAAGTCATCAATGATGCAAAATACCTCCATTATTAATTCTGGCCTAAAGGTGCATTCCTAGTCTCACTCTTTCAGTCCGTACCCTCCAATAATATATCATCTTCTGACAAAAATAGCTACTTAAAAAAATTACAAATATAAATATTTGCCATGAAAACCTCCAAATGAATAGGGCATAATACTATTTTGGCAGATGAGTAAACCACTGAACAGACCTTACAGACGCTGTACATGTATTATTATGCTAAACTGACTGTCAGTAAGTGGCAATTCATACATATTTTACAAGATGGCTAATTCGTCGACCTCATTTGAATACGTATTTTACGTTTCGCCAGTTCATATGAAACAACCTACATCTAACCCGCACCCATCACTGGGGTTTAGACAAACAGTACAAAATCGTACAAATGACGTCATGCGAATCCATACGAATTAGCCACTTTGTAAAAATTGGTCATGTTGTTACATATTTTCTTTGATGTTTTATTATTCTGAATTTACTGGGCGAAAAGAAATAAATCTGCTTTATGTTACACAATCAGTAATCAACAGGCTCTTCTCTTCTCGCTCATCTAAAATAGCTTCATTTAAAGTGTGAAATCGGCTTTTTGCACCTATGTCAATCTGATTTTGTTCACAAACGGTTGAAAAGAAGCAAGCAGCATAGCTTAACGTCTTTTAATAGCGAACAGCTTGTTCATTAAAAAGCAAATATGCAAATATGAACACGAACACAAAACTGTATTCTAGCATTACCGCGAAATCCTCATTTAAATATGAATTTCTCTTTCAGTGATCTGTCTAAATGAACAAAGGAATAAGGGAAGTGTTGTCTAATATGCTAATGAGGGGCACAATAATCCAGCTAACTGCTTCAAGCCAGCTGATTGCATCTTAAACACAACCGCACATTAAATGAACAGGTCTTTGGCTTTATGGTAATGCGTGTGTGTGGAGTCAACGGTTACTTTTGTGTATACGGCTTCATAATCTGTTATACTTTTGCCTTGAAATTGTTCTGCTTTGGCAGTGAAAAGACCTGCACAGTTGTACGGCAGTCAAGCATTACAAGAAGCTAGCGTTAAGACCCTGAGAATGTAAAGGTCTGCGGGTTGTTGTCATTCCCTAAAGCAACTCTGTACATTCCCATTAAATTCTGTAAAAAAATACTATTTTCTTATCTGGATTCCAAAGAACTGTTTATGCCAAAGTGTTCCATATTAAAAGAAAGAGGCTGTCTGGCACGAAAGTATACATAAAAGCAACATACTTTTGATTTAGCAATGTATTTACGTTATTGTAAGTTATATTTGTAAGTGATTTAAAGTAATACATTACTCTTGCACTTTGGGGTCAGTACATTTTTCAGTAAAGTTTCAGAATAATTTAATTCAGTAAGGATGCAATGAATTGATGAAAGATTTAGAACATAGAAAAGGCTCCCATTTAGAATAAATTGTCTTGAGCTTTCTATTCATCAAAGCACAAAATGTTCTGAAGGATCATGATTTCTGAAGGATGGTGTGACATTGACGACAGAAGTAATGGCTGCTGAAAATTCTGTCATCACTGGACTAAATTGCAGCTTATACAAATATACAAAAACAAAAAAGAGTCATTTAAAAACTGCAATAACATTTCACAATATTCCTGTTTATACTGTATATTTGATCAAATAAGTGCATTTTTTGGATTGAAGTACACTGTTGCCAGGTATTGCTGTGAAAAAAAAACTAATAAAAAAAAAAATCTGTCGACATAACAGCGACTGTGCTCTCACTCACAGCTATCTCAAGCCTCGCTAAACATTTTCTTGCGACAGACACTGAACAATTCTTGCAAACTGTCTAAACTTCATTATGCAGACACTCATATGAGGTGTCAAAGTCATTCAGAGAACAGATTTTATTTCTGAACATAAAAGATATACAGAGGGACCTAGGTGACCTCATAGCTGGCTACTGCCATTGGCATGGGCATCATTTGTAATTTTCTTGGTTTAGTTTTTGTCCCCATCACGTCATAGCGGACCTGAGTCGTTCAAGAGATGATTGGGAACACTAACATAGTGTTTGTTTGTCTGACTATGCTAATGGTCTAAAAATGGGACAGAGAATATAAAAGGATCTCTAGTGCAAAGCAAACATGATTGCGAGTGAGATTATTTAGCGAAACCTGTACACAAGAAGTGAAGCCGGTTTTCCGGGGGCCTGTTCTTTATCCCTAAATGGGTCTGAAAGGGTCTGAGAGTTCACAGATAATGCAGAGGGTACTGAAAGCTTAAAACCAACCAAGCAGAATGAGTGACAGTGAAAAGGAAGACAAGAGGTAAAGAGTGGTACAAAGACATGTCTCCCACCGCCGTTGGCATGGCAATGGCCGTTTTCTACCTGAGTGGATGCTTTCACACCTTTGATCAGCGTGAGATTCAGACTCACACCCGCCTCCAGGAGCAGATGCTGGTCTGTCTTTCTATGAAAGCTCAAATAGCACTAACACATCATGGCCTTAACCGAGCACAGGTATACAACACACAGGAGTAGAAACACTGACAATAACAAGCCATCTGAGAACAGAATTACTACCCACTGAAATTCAAAGCACAAATATGGATCTGGAACCACACGAGGCTGAGCAAACAAAGACAGAATTGTCATTTGCCTGTGCAAACTAATTGTTAAAGTCTCTGGCTTCTCAGATTTACCACTGAGAACTAAACCCTATCTCCACCAGAGTTTCAGATAAAATCTCAACGGTGCCGCAAACTGCTCATATTTGCAGAGATATCAGTTCGCTATCCAAAAAGATTCGAAACAGGCACTGAAACAGTGCTTATCAAATTCTTCCAAAATCTGATTATCTAGACCATGCAATCCACAATAGGTTTATAGTTGTACGCAGAGAAATTTCTGTTTAGTCTCTGCAACTTTTTGAAAAATAATCATATTTTATAAAAGTTTCATTTTGTTTGGCTAAAGTGCAAACAAAAGGCTTTCCGCATGACCTGAGAGCTTGTTTTGCTATGTGAACATACAATCATCAAGTTGTGATCTCTCATTAGTAATTAGTGCCTAATTACCAACCAGTCACATTAATAATATTTACAAGCTAAGCGCATGAGTTTTATGCAATCACTTACACTTAGTTTTATGAAGCCACTTGATAAATTGTTGATAATGGAAACAATCAAGTTTTGTTGGGAAGCTCTCATAGAGTTTCTGTCACTAAAACAAATTCCTTCTGAAAATGGCAGTAAACTTATTTCTAATGTTCAAAACTTATAATGAATGTTATAATATGTCATAATGTTAATTTGAGCCAAAAAATGTCATAATTTTACATACAGTGCTGGTGCACTACATGTGTCCTGATGAATTCACAATATTGTTTTTTTTTGTATTTTAAATCAAATAAATGCAAGCTTGGTGAGCATAAGAGACATCATACCAATGCTATCTGGTCTCATGGCATAAACATACCTGGGTGCACTTTTTAGTGAAATAAGTACCAAAAAGTACATATCACTGCAGTTTCCTAAAAGAAATGAACACTAAAGAGGCAGCAAAATTTAGACACCTTTTGATTAATAAAGAGTAATTTTCACACAAGTACTCATGTTATGACGTTTAAGCAATATTAATATGCTGGGAGATGTGAAAACTGATGCTTTAGAATGTTATCATCACACATATCCAGCTTCATATCTGTGGGTTTTCATAGACGGTAGGTTTGTTCGGTACCTCAAGGAGTACAGAGATGTATTTGAGAGGCAAGGAGCTCCGTTTCAACAAAACTGTATAAATCTGTATAAAGGGAAGTTGAAATAACACAGCTGCATCAATAAATGCGTTTTTACATTAGTTTTGCGCTTGTTAACACTAGGACTGTCAACGCTAACGCATGCGATTAACCCAGAACATTTAATGCATATTTTAATGCAAATTAAATGTTTGATAAGGTTTGAACCCAGCTGTTGCCAGGGTCACGGTTTTTCCCCACAGTTTGGCTATTTTGAAAATGCATTCACAGGAAAAATTACAGAGCTGTGCATGGGTTGCGTTTTTTGGGTTATTTTTATAATGTACCGTGGCCACTCCAAGTGTATATAGACAAATAAAAATGAAAATAGATTATAATACTACTATGATTATAATACTAACCACTATAGATTATAATAAACGCACGATTACGATAGGATTTGGCTTGTATGTGATTTGTTTTTTGAGATTTGGATATTTTCATAGCAATATGTTTATATATGAAATGCTAATTCGTACAGGGATAGAAAAAAGCATATTTTGACAACAGTAAACGACCGAATTCCACATGTGATCGCAAAAAATTATTACAAACACTCAATGTTGGTTTAAAGTGAATTTTGTTATTAATAATTATACTATTACTAAACTATGTGCTAAAGTGTACTATTAATCAATTAATAATTGCCTTATGTGACATGATGCTAATGAACAGATGCAGTTCTTCATGAAATGTTTTGTCATAATACGTCACGTAAGGTCACAAGAAAATGTTTTGTTATATTTATTTAGAAATATTTTTGATAATAGTTGGGTAAATGTTTACAGGGATTGAAGCGATGCGGCTTGCTAAACATTTTATTTCCCGAATAAAGGCTGATAATGGCTAAATAAAAACAAGAATAATGCTAAAAGAATAATAAAGATTATGTCTCATCTCATACCTGGCAGAGGTGTTTCCTTAAACTAGTGTATTTCTTGATTTCAACACATTTACAGGTAATTCTAATAATTTTAAATATGCGATTAATTATGATTCATCAAAGTCCATGATTGTGATTAACGTGATTGCTTCGATCACGAAACAAAACGTGCAGTAAGGTACGTGAAAACCTTACTGCACAAAGAGTGTTGCACAAAGGGTGCACAGAGTTACATATTTTTATGAGACCAGGTTGTACCAATCCCAAACAATTAACCTATTCATCACTGTATTCGTGTGCATTGCACAGCAGTGTATTCAATTACAGTCACTGCAAAAACACATTGCAAACAGAAAATGTTTATGCAAGGCTAATAGAATTAATTGTGCATATCTAATACATGTGAAAGCAAAAAATAATACATTAGGCCGACTGACAGATTGTGTTTGTGTGTGTCTGAGCATGCATGTGTGCAGTCTGGATAAATCAGACAGTCACACAGTCATCACAGACAGTCGCTTTGCACTGCCAATCAAACACACGAGGGTGTCTGAAAGACGGTCCTATTTCATGCAGATTCTCCACAATCTTACACTCCTGATCAAGCCCCAAGAATCTGCACACAAAAGAACCAGCACAACACGAAATCCTGCTTCTTTCATCGTCTCTTAGATCTCGCTCACTCCCTCCATTTAGCATTGTCAGACCGCTCTGCTCTCTCTTTCCTATCGAGTATCACACCGTGATGTTACATTAATCATTTTACCCACTGTATAATTACATTATCTTCAGCCGCCATCCATGCAAGTTAAACCCCAATAAAAGTCTGAGGATGTCTCTATAAGAGACGAACAAACTAATGCAGATCCATCAAAAGTGAATAGACACATATAAATCTGTCAATTCAAATATAACCAACCCTCATTTCTTATTTCGTTTTTCATTTCCATGTAAATGGAGCTGGATTACGGTGATGTGGCACCTAATAGGAACAGCACGCAATCATAAAATGGAAAATGGAAAATAAAGAGGCACGCATGCAATGTAACCCATAAAATATCTCAAGAAATATCACCAAGAAAAAAGCATCTTTTAGGTATTTTACTGAAAAATATTGAGTCAGAGCAAACACATTTTCTCCGTTTGTTCAGGGTCTCTATGTCTCGTTTTGTCTCGTCCTTTGCTCTAAAGCCATATGCTATTTCCTTATTTCTTTCTCACGCTCTTTTGAAGAGTGCGTTCCCTGTGCTGTGTCTGGTTTCTGTAGTGTAGAGCAGCAGGGACCCGCAGACTCTCTGTTTGTCAGATTGACTTATATGAACACAAAGCTCTAGGGAGAGTATAACAGATCCTCCTCAACAGAGCTCCTGAACCTGAACGGCACACACACACACACACACACACACACACACACACACACACACACACACACACACACACACACACATGCTGCAGAGCAATCTCGTCTGAATCACTAATCACACGGAAGGTTGGCAGCACCACCAGTAAAGCCAAACTAGATAAACTTACAGACACATAAAACTCTCACTAACAGAAAAGTATCAAAAGTATCATGGTAATACCATGTTTTTGTACCATCATTATAGTAAGTTGGAATTTTGGAATTAATTGAAGTAGCTCGGAGTAACATATAAATAACATGGAGAATGCAGATGTTAATCAGTAAGTAACACTGTATATATGTATCATGGCAGGCTATTACAAAAAAAATGAAATAAAATGTGTGTGTGTGCGCGCGCGTGTGTGTGTGTATACACTATAAAAAAGCCAAAAGCATTAGGTCACCCCCAATTTTATAGCAACAGTTTGGTCAGGATTTTCTATTCTAAAATGACAATGCCTCTGTGTATAAGGCAAGGTTAAAAAATAAATGATTGATTGAGTCAGTGTGGAAGTACTGGACTGGTCTGCATGAAGCCAACTCCTAATCCCAGCTGAATACCTCTGGTGTGACTTTAAATGCAGTCCTTGAGCCAAAAACTCCACACCAATGACTTGTACATTGACTGTATGTACAGAAGTATTGGGACACCACCTTCTGAACAGAAAAATGCACTTCCAAAAGAAAGATGAAAACATAACTCTATAATAAATGTGTTTACTAAATGTATTCCCATCTCTGTTGCAAAGGTTTTGGAAGTGTCTAAAATGGCTGTACGCCTATGTACAAGTCACTGGTGTTTGGTGATGAGTTTTGGCTCAAGGACTGCATTTAAAGTCACACTGAAGGTGTTCAGCTGGCATTATGACTTTGCACTCTGGCAATATAATGTGTGTGTGTGTGTGTGTGTGTGTATGTATATATATATATATATATATATATATATATATATATATAATATTTCTTCAGCAATAATAACAAATATACTAAAATATTAGTATAAATGAATACTATAATCTATAGCAGGGTTCAAATCTTACCCTGGAGGTCCAATGCAGAGTTTAGCTCCAACCCTACCTGTGATTTTCTAACGATCCTGAAGACACTGATTAGCAAGCTCAGGTGTGTTTGATTAGGGTTAAACTTAAACTCTGCAGGAAAATAGATCTCGAGATCCAGATTTGAGGATCACTGATCTATAGTATGAAGAGATGATTTGCCAAAACAGACAAGAGATAACTTGTTAACAATTTTCAGAAGTGTTTTTTTAATTATGCGTTCCAGTTCATCTAATTTCAAAGTAACCCAATTTGCAGTTGGTTAGGTAAAAAAAACTACAAGCAAAGCATAACAATTTGTGATTGAAAAAAGGAAATATATTCTCTTAAAGTCTTAATGCTTCTCATGCAAATGTGCTTCTCAAGTAAATGTATCTCGTTTTAAGGATTTTTGGCATTGCCTCCATATTTCAGTGGACCAGCATATTGATTAAGAAAAAGATTTTTGGCAGTGAATCATTTTATATCATCACTGAACCATTGGAACTGCCACATTATTTCTCATAAGCGATATAACCTTGTTTCAAAATGACCAGTGCAATAACGCTTGCTTATGTTTAGCAACTCTGCATAATACATGAGAACTGCAGTGTGAAAATACCCTTCTCTCTCTGTGTCTCTCATCCCCTCATTGCTTTATCCTCCCCTGAGAGCCTAAAGGTAATGGAGCAGGGCAGCATGCTTAATTCAGGATGTGGAAAAACTGTATTGAGTAGAGGCGATGGATTCAGGGCGCATGTAATGGGCATGTGGGTGGAACGCATACATACACACATTTATCACAGACTTTTCAACAAGCACAAAATATGCTAAATATATTCTGCAACCATTGACTGGTGCTTGTTTAGCACCCTACAAACTGGCTGCTCTAATGAATTTAATTAATCAGGTGAAGTGAACAGGTTTAAGTTGGATAAATAAGGTTCAGGTCAACCTTGTGGAGCATTATACACCCAAGTCACAAAGAGCATTATGGCTCTCTCTTCAGACAGCACTTCCCACATCCAGCAGCAGTGCTGGTAAAAAGACTCTACCAATCAATAGCAGAGATGAAGGGGGGCTGAGATTAATGGGCCGCAGTGGCAGGCCAAACAAGCTCTAATTTGTTACACTCATCTATAATCACACTGTCTGAAACTGCTACCAGATTTCTGCAACGTAAATCATGAAAAAACAGATCAGTAGTTTATGCAAATTTCAGAAGATTTTCAAGGGGAAATTTTCAGGGTCTTAAAAAGAAGCAATGACAAAAACATGTGTCTTTATGTAAAAATATGTGTCTTATCTAAATCTAGAATAACTGAGAATTCCAATGAAGATGAAATCGAAAATAAAATATAAATATTAGAACTTAAATGAAAATTAACTGAGCAACTAACTGAAATGAAAAAAAAAAAAAACAAATCATCAAAAATATAATAAAAGATCAATTAACTGTGATTAATCACATCCAAAATTAAATATACTATTGAAAGTATTTATGTCAGTTAATATATTATAATTACTTTCTTGTTTTTTTTTATATATATATATATATATATATATATATATATATATATATATAAATATATAACATTTTTTTAATACAAATGCATTTGTTTGTATTTATATATACATAATAAATATTTACAATATACAGAAATATATTATTTAAAGAAACTTGATAGCACTAATTAAAATTACATGTCAACATAAAATGTCAAAAAATTACTAAAACTGAAACAAAAACCTAAATGATAACTGTAAATAAAAGCTTATCCCAAATATTAATAAATTTTATTCTAGTATAGCCTATACAAATAATATTAAAATATATTCCACTATAATTAATTGTATACACACAGTTAAGCAAGATATAAATGCCTCATTCATTAGTAATATATCAAATAGGAGCTAAAGTGAAGGGTATATACAGTGAAGTTCAGCATGTGAGAGGCATGGATTGAATTTTTACTCCATATCGCATAAAAGACAGGGAAGATTTCTCACCAGGCCTGGGCCTTCCTCCGGGTCATACTTTTTCTAAGCCACTTGGAGTGAGGGGTCAGGTGGTAGATGAGCTGTCTGCAGATTTTATCTGATGACTTCACTGTGTCTGAGTCCTAAAAGAACAACAGGAATAGAAAGACACAATATAAAACGAAAAAGGAGCAATTTGATTAAATTTGACAAGACAAATGTAGAGCTTGAGGCACGAAGTTCTCATATTCTGCGAGTAAACAAAATAACACACTATGAGGAGCAGATCAGGGCAGTTTCTTATTGCAGTCATTTTTTTCCCTAAAGTTTGATGTGCTTTTTAGATCTAAATTTAGATTTGGACAAAAAAGTACACCAGAAAAATAATCTTCTCTGAGACCGAAAGCAGTAATCTTCTCTGGCATATAATCCGGATTGGCTTTGTGTCTTGTGGATTTACAGAGATGGTCATCTAAAGCTCTGAATCGTTAAACACTTTCAGATCAGACTAATTCCTCAGATACAGATCAGTGAAAGACAAGAACGGAGGGAAAAAAAAAATTCAAGATGATTAATTCAAATCATCTTTAAACGAATGAGCTTTTCCGGGCAGGTCGATCCGTCTCTGTCTGTCCTGCCTTGTACAAAATGCTCTCAATAAAGTGCGTAAGACAGCTGTCAGAGGGCATGGCATTGGATAAGGGACACTTTTATGCCTTTAAATTAAATTACAAAACTCATCGATTTTCATTTCAGTGAAAGTCAGTTTTTATTGACATCTATACAATGTCGTTTGGACACTTTCTGAAGCTTGCCTGCATTAAACAGTTGCTGCGGTTAACTTGGGGTTCTGGGGCGTAATCACACACAGACGACACAATTTGCTAACCGCAGATTTAAAATGTACTAACTGGGTAGTTGTGGATGTCGCAATCCAACCTGACTCTCTAAAAAATAATTTCACTGCAGCGTTGCCTTCTATTAATAACTGCTTTGATGGAAATCTCTGGACCTCCCACTGGCAGAAGCGAGGTGACGGTTTCACGTTTAGACATGCAAAACCCACGGTACACCTCAGACTGTAGGAGGTGGAATAAAGCATGTCATCAAATATTTATGCTGGAACAGGTGTGATGTTAAACCAGAGCCATTTAATACGCCAATGGCCTTACGTTTTCTGCTTTGTAACGTGAACTGTGGAAAATCAGAGGGGCAAATTCAATTCACAGCTGCAAAACGTTACACTGTAGTTAGACTGCGTATGTTGAAAAGTACAGCACATTCAAATGAAGTTATTGTCGTTTGTTTTCAGCTCAAACAGTTTCAGTTTCTTTCTATGCAAATGAGCAGAATGTGCCATATTCACAAAAGTGTCTGGGTAAAGCTTTGGAATTGTACGTAAAGTGTTTGTGAATGTTCTAGTGATTCATATATTGGTGATCATATGCTGGAGAAGTGCACTGTCATTGTGGACACGTCTTGATTATATCAGTTATAAAATGATGAGAGACTCAGTCTATAGTTACAAGAAAAAAGTCAAAATTGTGAGATATTAAGTCATAATTTTGAGATAGGTTGTAAATATGGCATACGAGTCTCTTTTGGTCACAGTTATGGCATACTGACAATTATAATAGGTAGTTAAAAATAATTAGTAAAATTTGGACTTTTTTTCGTATGACTATTTAATTTAATTCTTCTGACTTTGTCGTAGTCATCTTTTAATTTATTTAGATTCTTATGTTTTTTTTTATCTCGTAATGTTGCTTTAGTATCTCATTATTGCGGCTTTTTCTATAATGTCCATTTTGTCCAAAGTAAACTTTCCATCTTGACTTTTGCATGTCATACTTTTTAATTGCAAGCCTGTCTTATATTACAATTTCATCCCGATGTCATAATGGTTTTTTATATCATAACTTCTTCTTTTTGTGTCAGAATTATAATTTTTAATGTCAAAATGCTGAATTTCTATCTCATAGTTATGTCAGTTGTAAAGTTTGTATCTCTAGACTAATGATTTTTGTCGATATGTGACTGAAATGGGATTTCAGCATTGAATCCTGTTCGGTGGCACTTGTGTCCAGCGTGAATGTGTTTCTGTTTTATATCATTACCTAATCTGCATAATTCCTTTAGTGAACTGGGTATCAGTGGGCACAATTCCCACCTGAATGCCTGCCACACTCAGAGCCTTTTTTGGCAGTCATCTCTCTGATATAATCAAATTCAGCCACTGTCACTTGCAAAGCAGGTCAGGCTGAAGCGTGCAGTTTCCTAGTGACTGTTTGCTTATAGTCCTATAGTCTATACCGAGTGTCACACTGAGCTGAATCTTTAGATGAGAATGTACATCTCCTTTTAAAACCACCTCCTCAGACGCACAGCAAGATCTCCGTCTAATTTAATGCATCTTCTCCTAAACTCAGCGGCAGCCTCGGGGTTCAGCGACTGCATTAATCATTATGAGAAGAAGAAAAAAATCTGCATGCTATTACAGACAGTCTTTGATGGGCAAGAGTGATAAGCAAGCGGACTTTAGTTTTTGTAAAACTGCTAGTTTCTATCGTGCCCCTGCAGCTGGTATGGCTGGAAAAGGAAATCGGTCTCAGTGGAACGGCCTGTGGTGCCGATTCAAAGATCCTGAATTTATCCCTTTAAGATAAGGTTGTGATGCAAGATGTTAAAATAACAAGCGACCTCACTCAAAAACAACAGCAGGTTAAGTTTATCGAGACTTGAACTTGGAAGTTGATAAAAACAGATGTAAGTAAGCTTCTGAAACGTATAAAGAAACGCAAATTAGACATCTTAGGACAACTAATTACTATAGGCATTTCTTCTCATTTGCTTTAATTAGCAATCAATAAAGTGAAGAATTTACACGCTGAAGTGAAGCTGAATGACTCACCTTCTTTGGGCACTGCATGTCTTTAGCCAGGCTCAGCAGCAGCTCATGAGATATGGGGTCCACCAGGTTTAGAAAGGCTGCGTTCTTATAGAGGATATCATTGAGTGACGTACCCTCTAATCCCAGGTCCTGAAAAAGAAAAAGATAGAAAGAGAGCACGTGTTATCAGTCCCTCACTCAAGCTGCCTTTTCTGGCAATCTCATGATGTGCTGCATGACTTTGAATGTTTATTTAATTCTCCTTTTTCATATTGGTAATGCCAGGGATTTATGCTGAAATATATATCCACATATCCCACAAGTTACTAACTTGATTGCTATCTATGTGAAAGCTAAGATAACACGATTTACCAATAATTACAAACTATTTCCATATTTATGTGTGCAACGGTTGGCGACTCTGAAATCAAAACACAACAACCAGATTTGTTAGTGTTGCGTGTTCGTGGGCTTGCACTGGGCCGTTGTGCAAATGATGTGTCGGTATTTCTGCCTGGATTCTTCCATATGGAGAGTTTTGCACGAATGCAGTATGTGCGTTTGGATTTTGCCAATTAAAATGAAATTTGGATATAAACAAAGCAATAAAATGAAACTAATCTTATAATAATTTAACACGCTAATGAAGATAGGCATTTAACTAAAAAGTTTGCTTAAAAAAACAGACGTTGCGACAAAGTTTGCTATTCTCAAATATGCAATGCCAAACATCTCCAGTCACTTTTTAAAATGATTATAGACCCATATTTTATAGCTTTTTAAACAAACTACTTATCAGCTACATTCTTCGAATTATGATTTTACTGACTAGAGAGAACACTGTCCACGTCGCCTAAGCAAAGACCCACCATTAGTATTAAAAAGGGCCTGACTATTTTATTCTAAGCCCTAGAAACACTGATTTTATCACTTACTTCCTTGTGTCTTAAAATGACTTATTTATATAATTCTAAACCCTTTCCTCAATCACACCAGCTCTACTTTCACTCTAGTTTACTACATGTGCATGAACTGAGGCATTAAACACTACACAATGGCAAGTGGCAGTACTGGATTTAGGAGAGTGTATCTGTGAGTGAATGCATCTAAATTCTGAATAGATTATAGCCTAGAAAGTGCACAAAGTGGGCAGACCTTATAATGACTAAAAAGCTGTCACACATCTTAGTACACTGCAGTTTCGCAATGTTCCTTTATATTCAATGATGTGCTACACTGCACAGTGAATCTCTTCTTTACATTGTGTCTAGGGAGTAGATTCTCATTAACACCTCTGACTGGCCATTGCATTAATGACCAATGAATGAAAAGCTGCCCAGTTGGTGGGATTGATTACAGGCTTGTGACGGTAAAAAAGAGGGACGATTCTTCATTAAACACAGCAGACAGACATGTAAACACGTCATGGCATGTTTTTAAAAACTTGATTTTCACAATTGGGGTGGGGGTGGGGTGGAGGCTTTAAAATTGTTGATTATTTATTCCGCATCTAAATTTGGTTTTGACAGCTGTCCCAAAAAGTCAACCAGCCCTTTGGGAGAGTCCCAGTGTTGCGAAAAATCGCGAACATAACTATCATGTATTATGCAACTTTGATTTGCATAGATAAGAATAACTCTGCCGCAGACTTTCAGTAACACAGAAGGGATTATGAAACTGCCTCCATTGGGTTATTAATATTCAAAGACCAGATGCTTTTATCTGTGGTGACTTGCATATTCTGATTGGAACAGGTCTTTGCACTCAGTGCCGTTGGAGTGTGCATGCTTAAATGTGTTTAGCTGCAGGGAAGGAGACGCCCACACCTACCCACCTCTCTGTCCCCTACTCTTCTCCATCCATCCAGCAACAAACACCTTCTCTTTTTTTTCCCATTATCGTGTGCTGAATCTCAATTCCAGAGGAAAAAAAAAAGAGCACAGGGGTCACTTCAACTGCTGGAAAGACCTGCTTAGACCAGCATGAATTTCCAGAATGAATATTGGATAGCGCTGGTTTGAAGGTTGAGCTCGTATTGTTTCTTTCAAGCCAGGATCATTGGAAAAAACATGCCTGTGGCGACATTTCAGCAAAATTATATTACTCCAGGGAGGATCTAAAAGTGCATACAGTTTCATCTGATTTGGATAAATCTGGTAAAATGATATTATTGTTGACTGTTGTACGTATCACACCAGTTCCGAAATTAAAGGGTTTTTCACCTGAAGTAATCACTATATATAACAATATATTTTTATTTTCTTTGCAGACATATTCTTGTCGATTTATAAATTTCTGATTGAACCACTGATGGCAGATGGACTGTTTTGACATTGTCTTTCATAGTTTTCTGGACCTTGACAGTGTTCATTCTTTGTCATTCAGCCTGGTTTTCATATCTTAAATTGTGTTCCAAAGATGAACAAAGCTTTTACGGGGAGCCAGTGACATGGGGGGAAGTTATAAATGACAACATTTTCATTTTGAGATGGAGAAACCCTTTAAACATCTGGCGAGTGGCTCTAAAAGGTTATTTGCATTAGAAAATCACACCTCAACTGATTAAACTAAATTGATAGTGTTATCAGAAACAAATGCGAGTTAAAAGTGGTCAGTGTTTTATCGCCTATAGTGTTTATTTTTTATGTAACCGCAGAGCATTTCATCTAAAAGGTTTTCTTGAGCTCTGAATGTAGATGCACATTTTTCCAGTGAGTCTACATTGGTTTCTTTGTTACTAACTAGCAGCCACGCACTGTCTGCAAAGATGAATTCAAAATAAACTGCCTGTCCGAGAAATGTAAATATCAATAGTGTCCTTTGAGATGCAGACAGCGAGCGAGCAGATTTCGGAAAAAGCACGTAACAAGATGTGTTACCAGTTATGCGCACATACACGTCTCAGACGGTGGGCAAGATGGATGTAAGCTTGTTTTCATGAGGATATCTAATGATGCTCGGCTCTCATGTCTCTTTACTCCAACAAATCATTTTATCTTCCTATGAACAACACGCACCAACACAAACAAAGAAATTACAGTGAAAGTCAACTCAAATTGACCCGAGAGGTCTGGGAGACAGTAAGTAGGACACGATGACAAACATTCAAAAGAATTCCTGTTACCTTGACTTCCAAGAATCCTAATAATATCATCTCTGTGACAAGCCTTTTAAGAAAGAGAGTGGAGTAAAAGACCAAGCATCGGCTGACAGCTGCCTCGAGTTATATCATGCAAGATCTGGGGCTGTCAGCTTGTTTTTTAGATGCAGTCCGGCTAGCTGGTATCTCTAGATCCTTTATGCCAAAGGAATTTTTCATCAATGTGAGATCACTATATGTGTAGCAGTCCTGTCACCGACTCACATCTCTGTAAGTTGTAGAGGAAAAGCGGGGAAGATGCCTCACGGAGTAAGACATTGTCTCCTTCAGTTTCCACTTAACCACAGAATTCGTTGCATCTGTTTTGACAATTGAACCTGTGAGGCATTTATTCCTGAACAGATGTCATTTATATCTAAAAACGGGTTTGAGGTTAATTGATCTTTTTCAGCTTGATTTTGTATTTATTTAGTATTTTATATGAATTCATGTTAATTGTGTTTATTACATTCCTGTGAAATGATTAATCATGATTAATAATATATGTACGTGTACCATGCATATTTATTATGTGTATATATAAATAGACAAACGTGCAATACATTTATAATAAATATATATAATATCAATTATATGAATATAGGCACAGAAATACGTGTAAATATTTTTAAATATATATATATATTGTGTGTGTTTGTATTTACATACACATAATAAATACACACAGTATATACAAATATTATGTAAACTTTTTTTTTTGGGATGCAATTAATTGTGATTAATCATTTGACAGCACTAGTTCATTATTGCAAAAAAACAACA
This sequence comes from Puntigrus tetrazona, assembly GCF_018831695.1. Taxonomy (NCBI): domain Eukaryota; kingdom Metazoa; phylum Chordata; class Actinopteri; order Cypriniformes; family Cyprinidae; genus Puntigrus; species Puntigrus tetrazona. The sequence goes on along the minus strand of NC_056706.1, from coordinate 18,262,232 downwards.
ACAACAACAAATTAATATATAATACATTTCTGCAAGATGTATTTCTCTTTCAGTAAAATTCAGATAACAGATGGTTTCCTACGGGGGGTTTCTTGCTTGGTAGGAGGTCCTCATACCCGAGTTTTGCTGTAACAAGTATATTAGCAAATGTTTATTTCCTCTAATAATAAACTAGATGATGCATCATCCTAACGCACATGCTCAGTTAGTATTTTGCACTTTATCATCATTTGTCCATTGAATTTTAGACACTGATCTACTTAGCCCATGTTCTCTTATCAGTTGCTTCCATGTCCACCCTAATTGTGTTAGGTCTTGTTAGCGGCTCTGAAACATGAGACCCGTTTTTAATTCTCTGTTTCTTGATAATCGGAGAAAGCCTTAATGAAGACTGTGAATGCACGCAGAGGACCACACCGCGGGTCTCCGGGGACATGCTTGTCGCAGTATAGGTATCCAAGACTATCTTTCTGTGTTGATTAAAACGCTCTCTGCTCTGGGATGTCAAATTCTCGAATGTAATTAACGGCGCGTCCTGAGAGAAGAAGACAATGAAAGGGGACTATAAAAAAACTGAATTTAAAAAGAAAACAAAGGCATGACAACAGGCAAACTGTGGGGGGAAATTACATAAAAGACTGAAAACATGAGAAGAGAGCGCGCAGCGTGAATATTAAGTACACACAAGAGACTAATGGATATAAGACCTGCTGGTACGGGCCTGTGCAACTCCTGTCCTTGATTTGTGTGGCTTGTTGTACATATTAAAATGCTGTACTTTTGCTGCTGGAACGCCTCGTGCTTAAACTTAACAGCAAATACGTATAGGAAACCTTGTTGTTTAATTATACAAAAAAACATGCATTCGTATTTTGAAAGAAAGCCTTTACCTTAAAATTTACCTTTGCTTTTATATATTTCTATATATTTATCTTTTATATATTAATCTAAATAATGACACTTCTCTCACTGGATTTAATTCACACAAGAAATAACACTATGATAATACAGGTAGTGAAATACAAGATGCTTTGGTCTCTGTGGTTAATAATAAACTTAAGGCAGTGCACTGTGTTACATTATTAAAATAAGATGAAACACTGTTATTTTAATAACATATAATATAATATGATGCATCACATAACTTCTGAAATCCTATTTTTTATCTTTTTACTGTACAATCATACTGCAAGAAATCTTAATATTTTTCCTGCTAAATTCAATATACAGCGTACGTGCATGAAAATATGTTTCTTTCCTTAAAAAGTTTTAGTTTCAAAGTTTCTTCTCACCATCTATTGAAATATCTTTGACGAGCCAGCAAGAACAGATCCATTTATAATTCTTGGCAGATGCTTTCTAATCAAAACAACAGATGAAAATCAACAGTAGCCAATTCATATGGGCAAGGCAACAGCATTTGGAACGAGGGAATGAGCAGCTGCAAAGACGAGAACATTGAGAGAGAGAGAGAGAGAGAGACAGACAGAGAGAGAGAGAGAGAGAGAGAGAGAGAGAGAGAGAGGGTTTCATAGAGTTGTGTGGATGTATCTTTGACTTGGGGAAAAATGGGAGAGCTAAGAACCATTTTGATGAGGCGTGGCTGCATCTCCTTGTCATTTTGACACGGTAATCATATGATATCAGAAAGAGATTGTAAAGAGAACAGGAGTTCATAAACTGTGACAAGCTCTGCCCTCGTATCAGCACTTTTAACACAGCAGGAGAAAAATGTCAGCCTTCATTTTTGCTCCAGGCAAAATAATAATAAGAAATACTTCACATTTAGGATTTTTCTTTTTTTTCTTTTTCTCTCCAGTGAATAAATGTGACTCTTTTTTCTATGTTAATGTACCTTTTCTTGTCCCCGTATAAAGAGACGACTGTCCTGTCCTACAAGAGCAATGACCGGCTGCAGATGAGCGGAGTGCTCAAAACTCTGCCTCAAATATATCATATACTTTGTTCAGCAGCAGCTTTCGACTTCACACATGACACACTTATGCGAGCGTCCTCGTGATCCCCCGCACTCCACTGTCATCAGCGGTCAGCTCTCTCCGCTGCTCTGCACTGTGTTTAATATGTCTATATGGGTCACTGTGACAGAATAAACGTACTATAGAAGCATCCAGGCATTCGTATTAGTGCTGGTGAGTCTTGACAACAAATAATAGCAGCAGCAAATCCAGGGAAATGATTTTTTGCACAAGGTGACTCACTGCAGCACTACAGAGCGAGCCGCGCGGCGGGTGTCTGAAGTGGAAATGCCAAGACGCATCTCTCCAACCGGACGCCATATAAGGGTCAATGACACGTGAGGGTGTCTGAGGTGGTGAAAAAGGGAAATCTGGTTCAAAACACATGCGCCGTGTTCCGGGAAATGTTATTTTTGTATTCTAGTTGGTGTCGTATGTTTTTGGAAAGCAATTTTTATGCAAAAAAAGGGTAATGTCAAGACAAAACTGCCTAAAAGTGTCGAGTGGTGTAGGCGTCGAGTTAAAAACTACCATGGTGTTTTCACTGAAATGTTAATACGCATGTACACAACTTTTTTATAGATTTTATCATAAAAAAAAAAAATTACCTATTTTATTTTATATTAAATATATGTTTTTACAAAAGACTTTTGAGTCACAAAAGGTATACATAAAGCGCTAAATAAATAGTTATATAAAACTAAAACCATTAAAATAAAAACAACTGTTTACATTTTTCTTCAAATGCTTGCCATGGCAACATTTCTCATTTTAATTGAGTTTAATTCGATATACTAAAATAACTACAACTGGAATGAAACGACAATCTAAACGGGTCCTTGTTTTGTTCGATGGTTTTTCTCGTCACATGACAACAAAATGGCTTCCTGCATGTTTGTTGCAGGGGCTTCAAATAGAATAAACAAGTTATTGTGGCAGATACGAATAGTATTTTTAAGTGCTTATTTTACACATATATCTTAATATTCTTTATTATAAACAAATATATATATATATATATATATATATATATATATATATATATATATATATATATATATATATATATATATATATATATATATATATATATATATATATATATATATATATATATATATATATATATATATATATATATATATATATATTTTTTTTTTTTTTTTTTTTTTTTTTGGCTTTGCAAACTTTAAGCTCCCATAATATCAAAAATACTTTCCATTCAGAAACTGTAAGCATGTCTGCATCATTACAGGAATATTCAAGTGATTTCTACACGAAGTCCATTGTGTGACCATGCGTGCGTTCTACCGACGCATCCGTGCAATGTTTGTGTCCCTGATCGCAACACATGCAGCGCCAACAAAGCAGAGAGAGAGAGAGAGAGAGAGACAGCCAAACTCATGCGTGTTTTCTCTATCAGATGCACGCTTATTAAGCACCGCAGGACATTTATTTCCCTCACCTTCCTCAACAGTTTGAGCACGTCCGTCGCCTCTTCTCTCTTCCTCTCCCGAAGGAGCTTCTGAATCTCTCGGATCCAGGCGACTCGTCTGACATACGGGCTGTGGTTGGCTCTCCTCAGCATCCCCGGGAGCTTATCCGACCTGAGCATCAGGGATGTAAACAAGAAGTCTCCGCTCCGGTCGCTCTCTCCCGTGCTGTCGAGATGTTTCCGTCGCCTCCTTGAAAAATTCTCGTTGTCGAGACTGTTTTGGCGGCTGAGTCTGGAGCCCATGATCTCAATTACGTTCAAATAACAAATGTCACGATAAACAGGCTACTACCTTTTCACGGCGTAACCATGGCACCCTGGAGGATAACGCCCAGAGGTTTCCACATCGGTCCGAACTTGGGCAGCACGTCCTCGCTCCCTTACAGTCGGGGTCCTTGGGGAAATCCGCTCGACGACGCGGGTAGTAGTTCTAGCTGCGGGAATGTCCGCGTTTTGCTCTCTGTCCCGGCCGTCTCGCTCTCGTACCCGTGTTCGTGGCGAGCAGGACACGTCCGCTTGATGCTCTAGTTGGTATTCAGTGGATGATGGAGATGTTCTCCACAGCACCACGCGTGGATCATTACCGAGTGCTGTCCTGCCATTGGCCAGCGGTGTTTCGTGTATGTGCCCCACGAGCGATGAAAGAGAATGTGTGGCTGGTGAAGTCAAAACAACATTTTAATCGATTTTAAGCAAGTTTATTTAATGGACGGGCAATTTATATGAAAGAAATAAATAGCAACTGAACTCAAAATATAAAAGACCAAACATGTGACCAATGGTACTGTTGTTGGTAGAAATCAATTAAATAAGTAGACTAATAAACTAGAATACGTTTAAAAATCCAAATTCTGCATTTTACCTCCATTATTTAAGCCAATCATCACTGTATTTATTTATTTATATTTATCTTATTTTAAAACTGTCAGGATTTCACGGGATACTATTCAGTTTCCAATGGGTGTGTGTGTTTACATTCTGTCAGTAAAGACAGACGTTTCGACTACTAGAGCGAGTTTATCAGATAATTAATATCTACATTCATTTCTAAACTCAAAACATCACAGGCTGTTGGTACGAACAAATATAACGACACCTCTTTAAAACCGACTGCACCGTGTAAGAGGCGAGAAAGTTAAAAATTAAATGTCATCTAAAAAAAAAAAATCCCAAATAAGTAGCCTATCACAATTCAATACCAAGATCAGGTACAACTAGATGTTTCTCCAAATGAATGCTATCTACGGTGAAACACGCAAATTTTGAAATGCTTCAAATCGTAGGATCGAAAAGTGTGTGCGAATTCGATACAAGCTTCAAACCACTCGTAATAATTGTAATTTCGAGATGAAAATACGTGAAGCCCTACTTGGAGCTGTTCACGCTCATGGAGTCAACATGGCACAATGAATCTGAAGTTGGCACAACTCTTTTACAATCACTGTAATTATAAAATGGAGTGAACGCAACTATTAGAAATAAGAGAATCATACGTGTTTGGAAGCTTCTTGAGACAGTGTCTATAAACTGCACTACCAAGATGAATACCTGCTTCGTAGGCTAAATCTGTTTTGCATAAATAACATTCCTCAACAAGTCATTTTTATGATTTATCCACAAGAGGTACAAAGGTTACATAGTGTGGCCGTTTGTGTTTTCACGGGAAACGTCTGAGACATAGATAGCAATACGTTGTAAAAATGCTAATGTGCTGACTTTTCCTGGAGTTACATTAGCATCGATAGCAGTATAGAAACTCTTCATATGAAGAGTCACAGCTCTTCTGGTGTTGAATGGCCGTGACACATTTTGCCTCACCGGACACCTTCTAACTGATATCGTGGCCTAGACACAGTTTTAAGCCTTTTCTTATTCGGCTGCTGGAAAGCTTTTCATTATCTGTCCAAAGTGACGTGACAGATGGGATAGACCTTAGCAACAGACCTTACTGATGTCCCTGTCTGATTCGCAGCCTTGTTCAAAATATCTGCCGAAACTCCATCTGTCTTTTATTTCCAATGTAAAGGCAAGCTTAAAAAATAGACACAAAAAAAAACAGTTCCCGCTGGGGTTGATTTTCAAAAACCTGTCAGTAAGCTTTTGCATATAAAATTGCTGGCTGCGCGTTGTCGTACGATATTAGCATGATCCATATATGAAATTTACTTGAAAGGGAACTTATATAAAAGTTTATGTAGACTGTAAAATATAACTTAATTTTTTTTAATACCAAAGAAGCTATTTTTACCTGATTTAACTCATAAAAATGAGTTTTGCTGGTAAAGTTTTTTTAATAATATTGTTTATGTCACAATTTGTGGGTTACGTTTTGGCTACCACTTTTTTTCTTTGGTTCCCCAAAGAACCTATTTTCAGTGAACAGTATAACTATAATAAATTAGCTTTTCTTAGTGTAAAGAATATTTCAATAATGTTTTAATAATTGATTTTATTTACATATAATGTATTTAATGTAATAATTGTCACTCATTTGGATTCGTTGTTGTTGTTTTCTCCTCTCCCATGTGTTCTGTGTGCCCTACTTTCTGTTAATTATCCTATTGGGTTCAGCTGTGTCTAGTTCATTTAGTGATTTTCTGTGTGTGTATAAGTTCCAGTTTGCTTCTGTTTAATCGTCCATTCTTGCTGTTTATTCGTGTGGTTGCCTGCCTGCGATATTGTTATTTTGCTCGTTTGTAGAAGATTAAAACTGTTAAAAGCGCCTAGCGCTTCTCTCTACGACCACACTGTGACGATAATCTTTAAATAATACATTTTTTTTACATTTTTTATTTTTCCCAGTGTAATAAACTAGCTGGCATCACGGCTTCCCTTAAATAGCCAAACAAGACTGTACATGAAAAATGAAAGCTAGATTGCATGCTTTTGAAAAGAGCGTTAAGCGCTGGTGTCTTTTGTTAGTGTAGTTGATATAATATCGAGATAAACAAGGGCAGATATGTATTTATTAGCAGATGTTCAAACAGTTCAATGATTGTGAGGCAAATTGAATGATTGTGAGACATCGGCATGGGATTAATTAAACAATGCGTGATGATTTGTTCGTCAAATGTAATTTCCGATCAGTTCTGTGATTTCCTAGTAGGTGACTAGGTAGCATTCTCTCACCCTAAAAACAACTGAAAGTAAACACTCATGCACAGACATGCTCTTTATCCATTTACTCAACAAAAAATCCGGTTTTATGCAACAAGGGACTGCTGAGTGACACCGTATTAATAAATCGTGGACAGTGTGCTACACATAATGGGAGGAGCTGAAGACAAATTACAGTCTCCGCTGTCACTCTCTTATTGAACCGAGGATGCTGGGACAAAAGGTCTCTTGAACAGGTCTAATAATGCTTCAAGTGTCTTGTCCCGTGCTGAAAAGTGCTGACTGGCTGTTTTTTTATGGCGGTATTATTACGTAAATGTGTTCTTTGACGCCAGGTACAAGAATTGTGACTGTTAGAAAGTTCCTGAATTTTCTGTCATTGGTATTAAGTGCCGAGAGCCTGAAATGGTCTTTCCTCGCTCTTGAATAAAGTCCCTGGGCGTTTTACAAACATAAAAATGTCATTTCCAAAGTCGAGAATATTTCCTCTGTGGTTTTGTCACTCGTTCTGCTGTGAGGCACGATGCATCAGAGACATTGCTTAGAAGTCTTACGTAACATACAGTGCTGACTCGCTTAACTAATCTTTAATAATAACGTCCAAAAGTCTAAGACCACCAGTGAAGATGTTTCTATGCATTTTTTCTGATGTCTGAGTGAACATGACTTGGATATCATCACATGAATGATTTACTTAACATCAGTTTTAAGTATGTGTATGGGACCTTTTACTGTAATTCAAGCTAACGTGGACAGTTTATTCAAAACCTGATGATCAAGCATGATTTCAAGAGCACCTTGTTCTTCAAAAGAAAAAAGAACATTTGACCTTTTTTTACAGGGGAGTTTAAATGGCCAATGTCACACATTGTCTTATTTGATTAGTGACCTGTACTGCCAAATCTTTAATATTTCTATGCATTTTTCCATTTTCCTTTGTAAAATTTTAACGGTTTAAATGAAATGTAAATATGTGAGAATAAGGGTGGAGTAAACGCATTGTCTGCAAGACTGCTGTAATTTGACCTCTGTAGTTCCTAAGCTCTTAAGAAAAGGGTGAGGTTATGAGTAATACCTGTCTTTACAGGTCAAGACCGAAAAATTAAAAAATCATCCTGTCTTAGCCAATCACCAAGTAAGGAAGGCTGGGACCAGGTTGATTTATAACCTCTGGAGTTAAATTTTCATTAGCACAAAATATATGCCTCCGGAACTATCTACACTTATCCACACTTAATACATACACTTGTTCAAGAAAAGTGTCTCTTGATTATGGTTAACCAGAGTAAATCATCTGCGAGGTACGTCTATATAACTGTTTATCTATCTATATATGTATCTATCCGTTGGTCTATGTATGTATGTATCTATCTGATTATCATTGTGTCTATCAATAGATTTTAGTACAATAGAACAATACAATTGTTTATTGTATTGTTGAAAGGCATGGATTTACACATGGATGAATTGTCTCTGAACTCTGCATGCTGGACTAATTCAGGGCTAGGGCAATGTTTGAAGTGTAAAGACTAGGACGAATGCTAAAACTTGCTATAAACATTGTTGATGATGATAATGATGGGTTTATTCAACAGGTCTATTGAGCTGGGTGACATTTCATTTTATCTGTTTCTCCTAAACAATTACCAATTATTCATATGTTAAAAAGGTTATGTAACTTGCAAGTTTGTTTTTTAGGGGAAAATCTTTTTAAAATAATGATCAAAAAATATGCATGTTTATATACCGATGTATGAATTTGAAACTGCGTTGCTGTGGATACGCTTCACCCTGACAAGATCAAGTATGACATTAAAGTGTCTGTGATAAGCAAGTCAGTTTACAAAATACATGTAAACAATCGCATTTGCATTGTCTGTAATGAATAATAATTTCATAGATGCAGTGTTCATGAAACAAAATTAAATTTTAATTAAAAAATAAAATGTAACTGAGTTACACTTAATTTTTAGGTGTCCTTGTTACATGCACTTACTATTTTAATAGCAATTAATAATTAAATGCAAGTAACCCTAAACCGAACTATGTAGCATATACAGATAACATGTAGTTAATTAATATTACTCAATAACTAAATGTAAATGTAAATGTAAATGTAAATCCATTACAGTTACTAAGGGAAAATGTGCAATTAAATTGCAGCTACCTTTATGACATTTTTGTCAAAAACTAAAGGGCTTCATCTGAACATTTTCACACACACAGCCTTGCTAGATTTCCCAAATTACATTGACTGCACTAAAATATGAGACGAAGAACAGAATGCACGTTTATTTGATAAGTGTTCTATTTATGTATATCTTTTTGTTTGTTTTGTTTTATGTCAGTGTTTCCTGTCTATTCCGGTTTTTCTCAGTCGCTTTAGTGCATTACTCAAATCATCCTTATTATTTGCAACAAAGTATGTGCATTTCTCAAAACAATTCGTACAAACAGCACGACACAATGGATTTCCTGCAAAAGCCTGTAACTTACTCAGAATCTTTAGTTAATCTCTCAGAAGTACAGTGAACATATCAGTGCCATCCGAATGACAAGTCCTTGTGTCATTGTTCACGAACAAGAGAGTCAAACTGCTTAGCAATGTTGTCAATATAACAGTGCGCTCTGTTAGTAATACCTGATGATGCAACAGTTTGGATGAATAGTTACTGAAATGCAGAAGGCTGCACTTCTTATGTGTGTCATATAACCATTTAAAAAGTACAGGTTTACACATCACTATATGTGGGATATTGATTGAAAGAGACAATCAGTTTAGTTTCTAAATGTTTGAATTGAGCATTTAGCTGCACCCTTCAGCCATTGTAAGGTCTTGACTGACAACATGGTCCACAATAGTAGCCCTTATTTCATCTGATATGCACTTCTGTTTATCCTCTGTACCCTTCCACCAAACATCCTTACTCCTCTTCTTCCTCTCAGTTGTTGACCCTGATCGTTTTCTGGATGTTCATCTACTGTCAGACTTTGGGATTCTTGTGTTGTCCTCAGTCTATATATGTTTTCCAAATGGAGACTCGCAAGATGAACCTTTGAGCTATTTGAGAAAACTGGTTTATATCTCTCTAGATGATGAGAATATAGATAAGTAGATGATGAGGTTGAACAACTAGTTTTGAAAATTTCATTTCTGATTCTTTCGCTGCAAAGCGACTGAGAAAAACTGTAACTTACTATTATTACTATTATTATATACCCTGTCTGGTTTAAACGTTTGAAAACAAATAACAGTTGGGAAATAGTCATTAGAAAAGTAACCAAATGTAATTAATAAAAGAATAAATAGTTACACTAATTGTTACATTTTAAATACACTGTAAAAAACAATAGTTGTTTCAACTTGAATTAACTTGTTACTTTGCTGACTAAAAAATTTTTGTAACCTGTTACATTTCCAAAGTAACCATCTCAACACCGCATAAATGTTACTTTATCATATATCAAACTATGCCTCCAAATGTTTTTCTCTCAACCATCCTGTATTCACATTTTGTATCTATTCAGGAAAATGGTCAAGAAGTCTCTTATGGCTGGTCTGGTGGTCTTGCTTGTGGCTGCAGTGGGTTTTTTCCTGGGTGTGTATTTGGGAATCGGAAACAAGAAACTCACTGTATCCTCGGACCACTTCTACTCAAAAGCAGCCGTGGCAGCAGATGCCGGGAAGTGCTCTGAGGTTGGAAGGTAAGAGTCCAAATATCTATAGAGCCACAAGTTTTCATCCTTGTCGTTGATTCAAAATACCAACATTGTTCATGTTTGCAGGGACATCTTGAAGCGCAATGGTTCGGCGGTTGATGCGTCTATTGCGGCTCTGTTGTGTGTCGGGCTGTTCAACGCGCACAGCATGGGCATCGGAGGAGGGCTGTTCTTCACCATATACAATGCGTCAACAGGTAAAACAATGACATGTTGCATTCATTTATGCATTCAAGAACTTTACCTTTGAAACAAACCAGTGACCTTGGTATTGCTCACACCATGGTCTAAAAAAACTCTAAAAACAACTAAAAGCTTTCTGTAAGGGCTTCTCCAAATTGACATCTTTTCTAGTCAGTCTGACACTGAAGGACATGGCTTTAGGTGTATAATATGATGTGGAGGTCATTTGCCATTCAGCATATACATGTCATGCAAAGTGATTTACAGAACATTAATAGAAGTGACATGACCCTGGAGCATCCTGGGGTCAAGTGGCTAGCAAAAGGGCACAGTGTTTTTTTCCAACATCATAGCGACCACGAATCATGCTTCACAGAGTCAGCAAATGATGTGAAAACATCAGCAACCGCTACTTCCTCAGGTGAAGCTAACAGAATAAATAAAAAATGAGCCTTAGGTTTCCTTCCAAATGATTTTTAGTCTTGAAGAATGACACTGAAAATGAAATATCTTGGCATTAAAATAAAATGTAAAATGTGTTGGTCCACAGGAAAGGTTGAGACAATTGATGCCAGAGAAACTGCTCCAATGAACGCTTCAGAGGACATGTTTGGCAATAACACCCAGCTGTCACGAAAAGGTACATTATCATTATATCACTAAGTCCAGCATTTGTTCTATAAAATAAAGCTAATCTGCTTGTGAACTAGCATTGCTTTGTCATATTATCTGATATTTTAATAGACTTACTGACCTTGACACACAGTCATTAAAGTCTAGACTTAATCTCTACGGCATCATTACATGTTTTGTTCTGCATGTTAGTCACATCACATGACTTTGACTGGAGAACTAAAGTTTTTCACATATTACACACATTAAAAAGCAGTATTAGTAATCTTTGTCATTTATATACATGTATTATTTGACTGAGAAATAAAAGATTATGTCAGACTCCACTGCAGTTAAGAAGCTTGAGGTAAATAAGATTTGTTTTCATGTTTTCTCATGTTGTTCTCATGTTCACCAGGTCTGCATATGTTTGATTAAAAAAATAAATAAAAATTATTCTTACAATTTAAATCCAATAAATATTTATTATTTCAATGTTGAAAGCAGCTGTGGTGCTTTATGTATTTGTGTAAAACCATACTGTATTTTCTTCGAATGGCAAAAGAACAGCATTTATTTAAAATTATTTTTTGTAAAATTCTAAATGTCTATTGATCAATTACATGCATTCTATATCAAGGTATTACATTTTCCCCATATAAAAATGATACTGTTGCTTTTTTAATTGCATTAAAACATATTTAAAAACAAAACAAAACAAAAAAACAGAACCATTAACCTTATGGTTTTGGCCATTGAATAATGACTCTACTGTGTCTGGTTGGAATGGCAGGAGGGTTGTCCATCGCCATACCAGGAGAAATCCGTGGTTACGAGATGGCGCACAAAAGACATGGGAGACTGCCATGGAGGGAACTGTTCGAGCCCAGTATAGAATTGGCACGCAATGGTTTTCCAGTTGGCAGGGCCTTGGCCAACGCTATTGCAAAAAACAAGGACTCAATTCTGAGTGACGTTACATTGTGGTGAGAAATTATCTTTTGGACACTATACAGAAAACTGGGCAGTCTGTGAGAACAGCTACTTCTCATAAATGAAAAAAAGCACATTGTGAAGTGACGAGTACTGTTGCGTAATTTGTAATTACATCATACTGCGTCATAATGTGCGGTCACAAATAACTAGTCTAACTCACCACACACCAAACACTGTCTCTATTTGTAATTTTAAAGGCGTCATGTTGATCTTTTCCTCCCTGTCTTTGCTCCAGTGAAGTGTTTTGTGACTCAGACAAAAACCTCCTGAAGGAAAATGATATCATTAGATTTCTCAAACTTGCTGACACCTACGAGAAGATAGCGGAAGAGGGGCCGGATGTTTTTTACAATGGATCTATGGCCCAGAATATAGTAGATGATATCCAGGCTGCAGGTCATTTCATACTTTTTTTATTGACCTTTTTATCATGCTCTGAAGGTCAGATTGTCTAATTTAAAAAAAAAATGCAAATCCATGTGTCACTACAGGAGGGATTATAACACTTGAGGACCTAATGGAATATAAGCCAGTGTTGAATGAGACCCCGCTCAAGTTAAATGTGGGAGAGTACACCATTAATGTTCCTGATGCTCCATCCAGTGGACCTGTACTCGCTCTGATTCTCAACATAGTGGATGGTGAGCCTTATGTTGTCCCTGTGTGTGTGTGTGCGCGTGTACGTGTGTGTGTGTGTGTGTGCATGTGCGTATTTGCATCAAGGATCTCTAGAATACCTGGAGAGAGACATTTATTAGCATTCCCATTCATCTTAATGGCAAACCTCCAGGAATATTTTGAGCCAACCAGCTGAGCCATTAGAAGCGATTAAGCAAGATATGGCTATTTAAAATGTATTAAGAAATCCCTAATAAACATACTGAATGTATAGTATATAACATATTTTACATAAAGTTTAAAAAAGTCAGGAGGTGTGTTGATGGATAACTTTAATGTTTTTTTTGAGCTGGGAATTTAACAGGACTTGTACCTGATCAACCTGATTCTGTAATAATCCTCCATTACTACAGACACTTATTAACTCATTCATAGACACTTTGATGGTAAAGCAAAGTCTTCATGAGTAAACCGGGGATTTGCGCAGCAGAGCTTTATTCATGAGGGCAAGCAGCATCGTGTTATGCATTAAGAAAGAATGTGCATTTAGCAGATCATTATTGCACAATAATACGCAAACAAGGTGAACAGTATAAGGTCTTGTGTCATCGTATTTTGTGACGATAATCAGATGACTGTATGTTATCCATCTTATGTGGCTTACTCATCTTCACTGCATGGTGCCAGCTGGGTTTGAATCTGATAGTAGTGCTGCTCTCAGTTTGGATTGATACACAGCATGCATTACTGTGATGGAGAATCTTAGCAAATAACTGCCAAATTCCACAAAGTATTCATTAGAATCGTGTAACTTAAACACAGAACACTTTCTACATTTTTTCTATGTAAATATGCACTAGAAGAATATATTTGACCCAATCTCATATATTTCGCTCTGTCATGTAATGTAGAATCATTTTACATGTAAATATGCAATGCTCCAGGCACAATAAGTTATAATTTTAATAGGTCTTGAGTTATTTTTAATTTTGCCTTTAGACTGCTCTGTGTCTAGCCTATTTAAAGCCAAAAAGTTTTCTGAGTTGAAAAACACATGATGCAAGTTTTGTTTTAATTTAAACTCTAATTTTACATTAAATGCAATGCTTTTAGCGGTGTTTCTTACAGTTTTGCCTCAACAAACTACTAATATGCTGCTTATTAATAATTAGGTGGCTGTAAGGTTTAGGTATTTTGCATACGATTAAGGATGTAGAATATGGTCACGATGAATATGTGCTTTATAAATATTAATAAACACCCAATATATTATAATAGGCATTCAATTAGTTAATAGTGAAAATTGGTACCTATACTGAAGTGCTACCAAAATTCATTTTAGTTTGTGAATGAAGGCTTTCTGCGTTATATAAGACAAAGTGTTTGTGTATCCTAACATATAAAAGTGATATTCACATCAAGGATCCACGTCTTTTTCTAGGTTTCAACTTCTCAGACAGCAGCGTGTCCACATCGGAGAAGAGGACTTTGACATACCATCGCATTGTAGAAGCGTTTCGTTTTGCTTATGCCAAGAGGAGTAAACTGGGAGACCCACGTTACCTCAACATCACTGACGTGAGTTCAGCTAATACTGTATATATTTAGTTGTTTTTGTGTTGCACACTAGTAGTTCTGAGGTCAACTGCGACCTGAAATCATGCATTTTAGCTCAAGTGGTTTAAAGAGTCCTTCATAAATAATATCTGTTATAGCAGATGATATTTTCCCGAGGCCTCTAACCGTTCCTGTTTCACACACCTGTGAGTTCAATGGCCTTTTCTAAATCTGTTTTCAATTATCTCCTTTCTCAGCTCATCCACAACATGACCTCAGACTACTTTGCAGACAACATTAGGAGTAAAATTACAGATGACACTACTCACCCAGACAACTACTATGATCCTGAGTACTTTGTCCCTGATAACCATGGCACGGCTCACCTGTCAGTTATCGCGGAGGACGGGAGCGCGGTGGCAGCCACCAGCACCATCAACCTTTAGTAAGAGAAGAACAGCACTAGACATGTGTTTCCCTTTTCATTTATTTAAAAAAAGTGTTTCTCCTACAATATTTAGTACGTTCTCACGTTAGTCTGGAGCCAGCCTGGTGTCATAAAAATATGTACCTCTGCACTTTTTGTGCAACGCTGTTTTTACATGCCTTACCGCACATTTCTATGCAGTTTCAAAGAGAAATATCCATTGAGTGCTGCTAAAACACAGGTTCAATACGTGAGCCCTAGCACGTTTTATTTTGTTGATATGTATTGCAGTGGTTCACAATATAAATATCCGTAGACTGTTGCTAAAAGTTATTGCTGTATATGCCCTGCACCGAAACTAACCCTAAACCTAACGGATAGAGTTAACAAATGCAAAACTGATATAAAAACGCATTTGTTGACGCAACCGTGCCATTTCAACTTCCTTTACACAGATTTGTTGAACCAGAGTTACAAAGGATTCAAATCCAAGCTCCTCGCCTCTCAAGTACATCTCTGTACTCTACTGAACAAACCTGTCTATGAAAACGCATAGATATGAAGCTGGATATCTGTAATGATAACGTTCAAAAGCATCAGTTTTCAAAAATGGAAGTATATTAATATTGTTTTGAAGTCATGACATGATATTCTTCAAGTAATTGTGCGAAAATTCCACTTTATTAATCGAAACACTATAAACCTGCGTGAAAGGGAAAAAAATGTGTCAGTTTTACTTCAATTTCTTTTGGAAACTGCAGCGATATGTACTTGTTGGTACGTATTTCGTGCCTCGCTAAAAAGCACACCCAGGTACATTTACTCCATGAGACCAGGTAGAAAAAACATTATAACAGTAGGTCTTCTTTTCCTTTTGATCAGACTGTCTCGATCTTTTTTGTGTTTTCACAGTTTTGGCTCGAAGGTGATGTCACGCTCAACTGGCATTATTTTTAATGACGAGATGGATGACTTCAGCTCTCCTTATATTACCAATGGTTTTGGGGTTCCCCCTTCACCCAATAACTTCATTCAGCCAGGTGCCTAAAATAAATATCAGATTATCATTAGACTAATGGGTACGATTGCAAATGAAGATGGTATTAACATCCCACTTTTGTCTTTTGACAAGGTAAAAGACCGCTTTCATCGATGTGCCCCACGATAATATTTGACAAACACCATAGAGTCAAAATGGTGGTTGGGGCCTCAGGGGGGACGAAAATCACCACTGCAACTGCTCTGGTAACTGCAAACACAAAACAGTGTAAAACTACACTCTATTACTAGATGCTTATGGCCATCATATCCAAATGTGCTATTTACATTAACACCCGGTCTACTGAAAATGTGTATAAACAGTAATCCAAATAAAAAAGAGAAGCTTTAGTATTAATACGCAAAAAAATTACTTTAACATATATATATAACACACATGTCTTTGTGCATATAATATGCAGTTTTCACATGCATATGATATTGAACATATTGGCGTGCATATGATAAGCAGTTTTTGTGTACATACGATATGCATCTACCCCACAACACTAATCATATTCATGTGTAGCATATACACGCCAAAGTACATTTTTGCATGTCAGTACCACAAGTTTTCATATTCATTTGGTGTACTATTTATACATACTTTCACGAGATCGGGTAGGACAGTACCAGTCAGATTCAATTTTTTTGTATTTTAAGTCTCTTCTGCTCACCAAGCCTGCATTAATATTTTGAATTAATATCTGATTTCTATTAGAATATATTTAAATGTAATTTATCCCTGTGATTTCAAAGCTGAATCTTTTGCATTACTCCATGATCCTTTACAAATCATTGTAATATTCTGAGTAGAAGTTCTTCAGTGAAAAGAATGTTCAGTAAAATTATCTTTATCATCAGTTTTGATCAATTTAAACATCCTTGCTAAATTAAAGTATTAATTTCTATACCCTAATATATCAAAACATGTCTTTTCTCCTCTCATTTTCCACTTTTCCCAGGTGATACTGAACTCACTGTTCTTTAACTATGATCTTAAAAAAGCAGTCACAGAGCCTAGAGTCCACAACCAGCTCAACCCCAACATGACAGTTGTGGAACAGGACTTTGAGCAGGTGGGTCCCTAGACTTAACAACTAAACCTTCATCATTTAAGACATGATAAATGGTTTATTACAGGGGTGCCCAATCTTGCTCCTGGCGATCGACTGTCCTGCAAAGTCTGGCTCCAGCTCTATTCAAACTCACCCGAAGCAACTAAATAAGGTCTTCAGGATCACTTGAAAGTGACAGGCAGGTTTCATTAGAGTAGATCTTTGCAGGACAGTAGATCGCCAGGAGCAGTATTGGGCAAATACTGGTCTAATATGTCAGTAAAAAGACAGTTATTCATTTTTGTTTTGTTTGCACATGCTACAGAGCGTTCTTGATGGCCTGGCTCAGAAGAATCACGTAACAGAGCTGCAGAGGACCCCAGGATCAGTAGTCCAGGCCATTGTGAGACAAGGAGACAAACTCTGTGCCGAATCTGACCCCAGGAAAGGCGGCTATCCTGCAGGATATTGAACAACACTCCCTTTCTCCCTTCTCAATCTTTGTGGGCCTTCAGTCATTGGTGACACAGTCAAGAACCATGAAAAATGAATATATACACGTAATAAGGCAATGCACCTCTCAGTCCAAACCATCAACATGGACCCCAATGCACAAGGTTTGCACGAAGACTCCCTGTATTTATTAACATTTCTTTTTTTCTTTTTGATGGGAAAATGTTTTATCGGTATCAACAGTGCCTAACTTTCATATTGAACGGTCTATGATATTTCCAAGCTTATTTATTCCTTTTGTGTGTAGAGAAAGAGGATTGATTATCAGTATGTGGGGGTCCTTTGTTGTGTAATGGAGTTCTTTGAGTTAATGGAACACGTTAAGATCGATTCGAAATGAGCAATACAAAATGTGACAAAGTCAGGGAAATAAGTATGAAATTAATCATAGTAATAAAAATACTACTTTTTTTTTTTTTTGCAAAAAAAGTCATGAAAAACATGATCTCTCGAAGCTTCTGTTTTTTCATGGGACACACTGTAATAATAAAACACTGTGAAAATGTGTGGAAACTCTATTATATTATTAATATATATATCTATCAATAAGCTGAATGTTTCAATTAAAGCTCCAGCGTATTCATTTTTAAATAGTGAACTGGAATGGTACTATTTTTATGGTAAAATCATAGAACGGCGTGTACAGCTTCAGATTACCTCACTGGACACGTTGGCCTCTGTATACAGCCATTCTCTCATGAGATGACTCGCATAATGTGAAATGCTGTTATTGTTATGAGTAAATGATATGTTTGTGTGAAAAAGACCTCAGTTCCAAGGCAGAAAGGCATGTTCACTTCAGGTCTGTTATTCTCTAATGTTAGTCTCATTGTACGTTTGAATATAATTTAAAGGAATAGCTCACTCAAAAATGAATTTGCTGATAATTTACAGACCAAGATGTAGATGAGTTTATTCATCCGACCAGATTTGGAGAAATTTAGCATCGCATCAGTCACCGGTAGAACCTCTGCAGTGAATGGGTACCGTCAGGATGAGATTTCAAACACCAGATCGAAACAATTAAAGTGAAAATTCTTTGTAAGGGACAAATCCATCAGAATGTTTTAAATTGAAACCATTGCTTCTGTCCGTAATCCAAAATAACTCTTTCTTCATTGGAAAAAGTCCATCCTCTGTTGTCCTCTCACTTTAAAATCCACTGACATATTTGTTTATAACTGTTTTAGGCGGTTTTCTCTTGTAAACTGTGCTTGATTTGTCCATATTTCTGTCCTGAATCAGATCAGATAAGACAACTTTTTTTTACTATAGAAAACAATATTATCTAGAGACGATGTGTATTTTAGCCAGAAACAATGGTTTGAAGTTTAAAAAAATCATGATGGACTGGAGTAGTATGTGGATTACTTGTGGATTAATTTTTTTTTATCAGCTTTTTGGACTCTCATTCTGACGGCACCCATTCACTTGCACAGGATCCAGAGGAGAAATGGTTGCAATGCTAAATTTATACAAATCTGTTCTAATGAAGATACAAACTCAACTACATCTTGGATGGTCTGATTTTTAGATCATTTTCATTCCTTTAAGGGTTATCACTAAACTGTTTGTTGCCAAATCATATAACTGCAGTATCACCCTGTATAATGTACAGATCACATTAATCTATATCATGAAGCTAGAGATGTTAATGTTCATCATGAAGTGACCCTGTGGTGTTAATGTATAGTGCATTCAGAGAAATACATGTGTATATATTTTTTAAACATCCACTGTTCTGTGGCTGTTGTTATGCTGTTAATTAAACTGTTTTTGGACCAATTTCTGTTTGCTTTCACATTTATAAGTGTTGATATAAATATTACAAGAACTAATTACTAAATAATGCAAGCATTATGAAACCGTGCCGTTGAAATAGCTCTGAGGAAAAACATGTTTTGAAAAATGGCAAGCCTTGTAAATATTCCAGTCAGCAGCCACATTTTTGAAAGAATAATAGGAACGGTCACGGCTTTGTAAATCTTATTTTTTTATTTTATTTTTTTGTACACGGCACAAGTATTCATACCCATAAAGAAATATTTAGCTGATAATAAAGATTTAGCTTTTGCTCAACGTTTTCAAATATTAAAACGCTTAATTACCAAATAATAATAACAATATATATCTAATAAATGTATATAGGCTATGTGTGCTTAAATATATACTTGAACAGTTATTTTAATTTTTATTTTGCAATATACTGTTTTACTGATAAAATGAATGAGCATAAAATGAGCATGGAGTTTATATAAAAGTCATAAAGTCATGTTTATAGTATATCGTAAGCATTACTGTTAATGTGTTAGCAGCCTGTGGAAATGTGTAAGTGGCCTCGGGCTGTGTCCGTGTATGATTTGCATGCATTTCCATGTTGACTTAACTCAGCAGAGAAAAGAAGCGGCTAAAATATTCAAGGAAACAAGAAAATCATTTTTTCTACAACAGCCCTGCAGCTGCTCGCTGACAAGCGCGCGGTCACCCTCCTAAGCTCATAACTCACCGCGGAGACGCTTTGTTCGGATTCTCGAGTGCTCATAAATGTTCCATCAGAGTTTTCAAGTGCACATTCTTACTTTGAATGAACCGAAAACTAAGGAAATCCACTGATTGACACACAAAAGGCGACGTCCAAAAGCGCACAATCGCCTGACAGTTTCATTGTCCCCCCGGCCTGTGGCTGTTGAAGATGACTGTAAGTTTGGGCTGAGGAGAGATGATTCAGTGTAGATGCTATTATTCTACTGTCAGACAGGAAACCCTCTGGCTTCCATATGCTCTCAGCTCCAGGATGAAAAGCATAAAGGAATGAGATTTGGGTACCAGCAGGCAGAATCAGGACTAAAGCTCCCCTGTGGACTTCAAATGGAAATGACTGGGCTTTAGACTCGCACAGACGGCGGACTCTGAGGGTTTGCTGACTGGCACTCGACTTCTGCTAACTGCTTATGCCAAGCGATTACACGACAGCGTTTATTCTTGCGCTAGAGCTCATAATGCGCTGTTTATCTTTCCGATCATGATGCCAAAGCTAATGCAATCACTCACATTGTTCATAGGCTCTGATGAGATCTTGCTGTGAGTCAGACACATCCTGTTTTCGGGGCTTTGGACGTTAATTATAAAGAAATGCTGGGCGTCACACTGTGGAGGCATCATTGGTGAGCAGCTGAGCTAAACACTCCCTTTGACCATCCATCTGCACACTTCAGAACTATTGAGAGACGCCAAGAACCTGTGACAGGCAATCCATGCGATCAATAATATGAGTATAGCGCTTTTTAACAGCCCGTATAGTGCTGTTGTAGGCCTATCAGTTAAAAATGTTTTGACAGTCTAATTAAAAATCTAATTTAAAACTAATTTTTTCAAGCAATGACTGATGCCAAGTAAAAATAAGCACTAAGGTTTTATACTGTACTCTGAAGGGCAATTTGGCCTCCTAAAAGTATATGATCTAAATACTGTTCGATTGTGAAATATTGTAACAGTTTAAAATAAAGTTTTATTTTTAATCTGTGATGTTAAAGCTGAATCTTCAGCATCAGTGTTACGTGATCCTTCATAAATCATTCAGATATGCCGATTATCTGCTCAAGAAACATTCATTATTATCAATGTTGAAAACTATTTGAATGATTAATTTTGTGGAAATCGACATTCATCAGGATTCTCCACATAACACAAAGTTCAAAATAATGGCCTTTATTTAAAATGTTATTCTTCTGTAACACTCTTTGACGGCTATGTGCATAAATCAAAACATTATACAAGCAGGTTGGGCAGTTTACAGTTTTTTTTAAATGCCCCTATTACAGATTTTTGAAAATTACTTTTTATGCAGTTGAATGAAAACGTCTTGCAAAGTGCTGAAAGTGCACCACGTAAAAAGAGTCGACTCCGAATCACTGAGTCGTTTTTAAAAACGAATCCCAAGCCATTTCATGTTTACTACAAATGGAAACATTAGCCCCGCCCACTTGTAGGTCTTTCTCATTGGTCTTAATGAAAATGTAAATGCCTTTTTTGCCACTAGGTGCCGCTTTTGGAGCGGTAAAAATGGCGGTTTGAATGAATGAATGAAACTGCGCTCACAAACACTGCTTATTCACTACAGACATTACTACAGGCATAATGAAATGAAAAAGAGATCGGACCAATCAGCACAGTGCAGTCAGGCAAAGGACGGGTTTGGAAAAACGAATCGTTAAACAAATCATTTTAGAGTCGTTGAGAAAATAAAGTAAACATAACTGCATATTATAAAACAATAAAGGTGCCTGCATGTCAGCCTTTGTAGGGGACTTTTATCACCCGCAACAGGGGCACTTTAAACTTAAAGCCGTGTTGAAAACTATAATATAACATTCAAATACTGTGTATATACCAACATATGTATTTACAACACACCTTATTCACAATAAAAACCAGAAAATATATATTTGCATGTTTTTTCACAGTAAAACATCAAAATCTCACATTTTGACAGTGTTTGTTATTACTTGTCAGTTTGTCATCTGGTCATTTTACTTCACCCAAACATGGCACAGACGCACCAAGCAGTCTCCAGCTGCGCTCCGGGTCAATACCCTGCAGCTTTTCCATGTTTCCGCGAGTCAGATACTGCCTCTATGCAGTTGTTTTCCTTTGACACGGCATTTACCACGTTATAAAACATCTGCGGGACTTTGACTTTGTGCCCAGTCTTGTTAAGTGACTCCAGAACAACCTGAGGAAGAAAAGAGATGAAAGCGGTTTGGAAATTTCGCCTTATCCTTAACAAACAATCCAACATTTGTATCTACTTACCTTGTCAAACAAGGGCTCAAAGCTGAGGACGTTTTTGGAGTCCACGAACACTACAGGGGCGTCGATGGAATCTTGCAGATTCTTGCCGAACCACAGGAAGTTCATGAGAGTCTGGCCAGAAGGGTTTCAGTTAGAGCTGGGTTACTGAATCACAGTGCGTTAAATTTGTCAAAGTGCAGTTTAGACTCACCAGAGCCACCCCGGTGGTGATCATACTGCCACCTGAGGCTCCTATAACCACAATGTGCTTCTGAGACGGGGAGTAAAGGATCACTGGAGCCATGGAGGAAGGGGGCTGCTCGCCTTCACACAGAACAGATACTTATACTCACTACATATCTACAAATGATCAAAATATTCAATCGACCTGTTATTTTCAAGGAATATTTAGCGTTCAGTCAAACTCTACCGAGCAGCATTTACGAGAACTATATAATCATGCATTTAAAGCTGTATACATTTTTAATTTCTATTTGATCTAACCTATAAACGTTGCTTGTGTTTTTGTAAACTAGTTTATCAGGTCACGTTTGATTAAACAACATGTTGACATAATGAATGATGAAAATCATCTTCAATTTATGAGTTTGCGTAAAGCATCTGTTGTAGCTGGTGCAAAAGTTGCATGTTTTTTGGTTAAATGTTCATTAACAAAAAAAAAGCCTCGCAAGCAGTAGCCATATTTTCTTAATAACTACATAGAAATGTGGTATATATCTTAGTCAAAGCTTGGTGAAAAAGGTTTTTTATGCTTTTAAAACCAATTAATTTAGAATTTACCTCAAGCAGAACATATTTAGATTTAGATCTTGCTGCTATGTTTTTTTAAATAAAGGATGTATCGATATTACAATTTTAGCTGATACAGATAGTCTGATAATTGTTTATATTATAGCTGATACGTGATAAATACCAGACTACCAAATAAATCATACAAAATAGCAAAATTTTATTATGCTGTTTTGTCTAAATAAAAAAAAAACTTCACTAAAATAAATAACTATGTGATTTGCTAAAGATTACATTCAACTGTTTTTCAATGAATCTGTAAAAACAATTCCATAGTTGTAAATAATTTTTTAAAAAGTATTACTTCTACTTTACATTTAACTAATTTAAAACTCTTTCAGTGTAAATCCAACAGCATTTTCTTTTCTGTTTTATAGCGTTTATAGCATTATAGCTAGAATCTTTCACTCACCAGCATGAATCTGCTCTGTTTTTCCACAGAAGTCTGCAAGCTCATTGTTGAGGAGGATGCCCGTCTTGGGGGAGAAAATTCTGGATCCGAATCTGAGAAGAGAGAAAGAAACGGGCGGTTGTAACACTTCTTGGGCACGGTGTTATATCCCGCATTACATTCTTTAATGAAGGTGTTCCAGCACTCGTATAAATGGAGTGAATGTGATTTGAGGGCACATACATGTGGTTGATGGTGCTGGTCACGGATACTGCCATACCGTCCTCAGCGAGCACGGACACGTGAGTGGTGCCATGAGAGTCCAGGTATGGAGTGACGTTGTAGTAGCTAGCGTCATAAGTGCGGTCAGGGCTGATTTTTGCTCTCACTTTATCCGCAAAATGCTTCTGACTGATCTCAACTGCCTCCTAGTCAAGCCACACAGAATGTCGAGGATGATGAACTAATGCATGACTTTATATGTCCCAACCAGTGGGTTGCCAGCAATAATGGCAGTGTTGCAGTGCTGTACTCTACTGCCTGCAGTAATGATCACCCAGAACACAGCACTTAAGTCATTATAGCAGATTACACTAGTGCCTCCAGAGAGCGTAATGACTGTAATGTTTCTATTGAGATACTAAAGCACAGTCTGACCAATGGTATCATGCCTTTAACACTTACAGAGAAGTTAAACATGTAAAACAAACTATTTCCTTTCTATAAAGCGTACCGTTTGAGAGGCAAATTTGGGATCTTTCATGAACTTCTTAAGACCGTTGGCGAATTTGCAGGTTTCCACGTAACGCTGAAATGTTAAAACCTTCTCGTCTCCCTCCAGAGATGCAGGGTTTAGGTTGAAACCTGAGAAAACAGAGAAATAAACCATTGCAACAGATTAGAAATAAAAAAAGGTTTGACATTTTGTAAACATCATTAATATGACTATATTAAATCACACTAATCATGCTTAGAAATCATACTACTCAGTGGTAACAATATGAAATATGTCCTGAGCAGCAAATCAGCATATTACAGTTTTGTGAAGAATCATATGACAAAAATAACTAAAAACATGTATTGTATTTTTATTTTGTTAATATCGTTTTTCTCAATCGCTGTGGCTCAGTTCTAAATTGAGTTTTTTCTCATTGATTTTACGCAGTTCTACACAAATTCTAAACGTGCTTTCATCGTGTGAACCGTCACAAAATAATCTGTTCAGTTATCAAAATCTAAGTGTTATTCCGTATTCCATAAATATCAGACATGGAATGGTTGCGATGTCTGCTATGTTGCAAAAGGGTAGAAAAAATCCAGTGTTTCCAGAATTTTCTGAACATTTTTCTTTTTTTAATTTGAAGAAAAGTTCAGAAAGGTTTTAGCAACCCTACTTGTCATTGGTATCCGAGTCTAGCAAATCGATTAGGTTTGGAAGTGTGTATGTGTGTATATATATATATATATATATACACACAAACACATATACATAGAGTTTGCCAGCACAACCTACAACAGGCAGATGCAGGAGCTGTGCTGTATAAATACATTTATATTTGGACAGAAATTTTGTGTTACCAATAAACTGTTAACATTTAAGAATGCTGTTGGTGTAAGGAGAAAACAACTGATTCTGTAAAAATAAAAATATAAAATGTACTATATAAATGAATGTTTATTTCCTTATGCGTATTTGCATATAACACACACACACACAAAAAAAACCCTAATTTGCATATAACATGTAAGGAAATAAAATCGAAATATTTTGACCAGAGTGGCTCACACGATGAAAAAAGGTGATGATTCCTCAACAAGTGCCACAAAAAAGGAGTAAATGGGTTAATTAGTTTTCCCACCTAGCATAGTATTGAGTATGAGGCTAAGTGTAGCTCCTCCCGCTGGCGGTGGAGGAAAGTACATTACATACTCTCCTACGGCTACATCCCAGGAACCTAATTCAGATGCCCTGAACGACCTCAAGTCCTCCAGAGAAACTGTTCCACCTGAAATGCACAGCACATCAACTGTGATTCGAGCACATTTATGGAAATCACAATCGTAGAAAGTGGCTTTCTGTATTACCTGCACTTTGTATATCACTGACAAGGTCTTTGGCGATGTCTCCGATATACAAAGCGTCTGCTCCTTGTTCTGCGACGATCTCAAGCGTGTCTGCCAGTTTTTCGAATCTCACTATTTCCCCTTTTTTGAGTAGCTCGCCTTGTTCGTTCTGGAATAACTGGCTATTAAAAAAAAAACACATTCGGATGAGTTTTTAAAAAGCTCTGCTAAAGGGAGCGTTACGAGTCAGTGAGTGCATGTATTACCGTAATGGTGATTCTGGCTTCTCCTTTAAGAGAAGTGGCAAAAATCGAGAGAGGACATAGTGTATAGGGACGCCCTCTCTAGCCATCTTGATAGTGGGCTCAAATAAACTGGCCCAAGGCAAACGGCCGTACAGTTTATGAGCTAGTTCATAGCCACGGATATCACCAGGTACACCAATCCAGTGAGCACCTATAGAGAGAGAGAAACTAGAGCGATCGTGGTGCTTAAAGTGCTCAACACACTGAGTGTGTGCAGTTATCATAAATAAAGCTGCTTGCTATATGATGCAAAACAAGCTCTGTATTTAAAGAACTAGTGGGTTGCATCTTTTAATATGGGGCATTGCACGTATTTAAATCTAAAATATTTAAGTATTTAATAAAAGACTATCCACACCTTCCATTGGTTGTATTGTGGTCGGACACATGGCAAGAAGGTCCGTTTTAAAAGCTTTTGGGACAGTCTCTCTGGCATTGATTACCCTCACTGTACCTAGATAACAAAGTAGTGGATGGACATTAATAACATGCATTATAAAACAAAATGATGATGTATGTAATGTATTAGAGTCGGGATGATCCTCACCACTTTTTTCCCGTATTGTGAATATAGATCCTCCACCAATGCCCATACTCTGAGGATTTATGATTGACGTGCACAGTAAAGTAGCAATGGCTCCATCTACCGCTGAGCCTCCCAATTGCAGTATATCTCTAGGAGGGGGGGGGAGAAAAGACAGATTTGAGCCACGGCAGGGGTGTCAAGGACATCCAAACACAATGATCGCCCAAGGAAGGGCCCCTTCTTGAAATTTAAATGCAGCTTAAGCTGTACACGTACATAGAAAATATGTGGTTTCCAAAACGGAATAACTGTATTGTAGTAGTGTTGTTGTTTTTTTTTTTGTAATCATGTTCTTCTAAGTTCACAATGTGTCTGTTAAATTACTCATTTATAGCTGATTTCGAATTTGGCACAACGTTAGCGATTCTCGCTATTCTTATCCCTAAAGGTGCGTTCACGCAACCCCTATCCCGGCTGGATTCAGTTCACGCTGTATTTTTGCGGATCAGAACCGCGATTCTTTCACGACATCACATTTAAGAGGCAACCGTTTACCTCTGTTGCTAGGTAACAACCGCTCATGAGATTTTCGAACTTAAAACAATTCCGAACCTTCGGTTTTGTTTCACGATCGTCGTAACAAAAGGAACGCGGGAAAGAACGCGGGAGTTAATTACTACTGGAGGACAGCAGAATGCACATTTTCATGGATCTCTACTTGCAGAGCATCGCTGCCGACTATTAGGACACTAGTTAACGCACACTTTGACCACAACGTAGGCCACGGCAGCAAATGTTCTACTTTAAATGTTATTTGTATCTAATTTCAAATACTGCAGTCAACAAAGCGGTATGATTTCCCCGTCACGTATCAGTATAACCAATAAATTGCGTTAAAAAAAGTATATCTAGAATTTGTACCTTTTCTTGTTTGACAGCTATTGGCTGGCACTAGAGAGAATATGGGATATATAGCCTACAACCACAAACGAGGAAGTGTTTTGGAAAATTAGCTAGTAAAACGAGTTTGAAGGAGCTGGCATAACTAACGTGCGTTTATGTTCGCGAATGATAGACATTTAAATAGTTTATCATAGTTTAGCCTACTTTCTGACCAAACCTTTCAGAATGTAAATGTATAAACTTTACCCCTCCAAACACAGGCTATCGAGATTGACCGTTTACCTCGACAGAAGCAATCGACTTTTCTTTATAGTAAACACGAAAATACAAAGTAGCGTGAAAGTCATAGCACACTTAAAATAATTTTGCTCTATAGGTCTTAATCAACAGTCGTTATCCAAGACCGACTCCTCTATTGAGAGGAAGCCAGAGATTGGTGTCAAGAGGATTAACGTTAGTAGGCTGTGAAGATACTTCACCTAATTGACTTCAAACTTTCTGTGTACATTTAACCGGACGTGTCACCTCAGCAGCCGCCTGTATCCTCGTATTTACCCGACCCAAGGATTACGACAACCTAGTTGTTGTCATTTTCCAGGAAAACGTGATTTTCCACATCGGCGTGCACGTTTAAATTAAAGTTTGGATCCTAGGTTTTAAAGCGTTTAGTGAAATATTTAATCTAATCATCCGTGATCGCGCTATTTAAACTAACGCAACTGGTAGTGCACCGCACAGACCTCATAATACAGCACACGGCCCGTGTATCCCACGGTAAGTAAAAGGCACAGTCACTCACCGCCCGATCTTTGAGCAGGTTTCCGAGTCCGCCGCCACCGCTGCGTTTTTGTAAAGTCCGTCGGCGCACAGCTCGTTAAAGTGAGTCGCGCAAATGATAATGATTAAAACGATGCATATGACAAAAATGCTTAAGCACAAGCAGACTTTCTCTTTTCGCCTCGCCATTGTTTCCCGACCCGGTGAGGCTTCGCCGTATCGTTCAACTCGTGGAGTATAGAGCAGAAGTGCGCCGCTTGCCCTCCCCTTTCAGTGCCGACGCCTAATTAAGCGCATTGTCAAGGTGTAGAGGTCGAGACTAAATTGGATTGTGTAAAGTGTTTTTGTAAGAGGTGTTTTCGCACCCTCCAATGCTATTAGGCAAAGTTCACTAGCTACAGAACCTACAGAGACGTTCACCCTCCGGCCGTGGGGTGGACTGATGGACCACCCCGGCTTTGAATTAACAACACCCCTTTTTTGATAACCATGTTTTGGCATATGGTTGAATAAAAGCATATGGTTATTAAAAAAAAAGGGGGTGGGGGCTATTGTTAAAACTTAAGCTATTGTTAAAGTAACTATTGTATATGACTATTTTATATGCAATTTTGACTTTAATTGGTTAAAAATGTTTTTTGAATGTAGCCAGTTAATTAAGGAGTTGCAAGATGGTGCACACTTTCGTAGGTTACTTGGCAACATATTTTCCTACATGAAACTGTAAGCCACCAAACTATTTAGTCATAATTTAAAATGTCTGTAAGGCTTATTCACACTACACCGAGGTAGGCTGATAGAGAGCAAGGGACACTTTGTCAGAGCAGTATTTTACCCCTGCTGACATGTGCTTCTGGTTGGCACTTCTTTAGAACATGATGAACTTGTTTAATCAGCGTTAGTCGGTTCGTTAAACTCCGTTGCTGCAGTTTGTTGACATACAGTGCGATAGGGAACAAAATGTTGTCAGGAAAGCTACACAAGTGTGCATCTGGTGACATCTCAATTAATGGCAATACTCCAAAAAATTTACAACGTGGCACAAAAGTCAACCTTTTATTAAGAGTTTTGAACACGCGTGAGAAAAAGAAAATCCACTTGTGCTGAACTGGTTTGGTGAAAAAAAAAAAGATGAGCTGTTACTGATTCTAAAATTACGGTTGTGTAAGATAATAAGCTAAT
This sequence comes from Puntigrus tetrazona, assembly GCF_018831695.1. Taxonomy (NCBI): domain Eukaryota; kingdom Metazoa; phylum Chordata; class Actinopteri; order Cypriniformes; family Cyprinidae; genus Puntigrus; species Puntigrus tetrazona. The sequence goes on along the minus strand of NC_056706.1, from coordinate 18,233,173 downwards.
TTTGAATTACTTTTAACCTGTTTATTACATGGATTAAAAGATGATAATCTCGTACTAATACAAAAATCCCTCCAAAAATGTAATTATAATTGTCATTGACAATTAAGTTACATCAAGGTTTCCTAAACTTTGGTTTGGGAAGGAACTGCAGGGGTTTTAGTTTAATGAAATATACTTATTTTTTGGAATCTCTTTAAAAAAAAACTTATTCATATACTCAAGAACAAGAAACACACAACTCTACGTAAGTTTACAAAGACATCTATCAGTCATATAACTTCGGATGTAGCCCAGAAACTGGATATGGATGAAAATCTCAAGTGAACATGTCAAGCCAACTATCAAATGGATTATACTTTGAAAGGCTAAACTATATAAGAGCTTGCATCAAAGCTGCAGTATACTTTCATCTTAAGAGACCACTACATGCACATACAGTTATACTACACAGAATTGTAGAAGGCGGCATATAGGCTATTCAGGCATGAGTATAGTCCTTGACATTAAAAAAGAACAACCCTCAATGGCTGCTTGGACAGCGCACAGTGAACAGGTGTTTCATGTCGCAGCTGTTAATGTTTTATAGCTGGACTGGAACATTGTATTTGTATATGAGAAGGATCTCAGTTATTACATGATGTTCCGAAGGGAAGTCAGTACTACTGTGAAGTATGACTGAGATTTGCACATGTATTTATATGCACATATTGTTAATTGTCATCTATATTGCATAAAGTCTAAAGATAATTAGGAATGCATCAATGAGAAATACTCCAAAAACAAGTTCTATATATTTTATTTCGGCTCTTAGAATGTTTGGTATTCCAACAAAATGCTTAAATATGTTAAGCAAAAAAAAAAAAAGTTAAACCTTAATAGATTTTTTTTTAAAACAAACATTATCTGATTTTCAGGTTGGCTTTGTTTATAAGATCCTCAAGTGACTACTGAGAAAATGAGGTGTCCTTCATAAAATCTAGACAGATAATCTTTCAAAATCGCCCAAGGACAAAAACGCACAGCACTCCAGGAAGCCGTTTGTCTCGCGTGTCACCTGAAGGTAAGTTTCAAGTTTGGCGCTGTCAGACATTTGCATCTTGCACTTTGTTTCGGGAAAAGCGACAGGTTTAATTACGCCTGCATAACTACATTTTGAACAGGACCGTTTCCTCTCTTTCAGGCTCGGACAAAGCAGATGTCCGCGTAACTAAAAAAAAAAGTAAAACAAAGATGAAAGCAATAGTAATCGACGAAAGACCATTAAAAATGTAGCAAAAGAGCAAAGTTGCAATTTCTAAACAAAACCGCAAAGCGTTACATTGTTGCGATTCTAGTGATAAACGCTCGCAGGTGTGACGTCAAAGGAAGTTCCCAATGCACCATGGGAATTGTAGGCCGTTGGGGGGTGTCACTTGTAAACAACTACTAATGCTTTTATCAATAACGTGCTTATTTAGAGTACAGCTGTCACATATCTTAACTACGTGGCAGAAGTGGGATTTAGAGAGGTGTTCGTAGTCATATTATCAGTGAGTAGTTCTTATTACACGCATTTTAGGCTACTTTTTTTACATACCCATTGTCTGAGAATGACTACGTGTGCAGCGGTACAGGTAAGTTCTTAAACGATCCTGCGTTTTGAATGAATCTTCTAAATGAACGCTATTTTTTTAAGATAACAGATTTCAACAACAAGGAGACCAAAACCAAAGAATACCGAACGCGTTAAAATGACTAATTACTTCATAACTGCATTTAATAACGCTAAAATGAAAGCGAAATCATTGCTATCGTTATGCTGGCGGAAACCATTTCGAATGCTTAAACGCGTTCTAAGGTCGCTTAGATTTGTCTCCCACGGGTTAACCATAACATTAAGAAAGGCTCACTGAATTTGTCTTTTAGTAAATCTTTTCGTTCAACGGAAAAAAGATTCGGTTCACTGAGGCGATTCGAAACCCCCCGCTCCTGCCCGCGACACCCTCCTTATGCGGTTTACAACGTGCACAATATTTTATTGCATACAATTATAATAAAATGCAAAAAAATGAATTATTATTGTTATTACCGTTGTTATTATTCGTGCTAATGCGGTAACTAGGAGCAGTATCGATAATGACATTTATAATGAATCGTTTGTTATGGTTTTAGTAGCGTCGGTCAATCAGTTACGCGTCTTCGTTACATAAACGCCCAGATTTCAATGATGAGACGTCGGATGTCTGTCATGTTGTTTTCTGCTCGGTTGTCTTCGGCATTATGGACGTCGCCTGACAGCGCTTTACGGACATAAGGGCAGGACTAGAAACTGCAATGAAACACAGCGACAGGGAGGTGTCTGAGAGGGAAGTGTAGAGGCAGGATAACTGGCAGCGCCGGGCGGAACAACAGTCGCTGCGAATCTGACAGACAAGAAGTGCCGCGAAGCTCCCGGTAAATATGCGTTTGAATGGGCGTCAGTTTGCGCATCCGCTCGTTACAGCCTTTGCATGCCTAATCTAATAGTTGAAATGTTGCATTAGGTGGATGGGGTTTGTTTTTCTTTGTGCTGTATTATCGTACGCATTCCCCTGCTGTTACCCTCTCTCAATCTGTTTGTGCTGACAGCCGCCGTGATACGTTGCATTAAACCTTAGGTTTGTTCAGTCTTTCATCTCTACTAGCCCGTCAGGTTGCATTGCATCCGAGGGATCCTAATGCAACAGTAATGCAACAATTCCCTGTTGTCTTTATGTCAGGCAATTAGGCTCTATGGGCAAATGTGTCCCTGCTGCAGGTTTGTGTTGACTGTCTGCTTGCTTTTATTGCAGTATGCTTGGAATTCTCTCATGACTCATGATTTTAAAAAGTGCAGTGCGGAGGTGTTGCAAAGACTGAATTTCAAATGCCATACCCGTGTGTGCTGCGGTCCCTATCAAGCTGCTCGTCGGTCTGTGCGTGAGTGTGGGGAGGGGGAGAAGAAGCCAAATGTGTGTGGGTGGTATATAGAAATGATCATGTGGTCAAACCGGGGCATCGAGGCAGGTGTGATGCAGTTTGCCTCGACGGCAATGTCGGCGTAGTGTTATTCTGCTGCACTTTATCACAGAAATCTCTTTAAATCTGCTTTTTTCTCTCTCCCAGGTGCCCTCGGGTGCACTTTGTCCCTGTTGGTCTGGATCAGGAGGCAAGAAGCAGCTGAATTCTCTCACGGCGGCACACTGTCAACATTTCCAAATGCATTGAAACGGAAATGAAAAGCGCGCTTGCATTAACCAAAGCGATCAAATTAGACCGCACAAAAATCTCCTTGATGACGGGCAAAGGCTGTGTCACTTCAGTTATACACCAAATCAAGCCTTCCAATGCACCAGCCGGCAAATAAGAATCTCTAAAACTTATCTACATGTGCGTTTGAGATAGAGTGTGTATGTATGTTCTTATGCAGGGATGGAGTGGTCTTTAGAGCGGATGAGGGAATGGGTGGCAGGTGGCATGCAGTCAGTGCGAGAGTGTGAGTCTAGTGCTCTAGGCACTGCTCTTTGTCTCACCCTTCTGTTTATTTGGTACTGCTACCGCGTTGGATGCGAACACTCTGCACCTTCGCTCCGCGGTGGTTTCAGCCCCGAGCCGCGTGTCGGGGTGGTTCCTGGTGGAGCTCTAGCCTCAGACCTTTCGGCCCGCAGAGGCTCGAAGCTCCGTCAGGTCGGAGGGGTTGGAGCAAGCGGAGTCGGCGAGGAAGAACTCAACGGCTTCGCTTACTGCCAGTCGCCTGAGTGCTTTCGCTGCACCAAACCCGGCGAGGGCCTGAACCAGCGGCTTTACCATAGCCTGCAGGAGTACGCCAAGCGCTACACATGGGCCGGCATGGGCCGCGTGCACAAAGGCGTACGCGAGCAAGGCCGATATCTGCTCTGCAACCGCCCGTCCATCCAAAAACCCGAAGTCTTCTTCCTGCCGGACCTTCCCTCTGCTCCTTTCTTCTCACGGGAGGCGCAGAAGCATGACGTGGAGCTCCTGGAGAGAAGTTTTCCTGCACTCCTGGCCGAATTTGAGAGCGTGTACCGGCTGCCAACCAGTCGGGCCGGCTCTTCTCTTCCACTGGGCTGGAAGGCCAACAGCACACCTCATGGCCAGTGGTGGACCTTCTATCTGGTGAACCAGGGTACTCCATTGGTGCTGAATGCCAGGCGCTGCCCACGTGCGTGGAGGGTGCTCGGACAGCTCCGTACCTTTATTGCAAATAATGTGTTTGGAAACGCCTGTTTCTCTGTGCTCAGTCCCGGAGCCACCATCACTGAGCACTACGGGCCAACCAACGTACGCCTGCGCTGCCACCTTGGTAAGAGGTTAAAGGATGTGAATATATGTGCACTATCACAAATCCTATCAAAAAGGTTGGGCATACCATAAAAGTAAAGTCATCTAAACCATGACATATCATAAAAGAAGAATGAAAACTATGAAAATATATAGAATTATGCTACCGTTCAAAAGTTTCAGATCAGTTATAATTTTTGTTGGAGAATAAATACCACATAAATTCAAAAGGATGCATAATTCGTTGTTGGAACTGACAGTAAATAGATTTCTAATGTTACAGAAAATTATATTTGAAACAAATGAAGTAGATATTGATCAGAGAATCCTAAAAAAAACTTTACAAAAATACTAAGCCGCACAATTGTTTTCATGTTTGTAGTGCATTTAAATCAATGGTTGTCATCCTATATTTGAGCTTTTCAAGTTCACATCCCTCTCAAGCAACTTCATGAGGTGAATTTTGAGATGCTTTTTAAACGGTGTCGATATCTGGATGCTAAAAATATGTAAAAAGGATGTTTAGTTTTGTAAATGTGAATTTCATTTGTGGACGCAGTTTATATTTGCATGTAAGGTTTTTGCGATCACAAGAAACATCAGTTCAGTCAAACAAGTACAAAGGTCTAATGTAAGCATTACATATGAGTGCAGCAATATATATACACATATTCTGTGTGCCTGTTTAAGGTGTGTAAGCCATTTTCTGTGTGTGTGTGCAGGATTGAAGGTGCCCTCTGGTTGTGAGTTGGTAGTTGGTGGAGAGCCGCAGTGCTGGTCTGAGGGAAGCTGCCTGCTGTTCGATGACTCTTTTCTTCACACTGCGTTCCATGATGGTGAGAAACAGAAATAAAATGTAGAATAAATAGAATAGATTGTAGTGCATTAGGCATCTATTCAGTATTAAGGAGTGCAGTAGTTATTTAGTGGATTATTGATGCCCAAGTTATTTTTTTAATAGCGAAGCGATTTAATATGAAGCCAATATGCGATAGTGCACTATTTAATTTAGAATAATAAAGATTTAAATATTTAATGATTAAATATTAAGGCAATTAAACACTGTAAACAACATTAAACTGCTGCATTTTTGCTGGGATCATATTTTGTCTAATAAAAACCAGCTAGTGTGAAGCATAGTTTAAATTAAGAATTTATAATTGCTCGTTCGTGAGTATCTGGTAACAACAGAATGCACCTGTCTCCATCCACTTTGCACAGATGGACTGTTACGCAAAGACTACTTGCATTTTTATACAGGCTATGCACACTAGAAGGTCTAACAGCTGATGCAGTTTGCTTTGAATATCTGATGTTCATTAGATATTCAAAGACTTCTTTAAAAAGCGTTTTTGCTGAATGCCAACAGTATATGAAAAAATATATTATAGCATCTACTATAATCAATATATTTTAATTATTAGACAAAACTATTAAACACAAACATTAAACGTTGCATCTACAATTAATCGGTCGTAAGGAGGCCCTATGTTTACATAATATGCATTTTTACATTCAAATGCTACACTAGCCAACCCAAAACAATCCCTGCAAATAACCCATTCCGAACAGTAGCTTTATAGCACTATCCTGGCAACCACTCACATCATATCAATAACGTTTTTATGGGCAAGAAAATAGGTTGGATTCGATAATAATTTTGTATATTTTTGCACATGCTTATGCATGTGAATTTTTTTCTTAAACTTGTTCTAATGTTACTAAATTTGGAATATGCCTGCAACCAAAGAATGGTTGCCCACTGAAGCTAAGCAGGGTTGAGTCTGGTCAGTACCTTTATAGGAGATCTATTGGGAAAGTAGGAGGGATGCTGTACTGTCAAAAAGCACCATTTTTTTGGATGAGTTTAGGTCCTGATTCTCTGTGGTCAATAAAAATCCCAAGGCACTTCCTGTAAAGAGTAGTGGTGTAGCCCTGGTCTCCTGGCCAAATAATCTCTTTATAATCCCCATTCACTGAATTCAGCCTCCCATCATTCTGGTGGATGCTGCACAGTGCACACTGGTGGTGGTTGAGGAGAGACCCCCCCATTTGTGCTTTGGGTGTACGGCAATACACAATGAAAGCTCAATATAGATGCTTTGTTCATTCATTCAATAAACTAAATGGTCCATCTGCGTAAAACACCCAAACCATGTCATTACGTTGTTTTTGTAGTCTAAATAAAGATATAAAGCCATGCAGAGGATATGCTGTGTAAGTGTGAGTTAAACTGTAATTTCTGTGAATTTAGAAAGCACGGTAGTATGAAAGTTATTGGAGACTCACTGTTTGTGAACATTTGTGCATGCTCGCTCTCACTGAACCCAGCGTATTTACCACTGCCATCGTGATTTCCGTATCTGTGTGTCAGGTTCTCCAGAAGACGGCCCGAGAGTGGTATTCATGGTGGACCTGTGGCATCCAAACGTGGCCGCGGCCGAGAGACAGGCACTGGACTACATCTTCACCCCGGGGCGCTGAAATAGAGCGGCGAGGAGAAAAGGGTCAATGATTGTTTCATTGTATTAACAGTTTGAGATAAGTGCAAAGGGAAAGACAGAGCGTTGAGAACATGAGTCTCTTCCTCTAGTATACGTACCTTTACTCTCACTATCCCTGTTGGCACTGCTTCAAGTAGAGACTTCAATGTACCGTCACTATTGTACATTATCAGTGTTTACAGAACTCTTCAAATCTAACCATAGCAAAAACCTGCTGGTGAACCGTGCTTGAGACGAAGCCCTCGCATTCATGTTGTTCCTACAGTTCAGCTGCAGGGTCGCATTTACACCCAGTGAGTGTCACAGTATCATTTCACCTAAAGCATTGACAGCCAACCGCACACGGAAATGCACTTTTTGCCAAGCCTGGTCACTGCAGCCAGGTAGGATTGTATAGGAAGCACAGTACGTTTGTTTGGTCTGTACATTTTTACGGAGATCAGGCTTACAGAAGCTAAGCTAAACAGTCGTAAAAAAGACGTACGCTGCAATGACAGGGGATTTGACATTTGCCACGAAGGAACGTGGATATACGGCAGAGATGTTACGTGAAGTGAACTGAAGCACTACCAGCTATTGTGTAAATTGACCTCCATTAAACGCACTAGTGGCAAGTTATTTTTCTGCCACGCCTAAGTCAGGGTCGGAGCGCTTGGACGGGGAAGAACATGAGCACATCAGATCAGCCTGCTTTCCACTTTACTCTTTCCTACCCTGAATTTTCGAATCAAATCGAAACGCGTTATCAATCGCTTTGTATCTCTGTGAAACTTAAAGAGGGACACGACGCTTATCGTTTTTTTGGAAAACACAACGTTCCGGGCTGTTAATACGTGCTAGGTTCTACCTTATTGTGCTTTGTCGTACTGCTTGTGAGCAGAGCTTTCGTGGTTGTGGCATCGATATTGGTACATTCCTTTTGTAAGATGACGAACAGTTTTGAGACCGTTTCGTGAGAAGTGACATTTTATATCATTGTGAGACTTTTGGAGTTGCAGATCAATTTTATGACAACGTTCCTACTTCCATGTTTCCAAATTGTGTGCCATGGACTCACTTTGCAATGGATGAGTAATTATGTAGATTTAATAAAGAATTAATTTAACCTTTGCGCAGTGCTGAAAATCCTTTACCTTATTTGGTGTTCGTGGTCAAATACGACCAACCTTTTAAAAGTCTCTCATTATTCTTTATTACCAGCAAATCTTGGATTTAGACTTTTGTTAACTTGTTCCTTTCAGGTTTTGTATTTCTTTTAGGAACCGGCTGATCGTAAGTCTCGTTGATCTGAACTTACGCACCTCGATTTGAAAAAAAAATCAATAGAGGATATGATGATAATATAGCATAATGAGAGATTTGTATGCATTTTTTGTCATTGACCATAAATGCCACAAGTCTAACAAGGTGTCTCTGTGTTCAAAATGAATGGAACACAACATGAGGGTTAATATCTGGATCTGTGCAATTTGTGGCAATGCTTGCTTTAAACAAGTTCAAAAATAGCATTACACATTGTCTTTTGTATTCATGCAAATTTTTATGTGGGCGTTCAGGAAAAAGAGACAACAAAATGTGCTTCTTCTCAGGAAAATACCTGGTATTTTGACAAACATTAACCCGACATGCTGGATGTTTGGATGATTTCGTATGGGGGTGGCAGATAGAAGGGTAACGTAGTGCTGCAAACTGCAGCCATTATCAGATGCAGCTCTGGAGATTTACATAACTAACCTCTTTTGCTAACACAGGGGGGAGAGAGATAAATAGTAGATGAATGAAAAACTGCAGATGAAAGGCAGATGTAATCCACCTACGGTCCATATCTGTTCTCTGGATGGCATTTTGCAGAGGTTGCAGATCTAATAATATTCAGTTAGTGTTCACAAGTCTTTAATAATGCAGGAAATCATTAGAATCAGAAAATCATTAGAATAGCATTGCAAGAAACATCATATACATCCTCATAAAGGCCCACGTGGTGGTTTTCTCATATTATAAATATTAATAGACTATGAATTTACATGTAGCCTACATTGGCAGGCTGTCACGTCTTTACGATGAATATTGTAAGCAATGAAATACTGTTTTAAAAACCGAATTTTGCGCTAATGGGGCGCCCGTGGGGAGTGCAGATTTTAGCACAAAACTTTACGTACCTCACCACATACTGCTCTTCCCCTGCTTTTAACCACACGCGTTTGACCCTTGCTCTCGCGTCTTCTCTTTTCGCTAGTCAAGTTAAAACAACTTTTTGAAATCATTCTCGGTGAGCGTGCCAGCACAGAAACCTAGCATCTGTGCAATATAGCGTCGTTGCCGCAAGGGGGCGCTCGGCAGACGTGACAGGGCGAGTGTGCGGCAGGTAATGACGAGCCTGCGTGAATGTTTCCACTCATCCTCTGAAGGTGAAGGTTAAGATTTTTAATTGGACGAGCTAGGCCTGTTTCAGTACAAAAGGGCACCTTTTTTACCAGTAGAGCTGTATGCGAGAGAAACCGTGACGGATGTTGGAGGTTGGCAACATAGTGGAGCGACATTCTGAAGCAGACAGGGACACTGCAGGGCACATTCCCTGTGCACTACAGCACACACACACACACACACACACACACACACACACACACACACACACACACACACACACACACACACACACACACACACACACACGCACGCACGCACGTACGTGCAAACAAAATGTGAGAAAGGCAGGACAAAAGTATGCAAAGTGACATTAAATAAATTTTTTGGTATGAGAATGGGCTTTTCGGCAACATTAATTCACCATTCATGAATATTTTGAACAGATTAACCATCAAATTTAGATATCTGCAAATTCCAAAGACAGATATCACCACGTTATAAGCCTATAATTTGCATCAAACTTTGTATTTGAAGGCCTAACAGACTAAAAAAGGCCTGTGAACTAAAAGCCCTGAAAAATGCTCATATAAACCCAAATTATCTGATGTATGTTTAAAAAAAAGAAAACTGAAGTACATTTTCTGAATTGATGCCTTTTGAGAAATATGTTCATTTTAGTTACTTTCCTTTCTAAATTGAACTGTAGCACTATCCTTTGTCTTAATGTCGTGCATGTTTGCATACCTCTTTTAAAAAGGCTTGGAATGAGCAAGGCGAGGTGGAGTTTTGGGTCTAAATGTCATGTTTTATGCAGGTTGTCTCAGTTGTGGTTCATAAGGAGTAAATGGACCATGGAGTGGCCTGAGGCTGGGATGTCCTGTACATGCAGTGCAATAGGATGCTGTGTTTAATCAAGTGAAAATCTGTGGGCGAGAGAAGAGGACTCCTCAACATGATGCGTTCTGAAAACTTTATCACCCTGGGGACACAGAACACATTCAAGATGGTTGAAAGCCCTGGGAGGATGGGGAGGTTTTATGAGTTAATGAAAATAGGTTTCGGACTTTATGCAACGGTGTAGCAAGCACATAAGACTGGGGAAGCGTAAATGAAAATTTAAATGAAGAACCAGGCATTGAAAAAACAATAGGTTTCTTAATACCTGAATATTAACTGGTTATACTAATGTCTTATTCTGACTTATTTTGATTCTAAAAAGTCTTAAAAATATAATACTAATATATATATATATATATATATATATATATATATATATATATATATATATATATATATATATATATATATATATTATATGCACACACACATACATATATATTGCTTAAAATGATTTTTGTTTTGTTGTATTTTTATTTTATATCAAGAGTATAGTCAAATCAAAAATTTTTGGATATTTTTTATTATCTTTTACATTTGTTATTATAGTTACTCTTATAAATACATACGCCTGTGACAGTTAACAAATAAAAACACTGGCATAATCAAATATAAAATACATGTTTTTCACTACTAGCACACACTTAAATATTATTTTATGTACATTTTATTTGATAAACCTGCTATAGCCTATGTCTTAAGTTTACACAGAACACAATTAAAACAAACAATATGAAGTATTTAATGATATTATACCTAACTCTGAATTCTGAATATAAATAAATGCTTGGCTTGCTTTCGTTTATAGGCTACTACAGCAATATTCATTTTGCTTAATTTTTAAATGTCCACGAAAGTCTAACTTCCACAGGAAGTAGACACTGGTCAGCGTTAATTACACTTTCTCAGATTCCCTATACAGCATCTGCTCAGACAACGAGAGAGATTTCTTCTCTGTTTTGATCCATGCGTTACATGTTTTGTTGTGTCACCCACAGGCATCTGATGATGCACACCATACGTTTTGCGTGTCCTCTCTCTCTCTCTCTCTCTCTCTCTCTCTCTCTCTCTCTCTCTCTCTCTCTCTCTCTCTCTCTCTGAATCTTTTTTGGTTTATTTCCTAGCCCATCTCCCCTTACCTACGCGTCCTACCAGAATAGCGCTTATACCGCCTTACAGAGCAATCAGGTGGCACCAACTCCAAGAGGAGAAGATCTCGGCAGCATCATTTCAAGCCCAACATGCCATCGAGGAGGTGCCGACGTGCTCTCAGCACTCCACGCCGAGCTATTATATTCAAATGATAATAATGTGACACCTCAGAGGTCAGCCTTTACCTTCAAGGGCATTTTACAGGGCTGAGGATGAGTTTCACGCTCCCCAAAAGCGAATCGACGACCTCCTTGCTGAGATCTTCCGCACCGGCCAGGAGCGATCATCCCGGAGCCCGGAGGATGCACCATCAGCGCTCCGCGGCGGCGGCGGCGGCATCTGGAGCGGAGACGGCGGATTGCGATGCGAGCTCGCGGAGACCCCTTTGTCACCCCTCACTGGTCGGCGCCCGGAATAGCGCGGAGAAGAGCCACCCACAACACTCCCACTCCCATGGACACGCTCTTTCCCCGGCTCGCAGTCAGGAGGACCTGTCGGAGCTTCCCGACGGAAGAGAGCGCAAGACAGCCAGACGACACCACCACCACCACCACCACCATCACCATCATCACCACAACCGTCACCATCACCATCACCGCCACCGGTCCACCCGGGACGACCTGCCTCAGGAGCCCCGTCCCAAGCACTCTCACGCCGCTCGCATGCCCACCAGAACTCAGTCTTTCTCCGAGTCCAGGGACGAAACGGCTCTGTTTTTTGAGTCGCCTCAGCTGGCTCGACCGGGCTCTTCATCGAGCAGAGAGGCGTGTCCAGCCTCCACCGCCTCATCCTCGCCGGTGCCCGCTTCCTCCAGCCGCTCCTCCCGCAGATCGGGGAGGTCCAGCGCAGCATCTTCTGAAGCCGACTTCAACCTGCGGCCGTTCCTCAGCTCGGTGTTTGGACAGGTGAGGCCTGAACGCGAGTTTTAGGACGGGTCTCGTTTAAATATAGCCCTAACACGCCAGAAACTTTATGCTGCGACTACAGCCTGGGGAAGGCTTAAACGTCGTAGGTAAAATTACGTGTAACGCTCATCAAGTTTATATGAACGTTGCACTAATGACAAAAAGTTTCGTGTGAATACTTATACTCGTTACTAAAAGGGAGCGCTTATAGACAGAGCTACTACTAAAGTCATAGTTATTGTAGAGGAAGGAATAGGTTTGAATTAAATTTAGTAGCCTACCATATAGCGTTTCATGCTCTCCATGGCAACATTTGAGTCTATTAAAAAGCTTTTGATAGGCTGTATTTTGTTCAGCAAGGTCTAAACATCAGTGTCTGGTCAATATCAGACGCACAAAATATAGCTTAAAAAGTTTTCAGTTGAATTCAAAATGGTGTCAATTCCATAAATCCAAAAAAACTGATTGTGCATTTTCAAAAATAGGTATCAATTAAGTTTTACATGCATACATACATGTATACGTCACTGTTTTTCATAGTTTAGTTGTGCATATGAAAGAATTCAAATGTAAAATCCTCCAAATGCCATTGGAAATGTTCTTTTTTAATGAGCATTTTTATCAGGCTCTACGTTTGTGTTCATTTCAGCCCGTTCACTGCCAGTAAAGTGAGATTACTGAACCTAAAACACACGCAGGAACCTGACGAAAATGCTCATTATAGAAGAACAGCACTTATTGGCAGGTTTTGCAGGTTTCATTTGCTGCGCATGAATACGTCTTATTTCATTAGTATGCAAAAAACAGTGCTGTGAATGAAGATTGAGTCCTAATCCATTGTACATGACAAAACAGTATAGGCAAAACTAGTTCCATCAAGATTCTGTGTGCATGCAGTCAACACTTTGCTGTCCCACGAGGTCACAAGAGATGCGTTGTGAATGGCACTGAAGGAATGCCGCTGAGCCTGGTAGGTCACATAACGGTAATAAAACGGTGGATGTGGTATGTGTGCATTTGATGCATGCCACCCATATTTTTACAGCATAGAACATATTTTTATGGTCTGTGAACAGACAGTATGCATTTTCAGGCACAGACGTAGCGTTTCTGTGTTTTTTTTTTCATCACACAATTCAAAAGCAGATCTGTCAAGCAGAAAAGCCTGTCGGCCTGCTCACACATGGCCAAAATCATAACTCCCAACATGTCATCTAGTCCTTCAAAGATGCAGTCACAATAGCAAAACTTCTGTTCAGTTTAATGCACATGTTTGCAGTCTAATCAGGTGAGAAATATAAAAGAGGAGAAAACAGCATTCAAGGTTCTAAATAAAAATGATGGTCCCTTCTCTATTATAGTATATTTATACAATGTATAAATATGCAATCTATATCAATGTATAAAGCACAGCTCACAAAAGTCACTTTCAAACCAAACAGCTTTCTGTTGATCATTGAGACGATTTTTCAGGACAAACCTGAAGCCGTAGTTCAATTTGGTAACTTTTTATGTGGTAACTTAAAATTTTTTTTTTGAAGTTTGCCCATGAAAATGATCAAAACAATATGTAGTTGAGCTATCCTGACAGATACTATTTTGTCGCATGATTTGTGCTTAAACACAATTAATGATTCTATTGCTGTCAGATATTACTGGTTTGACGTGTCAATTAAACATAATTTAGTCAAATTATTGTTTGGTATTTTTTTGTAATAAAATGATTTAATTCTTTCCCCTTTCCAATCTGAAAATAGCTTCCTGTGGGAATTACAAAAAATATGGCCCGCCAATCAACTCTATACGAGCCGATGAATCTACAGAGACCAGTATCATAATATCCCGCACACAATAGTTCGGCATTTGACTAGATGCAACGGTTTCTCTGTACCGTGTGCCTGAATTGACCGAGATGTTTTTTAATGAACGAATTTATGATAAGGAATATTACCAAAAATGAATATCAATTCATATCCACAGCGTGTCCCAGAGCTTAATTCCTGATCGAATGCTTTCTGACAGTAAACAGCTGTGAGCTGACGCTGATTAAATGTGCTCCTCGGAGGATTGGATGTCTAGAACGTTGTGGAAGCTTGCCTTCTGTACACGTATCACAGAACTTTGAAAATCAATTGCATTAATAATAAAGGAGTCTTGGCTGAAAGGATGAGCTCGGGGCGGGAGGGTGCTCCTTTGTTGCTTTAGACATTGAAAGGCTTGAATAAATAAAGAATACAATGTTTGTGAAATGCAAATCTTTTTAAGCATATCCGATTCTGTGAGATTCTGTGTATAAATGATTAAAAGCTGTCTGATGGCACCGCCATGACTTTGATGCCGCGCTGCGGATCAAAAACAACACACACACACACACACATTCATTTGCGGTTACGCTAATGCGGGTCGTACCATTATTGCTATGCAGGAAGCTTTTAAAACTGATATATGGCAATATTTTGGAATCCATTGAAACAATTAACTCCTTATTGAAGGTGGAAATGAATCGGAGGGTTAGTCATAACCATAAGCCAGATCAGATCAATTAATTATACCAAGCTTTAAAGGAATAGTTCATCCAAAAATGAAAGTTCTGTCATCGTTTACTCACCCTCGAATATTTCCAGATCTGTATGAACTGAAGAAAGTTTGTAACCAGGCTGTTTTGGGTCACCATCGACTCCCAAAGTGTTTCTTTTTTCTACTGTGGAAGTCGGTGGTTACCCGAAACAGCCTGTTTACATTTTTGGTTTTTCAAAATATCTTCCTAAAAGTAATTCAGAACGTTTTGAAACTACACGAGGGTGAGTAAATGATGACATAATTTTCATTTCTGGGTGAACTATTCCCTTAAGGTTAGAGTTATTCTCAATGTACAAATGGTAAAAAGCACCGCAAAGGGTAATATGAACTGGCGGGCTAGTGAGAAAACATGGGCAAATGAGACCAATTATTAAAATCGCCTTCAAGGTCGTAACGTCTCTCACTGTGGCCCTCCATCTGTCACTGTTTATACTGTGATGGTCCATTTACATTTGCCTCAGAGTATTGCCTTATTTTCTCCTCGAAGCCCCTAAATGCAGTCATTATACAGGGTTTATAATCTAATTTGCTACCTAGTTAACTCAAAGTCACCGTTATTGCCTACGCTGCGTCATTCGAGTCTATAATGTTGGAGTATTTCATTGGCATTCATGGAGGAATCTCACATTACTGGGAGAAACCTTCTGTTTGCAAGTATGTTGTTTAGGCTGTCAGCCCCAGACGCTGTATGAATCAGTGAGGCTGGCTTACAGTCTCTCGCTGGGTGTGTGTGTAAACACAATTTACCAGAAATGCCGCGTAATAGGCTTCGGATCACAGGGGTGACACATTCCCTATCGGTCTGTCTAAATTCCCAACACTTGACTTGACGGGGTGTTGAAATAAGACTGACAAAAATGTCCTTGGATGACAATGCGACTCTTTCCCTCCATAAATCTTGTAGATGTTAAACCAGATATGGTCTCCACTTCTCTTTGGTGCTATTTTTAGTCTCACACCTCTTTGTGCATCTGTGTCGTTCCTCCGATGTGTTCTTGTGTCTACTGTCAAACACGCCCCTCCTTCTTTTCTCTTACCGATGTGTTTTTTGAGGTTACAGTGACCTTGAAATTGCTCTTCTGGGAGATCAAGTAGCAGATACTTGAGAGTGAGTTTGTGAAAAGAAGAAGGAAATTGAATGGGTATAGTGTCAATATTGTAGCCGGTGAATGATAAATCCGATTATTTTAGTTTTTTACAGTTTTTGCATGCTATTTTGGTTTATATAATATAAAAAAACAGCCATCTATCAAGAGTGTTTCCTTGTCTACAGCCCAAGATGCTAGAATAAGCACTCTTTTATCATTATGACAGACTTTTCATTCAGTTTGTCATGTTAACATTAAGATTGGGTAAGTGAAGAAATTATTTGAAAAGAGGTGTTTATATCACCAGAAAATCTTAGTTAAGCTTAATTATAGGGACCGACTCTCACTATTGACTATTTTTTGCTTATTAGCATGCGTATTATTAACATATTGGACGGATGGAAGCAGTTCTGAATGCAAGCTTGCAGAAGATTGTAAGAAAGTACAATAAATGATTAAACAAGTCCAGCTCGCTCAACATGTCATGTCGTACTTTTTCAGCACTTTGAATAAGAATTACAGATCCAAAAAATTAAACATGAATTTTTCATGTCATGTCAACTTTATCAGATTTAATATGCGAGGAGAGCTCTTTAGGTTCACTGATTGTGCATCATTAGTTAACTTACAGTGCTAAATTACTTAGTCTCCCAGCAAAATAACAGAAAAATGAATGTATATAAATGAATGTCATCTATAAAATATTTACAAACAAAAAAATAAATCTTGTAAAACGGTAGTTCATATCACAGTTCGCCCCAAAGAATTTAAATTAGCTGGGGCCATTCAATATTTAGATGAGGTTTTTTTTTTCATCAGAATAAATTTAGAGAAATGTAGCATGGCAGCACTTTGGATCTTCTGCAGTGAATGGGTGACATTTGAATAAGTGTCCCAGCCACTGATAAAAACATCACTAAGATAATCCGCTCTACTCCAGCTCATCAATTAATGTCTGTTTGAAACGAACGGATCCATCAAGACTTCTTTAATATCAGATTGCTGCTTTAGGCTAAAATACTTTTACAATTTCTCCTGTGAAAAAGTTGTCCCGTCATAATATGGGCTAATATTTTGGTATCAAGTGTCTGTCAAATTGAAAAAGGGTAATTTTCCAACTCTCCCGGAGTTAAACAGTTAACTGTTCCAGCCATCCTGCTTGTCTGGTGATAGCACTTTTACCTGTAGCTTAGCATAGATCATTGAATCTGATCAAGACCAATGTAAAATGAAAAGCTGCGATGTTATAAGCTGATGTAAATAGAAACTATACTCTCATTTTGGCGTAATAATCAAGGTACTTTGCTGCTGTGCCATGGCTGTACCAAATCTTAGTACACGATGGTCTGGAGTTATGTGGATTATTTGTGGGATTATTGTGATGTTTTTTATGAGCCACTGAAGAAACAAACTCATCTACATCTTTGATATCCCGAGGGTCACTTTTCGGCAATTCAACTGTTCAACTAAAATGAAACTGCTTAAGGGCCCCCTGCTTGGAAATCAGTACTTTAAAGTAATCCTCTTTCCCAGTTCTTATCCTGCAATAAAGCGCAATATTATGACCTCAGGAACTCCTTTTGCTGTAGATTTTTTTTGCTTATGCATATTTGTGTACACAGGTGTACATTTAAGGATTATGAAAGGTATTGTGTGATGCTGTGCATCACGTTGCTGTGTGTGTGTGTGTGTGTGTTTCAGTGCGTGGTGATCTTGTGACTGTGTCTTCTGACAGGATGAGAGGTGACAGTTAAAAGTAGGCTGCGCACTAAAGTTCACGGCAAGCTTGAAAAGGGGATGGGGGGATAAATAAAACCAACATATCAGAGGAGAAGAGGCAGAGAAGGGCTTCTGCCCTTAAATCTGCCCCTGTTTCTTAGGATGAATCATCTCATGGAGAAAAGCGAGGGGAAAACAGAGATGGATGGAAGACGACAGATAAAAAGATGCACATGTGTGAGCGAGAGAGAAAGAGATTCGTACGAAAACAAAACAAGAGCCAGAAAATAACATTTATCTGTGTGTCACAGATAAGCGAGCAGCATAAACAGAAGCATCATTAATTGGCCTCTGTATCCACTCAGTAAGCTTTGATGTCATAGTCATGGCTTGCCTTTAATGTTTCTGAATACTTTTATACTGACAACGAAGGACAAGGACAGTTGCACAATAGCAACCTGAAATAATGCGACTCGTGTACTCAGACGTTACTTATACTAATGAGTGACTGTGGTGTTTAGTTAATGGCGGGCTGCGGCTGAAAAATGAGCCGTGGGTCTGTTCTGATACACTGAAAAAAAGAGATTTTTGAACATTTTTAACACAAAAAACAAAAAAAACTTTTCAGAATAGAAGAAGATGCTAATTAACAGAAAATAATTAACCAAATTAAATTTGCATAATGCTTCGTAGGTCTTTTTAGCTTTTCTGTCTCTAATATTGTGCGATGTAGTACAATACTGTTTAATTTGTTTAATAAAATGTTCACAATCTGCCTTAGCTTTAGCCCATTTCTTTACGTAATAAGAGTGCGTCTTGGCTGATTTCTGCCTTTAAAAACAGGATGACTTACAGCAAGGATGAGAATGAGTTTGCTGACCATTTAATTATTGTTTAATTATTGGCTGCCAAGAATAGAAATCAAGTCAGTTTGACCAATATTTTGTACCAATATTTACCCTTTTAGGGATAAACATATTTGAGCTGAACACACATGAACATGAACACTTTGTGGAGTGTCAGTGATGCAATAGCATTTATATTAAGGATGCATTTGTTGAAATTAATTATTATTATTTTACGTATTATTATACATTACAATCATATTTTATTATTATAAGCATTCAACACGTTCTCACTCCTCAACTCTGCTATGCTTGGTCAGGACCCCTTGGCAACTCTTTTTTGATGCACAGGGTATCCTTTAGTGTGATTTTTCAACAATTCTTTTGGATAACCTCATAATACATATGACATTTATATTGTTGGTCACACTTTATTTTAATGTGCAATTCTCAGCATGCTTCTTATTAATAGTTTGTACAGTAGCTGTTAAGTTTAGGGATGTAGAATATGGCCACACAGAATATGTGCTATACGAATAAACAGACAATACGGTAGTAATACATCATACATCGAGTCAGAAGTCAGACAAAAACCCATCGATCTGCTTCTGAGCACATGTGATGAACCCCGGGGGGCGTGTAGGTTAGTTTTATGACGCTGTACTCGCGGATATATATCTGATTTATGGAGCTTACAAATCATGGCCGCCATCCACCAGCATTACCAAACTTGAAAGAGCCAGGATAAATAAAGAAAACTAGCTCTGGAAAAAAAACTAACTCTGTGTTTGTCTGAAAGATGAAAGTAACATTGGCTTGGGGGTGAGTATATTATGGTGTAATTTTCATTTTTGGACGAACTATTCCTTTATTAGACGGAATTGGTCACTATACTAAAATGTTTCCATATTGTCATGTTGATAAGTTTATTATTGTGCAATCAAAAATAAATTGACTAAAAATTGGTTCTGCTTCTCAGTTCCATTTTTACGAGACTTTGCAGGACCACATCTCCTCTTTGTTCTCCTTTCTAAATAAATGCAATGAAGATCTACAGCCGAGAAACCGTCATGTATTACCAGTTTCCCTTTAAGCCAATGCAATGGTAAGGACTTTTTTAAAGCGAAAAGAAAACCAGCAGAGAATCACAGATATGAGTTACTTAAAATAAATAAATAAATAAATAAATAAATACAATATTTACCAAAAACACACACACACACGCATAATACAATGAACGCTGTCAATGCAGGACTGAAACAAAGTGCACAGTCTGAAGCTGTGTGTGTGTGTGTGTGTGTGGTATTTTTAGCTGTCTGTATAAATGATTGTTTGGATTAGAAACCAGGCCTCCAGCTGTGAGAATGGTAATATGCATGTCTGAACGAGACCCACTCTCCTCCCATCCTCTAAACACACACACACACACACACACACACACACACACACACACACACACACACACACACACACACACACACACACACACACACACACACACACACACACACACACACACACTCATTCATTCTCAGACAGTTTCCCATTTACACTCTCCTATATCCGTTTTGTAGAGCCTTAGCTTTTTATTATTATATCATCTTAAACCACTGCCTTCATCCGTTCATATAAGATTAATAAAAATGATTCAACCCATTGAAGAACCCATTGTTACCCTATTTCTACACTTACAGAAGAAACATTTTTAGCAAATAGTTCAAAAATGCTCTTGTTTCGTGATACTTTCTCCCAATGTGCTCAAGATCCAAGCCCCATTTTCTCGTGCCCCATTTTTCGGTTGCTACAGTTCACTCAGTGACCTAGTTTTAGCTTTAATTATCAGTAAAGACCATCACATTTTTGTACTATCTGGGTACACGGTCTTGGTATGGAATCAGGCTTTCAGAGAAATCTTTGAATAATCTCAAAGCCTCCGTGAATGCTGACTAACACGACATAATGATTGTGGGAGACTGGAAATTTCATTTTGCTCGTAAAACAAAGGACGGCAGTGAATTTGCATTTTGAAAGGTGTCCCAGTTATTCTCATTTGCATATGTCTTGGTTCTTATCGGTTTTCTGATGTAATGGTTCTTAGTGCCGAACAGTATTAACCTCTTCAGACCCTGCGTCCTCATATGAGGACATCGTATTTTAGTGAATTTCTCTGAGACTCTACATGCCACAGTTTTAGGTCTGGATGTCCTGTAAAGAGCACATTCAGGGCTTTTCAGAAATACCAAATGATTGGATGCTTCATGCTCCATCTCCTTGGTGTTCAAATATGTCTGAAATTAGATTTCTCTCTCTCTCTTTCTCTCTCTCTCTCTTTCTCTCTCTCTCTTCAAATTTCTTACAATTTTCTAAGAAATTCTAAGAAAAAAAGTTTCTTTAAAAACTGCACAGCTAAAAATGTTCGCCGTTTCTGCATGTAGCGAGCATTCTGATTAATTAACAAATACTGAAGTAAATGCATATAAACAATTTAGAATCTGTGTGCAGGGACCACAAAATGTTTTTTTTTTTTTTTTTTTTTATGGCAGTAATGTTTAAAAAATCCTTTTGGAACTTTTGTTAAAGAATGTAACTAATAATACATTTTAAAAATTGTATTTTAATTTATGTATTTATTTTATTTCATTCAGCTATAAATAAAATAAGTAATGCACTCAGACATTAATTGTAACATGTAAATGAACTGGTTTAATGCAAATCAAAATATTATTTAATATCAACCTGAATCAATCGAAATACTTGGAATTATAACAACAAAGCTTATTTATATTGGTTACATCAGATTAAAATATCTCTTTAAGGTGGCGCTTTTTACCGTATAATAAACATCTAAATAACTTAAATACTTATTAAATATCTAATTCGTTTGATACTTCTCTAGTTCTGGAATTAATAATGTGGATATAGTTTGTCTCTGTAATCTATAAGCAGTCTTTTTGGAGAAAACATTTTTCTGACTTATTTGTCCCAAACTGCAATAACTATAAATATATCCCATTGCGCCTGGGACCGAGTGCATTAGCTGAATGATCTTGTTTCCCAATGCTATTAAACCAGATAATGTCTTTTCTACGTGTTTTTATTGTCTCTCTCTCTGTATCTATCTCACGCTCGCTTTCCCTTCCTCTCTGTTTACAGTCGCTGCGAGAGTGTATAGATCTGAAGAGCCAGTCTACACAATGTGTTCAGTAAACTGTTATGATGAATGAATGGAAAACGTTGGCTGGATTGCTTATTTTTTTATTAATGGGAATGCTTTCTGTCTTTCTCACACATACAAATTCACACGTAGACATGCAGGCCTTTCTCCGTGACATCCACAACACACACGGCTGCGTGGACGGGCATAAATAACACGAGCAGCGCTTTGTGAGTTCATGCGCTTGTGTTATGGTTGAGAGCGATGTTGAACTGGATGTACAGACCTGACGTTGTGCTCTCAATGGAGGGTTTTGTGTATAAGACTTAACTTTGACGCCCAGTGAAGAGAAACGTGTGAATAACGCTGAGTTGGATTCCAGCATACCCTTATTGTTGTGATCCGTGGGCTCGTGTGAACATCCTTAAGTATTTTCTAGGAAGCTAATTGACAGCGTTTCTGTCAGCGAGGCTGTTATAAGCTCGTGATCTCAGGAGTGAATAACAGGGACGTCTGCTTAACACAGCACGGAGTATCTGTCATCTTTATAGAACGTGTTTAAGAGACAAAATGTAACAAATTTCAACGTCTTATGATGTTGTGTGCCTGCTGGGAAAGACGTAGAAGTGTACAGAAGTTTTTTGCACCGAGAGAAAGATAAAGGAAGGAGGGATATTTTTGGGGAAATAGCCTTGTGGTATATTTTTGAGCTATACAGAGAGATGGCTTTCTGGGACATGGAATCAAAGCACAGACATATTGTTTCTAAAATTAAACCGGGTTCTCTCAATAAAACGCATATACATAAGAATCTTTTAAACCTTTAATGCACGTGTTTCACCAGTCATTAATATCATGTATTTTGGCATAATATCTAATATTTTTAGCACGGGCTATGATGCATAAATTTAATAATGCATAAATTTACTTTAAAGTCTTTTAAATTGCTACAAACGGGCTATTTTGAACTTTCTGTTCATCAGAGAATCTGAAAAAGTAGTTTTTAAAAAAATGAAATGAAATAAAAAAATTCACTGTTTTTAACATTACATACTGTGATTTTTTTTATTACAATTAAAATAACAATAATTAAAAAGTTGTTACAATTAAAAAGAGTTTTGATTTTTTTAAACATGCTCACGTGTAATATGCCATATTGCCATATGTAAACATACTTCTATATAATTACCAAATATTATTCTTCTATTATTGTTTTATTTTAATTCATTTATTCATTTATTCATTTATTATTCATTCATTTTTTTGCCATATTGTTCCACTATTCATAAACAAGGTTAAAGAATACTACGGCCTAAAATCCCAAAGTTAGCGTATAGGAGAGGAGAAAAATGGGGTCCCAGGTCACTCATAAATGTAAATATACAGTTATATGCCATGCATATAACAAATAAATCTGAAAACTGAAATTTATACCCAACAAATGCTCAAAACTTTAAACAGACCGACTCATGTCGTGCATGTTGTGAATGATGCTTTACAGTAAACGAAGTCCACAAAAGACTTGCTTCTGTGTGGCTTTGCCCCGGACTGTTTGATGTTACTTACATAAGCAATTTAGCTTTTCTTATTCTGCATGCAGCCGTGTAGGCGTATGTATTTACGTCGCATAAATTGCTGCTCCTTTGTTTTGGTCTACAATTTAGGTCGCATGTTTTTGCATGTGTGTGCGTGAATGTCATGGTCTTACGTCAGTAAAGCCTGCATGTTTATACTCCTTTCTTCCCCCTGTGGTGAATGCTACAGCTTCTGCTCTCCATCTTTCTCCCTCTCTTTCCTCCATCGCCTTTAAAGGTTGTCACTGTAAAGTGAAGACAGATTTTTTTCTCTGTCACACTTGCTGGGATTTGTTCACTTAGCTGTGACGCTGGAGAAATGCCATTGCCACGTGACCGGGACCACCTCACCTTTTTGTAACGCGCTATTGCTCTTTATTAACGCTGTTAAACCAGTCCTAAATACACGTTGAGTGACTAGAAGCATAAAACAATGGCTACCGTGACTGGTTTGGATGCACCGTTGGTTAAAGGCTTTCTGGTAATGGATCCGTCTCCAGAAGAACTTCACTTCTTGGATGGCCTGTATTTTATTGTGAGGAGCTAATATTTTCGGATGTTTCGTCTTTGAAATTCGACATCTTCTGGTGTCGTTTTGATGGTTTCTTCCTTATTTTTTTTTTTGTTACAGAATCGAGAGCTGAGACCTGAGGAGATTGATGGTAAGTTTTTTTAAATGTAAAGTTTGTTGAGATATATTGACTTCTTCAACAACGTTCCTCGATGGTTTCGTTGGAGCTTTCGTCATTACTGCGTGTTAACATGTCGTTCTCGTGTTTGGTTTGTCTTGACGAGTGAAGAGTTGCGAGAAGCGTTTAAGGAGTTTGATAAAGATAAAGATGGCTTCATCAGCTGTAAGGACCTGGGGAACTGCATGAGAACTATGGGCTACATGCCCACCGAGATGGAACTAATAGAACTGAGCCAACAAATCAACATGAACTGTAAGCTTCTGTGCGCGCGCAGCCCTAATCTTATCAGCCCCGTCTTTTCGTTACGAAATATTGATATCGGTATGTTTTTCTCAGTAGGTGGCCATGTGGATTTCGAGGACTTTGTGGGGTTGATGGGACCTAAACTCCTGGCAGAGACAGCAGATATGATCGGCATCAAAGAGCTGAGAAACGCCTTCAAAGAGGTGAGCGGAGAGTTAAAGAGACTCTACTATAAAACTAGAAAATGAATATTAAATATGTATTATGGATTCCAGTTTGACACAAACGGAGATGGTGAAATAAGCACAGGAGAGCTACGGGAAGCTATGAGGAAGCTGCTGGGACAACAGGTTAGTGCTTTGTGACATTACTGTTTTCTAAATACATGTTATTGATCTCAATGTGAGCGACTCATCCATGTGCACGTGTTTTAAATCTCACGATGTTTTATCAAAGTGTTATAACGTCAATATAAATGACTTTCCTCTGGGGACGTGCGCAGGGTTGCCTCCATCCAATCAACATCTTACGAATGAAAGACACCCCCCTACGTAATATTCGATCATTTTGATAATACGTCACAGTAAAGAAGAAGCCTTTTTCACTGAAGCATCAAAGAGATGGTTAAACGAAAAATGAAACATGTAATTACTAAAGTAAAGTTCGGTTTCATTCTTCGATTTGGGGATGAAAAGACATTAGAAATACACACTGTTTTATTAACAAACATCCCTCATGCTCACACGAGAGCGGCGTTTTGGTGAAAATGCGCTTCATAACAAAACAAACAAAAAATGACTGTGGTAGGAAAACAGCAGTCGAGAAAGCATCTGATTAGAGCGAGAGTGGAAACACGAAAGCCGCTCTGTAATGCAGCGTTTCAGTTTAACTTGCGTTTATTTGCATACACTTTATACAGTAGATTGCTTTAAAGGGCTAGTTCACCCCAAAATTAAAATACTGTCATTAATTAACCCGTAAGACCTTTGTTCATCTTCAAAACACTAATTAAGATATTAATCAAAAAGGTATCACAATGCATGCACAAACTTTCCTTTTTTTCATTTTAATGCTAAAAAACGACATGCATACGTGCTCCCTAAACAAGCACGGATTACATCAAATATGCGTGCTCTCCCCCCGGACATAAACAAAGCTGATTACATCAAATACATGAAAGCGAGCGTATGCCCTGTGATGCCCTCCAAAATGGCGGAAGACGGAGAAGAATGGTTGAGTAAATTAAGTTATTTCACATCCTGTTTTACCGAAGTATTTACTACGTCTCTGGAGCTGGGAGCATGTCGGTAGTGTTGCTGTCTACGAAGGGTCAGATGGTTCTTCAGTTTCATCAGAAATATCTTCATTTGTGTTTCGAAGATGAACGAAGGTCTTACAGGTTCGGAAAGACACCAGTTGTCTTTACTCACCTTATATTTCCCGTACTGTAATGCTATTACTGAGGAGAATTATGATTCATTCAATACAGCTGCTTTTTTAAGAAAACAAGCAGTTAGAAAATGAATACAAGAGCGCAGGTGGATCAAGTCAACAAACAGATCATATAGAATTAGAAAGGACGGTGGTCAAATAAAGATGGGTGAGAAGTTTTTAGCCATTTTTTCCCATATTTTCCATATTTTTAGCCAGTTCTTTTCCATACACTCCTAAAAATAAAGGAGTGCATGGCATTGATGGCTCCACGACCGTGGTCCATTTGACTGTACAAAGTGTTATGATAAACTTCATTTGAACTTCACAACCAAATCAACTTGAAAGGAACAGGCTAATTAGAATGACTCTTTCATATACAGTAAAACATTTTGGGGTTCAGAATTGAAATGTTTCGGTCAACGGTCCCAATCGTTGCATTCCTTTTTTTGTCAGGTTGGTCACCGAGACCTAGAGGACATACTGAGAGACATCGACTTAAATGGAGATGGCCGTGTAGACTTTGAAGGTATGAATAGCTCAATATGATAATAGTAAAAGAGCGAAAGCAGGATACGGGTGTTTAGTAGTTTCCAGTTAAAGTGTGTGTGTGTGTGTTTTCTGTCTGCCCCTTTTAGAGTTTGTGCGAATGGTGTCCCGCTGAGAGGGCAGCATTCATACGGTTTCTCCGACAGAAGAAAGTGAGATGCTGTACTGCTTCCTGCTGGTCAAAGCAGACAGGCTATTAGACTACTGCAAGAAAAGCCTCGCTGAGCCAGTGCATGGTATAAAAACGAAAAACTGGACTTTTTGGAGAAAAAAAAAACACATACACAAAGTACACACTTATACTGTAGCCAAGAGTCTCTGCACTTCTAACCATGCAAGACCAAACAATATATGTTTTTTTACATGCGCATTTGAAGGAGAGTACCATGCTTGATTATGGCAATATTACATTAAGTGTTGTCCCCGTTGACCCGTATATATATATATATATATATATATATATATATATATATATATATATATATATATATATATATATGTGTCTCTTTGTAATAAGGTAGATGAAGAAAATGATGTCTAAAAAGTTTTGGTTTTGTTTGCAGTAACGTAGCGGCGTAAACGCGTTGACTTCCAGATAATACGTTATATAAGTCAAGCTCAGCTGCCTAACTCCACTTGTTTGTCTTTGTCACACAATTTGCCAGTTTCTGTTCTTATTTCACAGTGCATGCCTTCGAAACAAATATAAACCACTGTGCAAGATCGGACTGAAACGGAACCAGATTTTGTTGCCGTGTTAACTTGTTTTAAAGAGTGGTTTCTAACTTTAGAAATGTTTGATTCACTTTTTTTTTTTCGTGACACACTTGTCAGGAAACTAATTTCAAGAGCACAGAGTTTCGCCCTACGCGGTCTTGTATCTGAATCAGTGCACAATATCCAGATATTACGAAACATTCAAAACCCGATCAGTATGAGCTTACGAAACAGGTTTATTTATTTGAATCGATTCTCTTCGTGTCTTCGTTTGTGTGACATCTGTAGTCTTAATTGTTATCTGACCAGATTCTTGCATGCCAAAAAGACCTTCATATGTAATATAGTGGTTTTAATACATTGTAACAAAATAAGCGAATAAAACCGTGTCTAGTAATAGCATATATTTTTCATCACTACGTTTGTGTAAGCTTCATTACTCTCTTATTTCCTCCATTAGTCCGGGTTTGCTGACACGTCCTCTGAAGAAATGTTATTTGTATACATAAGGAGCAGTCATTTTCACTGGTGTCTGTTCTGCTGTTCTCCAAATCATTCAGCAGCGAGCATCACTTTCCCAGCGGCTGGAACACACTGTTCGGGTTGTCATGGCAACGAGCTTTTTCCTCCGGACCAAAACGGGACAGAATTTTCCTGCTTTTCATTTTGAACGCGGACCTAAAACTAACGCCACCTTGTGGTCAGAATAGGCCATTGACATCATTTAAAAAAACCATTTAATTTTTAACCATGTATACGGTTTTAGTTTTTATTTCATTTTAATTCTGTCTGTTTATTGCGCCGTATTTAATATTGATTATAAAAAACAGTAGGGCTGTCTAACAAAATGCCAATAACAAGCTCACTGGTATATTTGCGTTTTTGAAGAAATTCTATTTATAAAGAAATTAACAATTGCATAAATTAAATTAAATAAACTTCAATAAACATGCATGCATTCCGCGAGGCACACGTGAACTTCTTGGATAGTAAAGTATTATTAATAATAAATTAAAGTTTTTTTACATACAGTACATAATTACATGGAAAATAGGTTTATAGGATACTTTCTATTTTAGAATATTACACTACTTAATAATAAATAATTATAAGTCTTTATGCTGATCAGTAATTAAATCTTTGTTGGTCATTGTTTAAAATAAAACGTACATTTTTACCTGTTATGCGCCTAATCCCGCCCACCTTTCGCTGTATGCACACAGTACCAATGAACTAAAGCCAGCTAATTTATGCGAGGAAGTGAGTGAAAGTTGATACACTTGATTCGCTGCTTCGGGACACTTCCACCGACCGTGATTGGTCAGAGCTCGCCGGACCCGACAAATCGATTCCTTTCACAAGCAAATCAATAAGCAGAACTTGTTATTCGGCTCTGCGTGATTGGCCGATCCCAGCAAGGTCCCGCCCCCTCCGGAACCCGACTGTCAAGTTAGTCTGTCTCCCCTTACTGTTCCATCCCTTCAACCTGCGCTGCTGACTGCACACATACCCACAGTACTGACGCGGCCCTCCCGGTCAGAAAGTGCTGTGATTTCAGGCGCAAAAGAGCGCGGAACACCTGTATTGAGCGGTATACGAGCGCAGAATAACCGCGCTGTGATCGTCTGTTAAACGAGAGCGAGCACACGCCGCACACGGGGGTGCAGATGTAAGGGAATATACCTGCAGACTACAGCTGCCACACTGATGACAGAGCAAGAGGGAAGTCAGTTAGCCAGCTAACCAGCCAGAGCTAAACTCGACTATCAGGCAGGTAAATGTACGGCGATCTGGACGGTTCAGCAACAACGTGCAACTCAAGCATCTGAACGGAGCCGGCCGTCCACTACAGAGAGTATTTCGCAGACTGCACAGTAAGAGTGACTTGAATATTGGCTTATATCGCTTTGGGCTATTCACACATGGGATTGTTAAACAGGAGGGCCATTCTACACCCTAGGTTGTTTTAAATTAGTCGCTGTTTACTTATCTTCACCTTAGGTGGGGTATCAATCCTGGGTATTTGGGTATTCAGATTCCACACTGTACATTAGTATATCCTGGGTTAACCTTCTTATTTGCATATGCATGATATCGGCAACGCCGATTGGACGAGTACGGCTCGTGGCGCGCGCGCCCTGTTTTAATAACTGTCCGTTTCCGTGTCAGTTTCCCATCCTTAAAAAAAATCTGGAAATTAAAACGCAAACGACATAGTGGCTCGCTTCACCTGTCGTCGTTATTTCACGTTTTTATCTAGACCAAAAAGCGTGTGAAAGTTTCTACAACTGTACAAAGCGCATGAATATTTAATGAGGTGAGCTGCGAGGCAGTTTGTGATTGGTTGTTTGTTGCTAAACAACGTGCTGTCACTTTCTAGCACGTTGTTTGACTTAATACACTGCCTCCTCATAAAAAAAATATATACTTTTTCTGTTCTCTTACTATCCGTATCCCTTCCCGAAACCTTGTATAACAAGCACTTCTCACTTGTATTTCCAAGTTGTAAGCTGCTTTGGATACAATTTTACCGTTTAACAGCCTAACCCAGGGTTAAAAGTGATTCTGAGTCCATTAACATTTAACCTAGGGTCAAAATGGCCTTTCGCACTGCGCTTAATGTTGTTGTAAACCCACCCTGGGTGTAAAGCTTTTCGAACGACTTCCTTACATACCGTTTTCCCCCTTCCCCTTTTCTTTCCTCTTTCACTTTCCTCTCGGACTGCTGTAGGCTATGAGGAGGGTGACATTGCGCTGTGCTGCCCGGCTCGTCTTCGCAGCTTTGTGGCTGTTGGTGGAAGAGTGTCGGGCTGAGAGCGGGGCCCCAAGTCTGGCCGAGCGAGTCATCTGGGCCGTAAACTCCGGCGGGGATGCGCACACGGACATACATGGCATTCATTATAAAAAAGATCCACTGGAAGGAAAACTGGGTAAAGGTGAGTGGATTGCAGAGGAGAGGGTTGTTTTCCCTTCCTAGTATTCAGTTGTTAGGAATAAAAATTTTCAGCAGCAGCACTATCATGTATTGATTTACATTTTTCTCAAATCAGTACAGTGCAAATTCAAATGATATTGCTGCGTATGTACCATTTTTAAAAAGTGATCTTGTGGAAATATTTGTGCCGTTTTGTATTAAATGTACACCTGTACGTCATATCTTAAAAGTATATTTTAAAAACTGTACTTATAGATAATGTAATAATACCATTAATAGTTCATTAAATATTACATTAACCCAGGTGTGCTCAAAGAGAATTTTTTTTCTTCCAGTAAAACAAAGTAATTTTTTTGTTATTTGTATTGCTTTTATAATTAAAAATGCATCATTAAAGTTCACTTTAATCATATTTCGATGCCATTAGAGACATGAAGTTCTACTTAACCTGCCCAAAAAAATGCTCTCTAGTTCAACTAATTTGGATTTTATATCCATTTAATTTATTTCATTGTAAATATTAAGTATCCAAAAACATTAAAGTTAGCTACTATATATTCACAGTATGTTATTCATGTAACAAGTGCTCTTCAAAAGCACGCTAAAGTGTAGCCGACTTCTTTTTCACAAGGTTGTTTTTCCAAACCCGTATGGCTGTCTTTCTTCAACGGAACACAAAAGCGGATGTTAAGCATAATACGTTCTCTTTCATTAGATGGAAAAAAAAAAGCTAAAATCGAATGGTGAATAGCCATTGTTTGCGTTCCTATGATTTAAAACAAAAATAAAATTTGAGGGTGAGTAAGTGATGACACAATTGTAATCTAGGCAATCGTATGTATCCCTTTAAGAAATAAGAAATATCAGTTATATTTTGATGGGACTGTAGTTTTTTTTTATTACCGTCTGCTATATTTTGAAGAAAAGACTGTTTATCTGCCTCATTAGCTGTTTGTATTTAGAGCTGTCGATCATATCAGGAAGTCTGTGCCACTTGAAATGTGATGACTGTCACTTCCTGAGATAAGAAATGCGGTAAGCACATGTTAGGGCCTGTATAGTGCTCTTTTTAAGCTCTGTCAAGACATCAAGACCCATGCGTTTTATCGGATTTCACATTATTGCATCACTGGTCGTTTTCTGGTGACACTATTAAGTGCGGCACTTAATTTTCCACTCGGCTCTACGTCGGCTATAAATAGATATCGGAATGAAAATGAGTCAAAAACCTCGCTCTGGGTTGAACTATCCCTTGCGTACTATGACTCATTAAATGCCACGGCCTCTTATTATATACGCTTAAACTCACCTTCTGGCACTTTCTCCCCCCTCCAGCATCAGACTACGGGGTCCGTCTGCCGATCCTGCGCTCCAGCCCGGAGGATCAGATTCTTTACCAGACAGAGCGATACAACGAGGACACATTCGGTTACGAAGTACCCATAAGAGAAGAAGGAGACTACATACTGGTCATGAAATATGCTGAGGTGTACTTTGCCCAATCTCAACAAAAGGTATGAATTTAGCTGCAACTGCTATAGCTATAACACGCGATCACTCTTTTTCGTTGGTCGATATTCGAACAATGTTAAATATTTCATGATACTCCAAGGTGTCCATTTCATAGTTTCCCCTCATGGCGTCATCTCTTTCTCCCTCCTTTGTTTTTTTTCGTCTTTTGAAACCCTTTGTTCGCTCTTCTCAGGTTTTTGATGTGCGTTTAAATGGCCACGTTGTGGTGAAGGATCTGGATATCTTTGACCGAGTGGGTCACAGCACGGCTCATGATGAAATAGTGCCATTCTCAATAAAAAGAGGGAAACTGAGTGTGCATGGCGAAGTTTCCACGTTTAATGGGAAACTCACAGTAGAGTTTGTTAAGGTAAGTGTTACATGCTTTTCCTATGTCCTTGTTCAAGAATCAGCATTGTTCCGCGTATTTTACGCTATCCTTCAAACATTTTAATTAAGATTTAAATGTTTTTTACACATTTAATACTCACCAAGGCTGCAAGGACAGTAGTATTTTGAAGAATCAATTCATTCAATGGGACTTTTTAAATTCATTTTAATGTTTTTGAAAATTACATTTATAACTGTGATGCAATCACAAGTTTTATTAATCAGTACTCCATTCTTTAGTGGCACGCGATCCTTCAGAAACCATTGTAATATGCTCCAGTAACTTTCACAATATCAGTGTTGAAATTAGCGATGCTCCTTAAAATGTATGTGCCAATATATAATATATCTATATATATTATATATATATATATATATATATATATATATATATATATATATATATATATATATATATATATATATATATATATATATATATATATATATATATTTTTTAGAATTAATTTTTATTGTTTACTATCACTTTTGAACTTGCTGAATACAAATTTCAAATGGTTTGGAGCCCATCAAGGTATTTTTCTGATGAACAGAATGCAGTCTTTCCTCTTCAGCACAGTAAAATCCCTAAAAGTGGACCTATCTTACATACAGTAATAGCTATACATTTGTATTTTTTTTTAATAAACCAGACATTGATCAATCTGTATTTTCCTTTTTGTTAAAGGAACATTCATTTGAAAATTGGGATGTCGTTACAGACACTGAAGCTTAGTATTTCCAAGAAGATGATTTCTGCCAAAACTAATTGTGGTCCCTTGGAGCGTTTTTTTTGCTCCAGTAGTGAAATTTAATTGATTATTTCTGAGCTGCTCCTTTTTCTTATGTAAACAGCAAACGTGTTTGGCTTGTGGGGTTTCTGTCAGCGATTAGTCTCGGAAGAACCGTGCACATTGAGCATGACGGCAATCCAGAGGGAAGATGACATTAATGGATATGAGGATGCAAAACGCATCAGCTTGTCTGTCAGTCAGAAAACATCTCATTCTTAAAATGAATCATTCTGATGCTTTTGCACCTGCGTTGCTTTGACAAATACAGCCAGAATGTTTAGCAAGTTAGATCAGGCATACTTTTTATGAGGTTTTAGAGTTTTGAAGGCGAAACCAGTGCCATGGAGAGCCACGGGACTGACCCTGTGCACTCCTCAACCTTTTATTCAACCTTACAGGCCAACCGGCTCACAGAATACACTAGAAACGGTTTGCATATTTTCTGCATGTGTTTGCATGCATCCGTCCACTGTAAGCAGCGAACTATAATCTATCTATCTCTCGTGTCCACAGGGTTACTATGACAACCCCAAGATATGTGCACTCTATGTGATGAAGGGCAAGCTAGAGGGTAAGAGGGACCCCTGGGATTGATGGGGGTTGCATCTTTGATGAAGTCCAGTCCTGCTTATTTTATTTTATTTTATTTTTTGTGCACTTTCTCCGAGTAACAGCTTTTGGTGTGTTTCTCAGATGTGCCTAAACTGCAGCCACATCCTGGACTGGAAAAGAGAGAGGAAGAGGAGGATGAAGAGGACGACGTCGAGGGAGGAGAAAGCGAAAAAAAGAGCGCCACCACCTCTCCCAAGAATCCGGTTCGGTCCGGGCCACGCACCCCTAACCCGTACGCCACTGATAACAGCAGCCTGATGTTCCCTATACTAGTGGCGTTCGGGGTCTTCATCCCAACCCTCTTCTGCCTCTGCCGCCTGTGAGGGGAACAAGTGAACGAGAGGGGGAGAGAGAGAGAGGAGAAACGATGGACATCAGGCTGTGAAGGGGTGGGGGGAGGGGCGCAACGAGGGACACACAGCCGTGGGGACAGGCAGAATATAGACTGACATTACAACAGAGAGAGAGAGAGCAAAAGGGGGGCGAGAGACACTAGAAACAAGGAGGTTTCAGATATTGCTGGTTTTTGGAAGGGGAGACCCGGAGCATACGGGGATTTGGAGCGCAAGTTCATTTTATGTGTGTGTTTGTGCTTGTGTTCGTACACGTTTAATACTAATTTTAGTTTGAGGAGATCCTGAGAGGTACTGATTAAATGCACTTGCACACACACATGCAGCAGGACTAACCACTTTACAAACCTGGTTTGTCTGGTCTAGCAGGAGATGGAGCTGGAGACACTCCTAGATCACGTGTCCCAACTCATGGAAACTTATTGGCTAGGAGTGCTTTTCTGATCAGCGGTGGCGTTGATCTGCTGATTTGTTTTTTTGGGGGGTTTTTTGGCCTCTAGTGGGAGGCAGAAATGGTACATGAATTTTCCGAACCCGTTTGATCATTTGGTTAATGCATCTAAATCTCAGTGGCAGTGATTGGAGACCTTGGTTTCCTTTTACCTCACTTTTTATTTCCCCTCGCACTCACACGAGCTACTATCATTCATTTCCTGCGGCTTATTTTCTTTCTTTGATTTTTAAAAAGCATAAATATTCAGAATTGTCTGCTGACCTGCTTTCTCATCTTCAGTTGCGTGTTTTCAGACCGCAGCAACACGTCTCCTCGATCCGCGCAGGGGAGATATTATTTTTCCCATTTATTACCTGCATGTGTTCGGTATTTAATAAAACATTTTTATTTTTGAAAGAGGGCATATTTGCTTCCCTCTAGGCGGGAACATGAGTTCATAACAAAGAGAGTCACGCGCTGGCTTTTGAGTCCCAGAAACTAGATCGTATTGGACTAAAGTCTTAAATCCTCTTTCTCATTGGTACCGATGTATCTGGGACGGCATCTTATTGGTTAACGCAAATGCGGTGTCTTAATTACATCACAAAAAGCACCTAATACACCTATTATAGTTGTTCGGTCAGGATGCTCTTTGTTATATTTGCTCTTGTGTTTAACCAAACAGGCCGTTTTTAACAATACCACCAAAGATTCTTGGATTTGTGTTACACACAATACCACCAGCATGCTTGTGGTGGCGAATCGACAGCTGTAGCCTGGTTGAGAAACGGTTTGACAGATACATGCCTGCCATACACTGTGAAGTTTGGATGCAGAAGCATGAATTTTGTGCTCAAGGTGGCAAATTTCAGTGCTTTCGTTTAGCTTTCGTTAACATTTGCATTCCACCTCATCCATCTTTTTACTTAGCATGTAACTGGTATACTTTTTGTCCTAGTATTTTTATTTTTTTTTCCCTCTGCATCTCTCGTTTTGTTTTTGCTGCTGTTTCTTTCGAGCAAGCCTGCCTTAAAATGTGATTTTTATTTTATTTTTTTTGTGTGTGTGCTATCGAGAGACCAGCTCTCACACTGCGGAAACCATCAGACCACGATCGAGTATTCATGCCACTGTGCTGTCTGACGTGCGAGTGCTGTGTGTCAGTCCGAACCCGTCTCTCGTGTGAATTTAGGAAATGATCTTGGCCTTCACCTTCTCGAAAGGAGTCGGGTGAGAGGGCAGGTTTTGCCTTGATTAGCTATTTCTGTACCACAAAACAATCACGAAAACATTGAGGCACCTTTTTTCATTCATCAGAGTTGCAGAAAGTTGATTGCTTATCGTCGCCAAAGTCGTTTTCTTTTACACGGTGCATGTGTATATAAGGTACTTGGTTTGTTGTGCCATACGGTTATTTTTCTCTTTAGGATATTGTTCTTTTTTTTTTCTTTTTTTTTTGTTTGTGTAATTGCTATTGCTATTGGGGTGGCTGGGTTTTTAAATATCTTGCCTAGTGGAGGAGTGGCCTTGAAAATAGCTTTGGTTGTGGATGTGGTCTAGATAATGACAGTGATTTGATTTGCAGCCACATAGACACACTGACCGATTGTCAGAAAGAGCTCGGATCGTATTAAGTTTAGGTAATTTACAGTTGGGTTTTTATGTTGTGTAATTTAAGCAAACGGAAATGGGCTGAATATTAAAAATATTGAAAGACTTTATTTTCCAGAAGTAGTTGTTTTTTATTTCCTCAGGATCTTTTGAATTTTTTTTTTTTTTTTTTTATGATGAGTCTTTTATTAGTGTGAAATATTGCACTGCCTGATGTTGTTTTAAAAGCATTTTGTTTGTTTGTTTGATGTGATTTTTTTTTTTTTATTATTATTATTTTTTTCTTCTGTTTCTTTTTGTTATGCATTGTGTACTTTTGATTCCTTGTTGCCTTAAATTTGAATACATCCTCATGTGCTTTACCATTTTGTGCTCTCTGATCTTTATTTCCACCGTTTAGGTTGATTTATTGCATGATTGAGTTTTTAATTGTTTTATCATCTAAAAACACATTTGTTTAGTTTGTCCTCTACAAATGCACAACTTCTTGGACAATAGCCAAAGACCACATGGAGGCCTTTCATTGTGTCCTCCTTCATAAAGAGCTCATGTGAATTTCTCCATGCCGCATAAACTGCTGCATTTACGAGGGATGTAGTTTCTCTGTTAACGTTAGTCGTGTTCAACTACCTGTCCCCTCTTGAACCTCCTCCCTCAGAACTGTAGAGAACATGGGAACTGGTGAAATAGTATTGGAACGGTTAGCACCCACACTGTCTTTAGAGAAGGCTTCTGAAGTGGGAACTGCAAATTGATGCTGTTTCTTTTTAATAAATGTGCTATTTTATCTAACTGGCCTTGAGGGTATTTTTAATGAGCTCTTTTTCATTGTTTCATTTATAAGATTCTGTTAACAATCAGTGGTCAGGTCAAGATCATGGAGGCGATTTATAGTTATTAAATAAAGACAGTTTATTTACACAGATTTTATACATATATAAGTTGTTTCTTCTCTCGAACACAACAGAAGATGCTTTGAAGGAACAGTTGACGGTAGCTATTAACCTCCATAGTAAG
The DNA here is from genome assembly GCF_018831695.1 of Puntigrus tetrazona. Lineage (NCBI taxonomy): Eukaryota > Metazoa > Chordata > Actinopteri > Cypriniformes > Cyprinidae > Puntigrus > Puntigrus tetrazona. The sequence goes on along the minus strand of NC_056706.1, from coordinate 18,196,800 downwards.
GAAAAAAATAGTATGGATGTCAATGGGTACCATCAACCGTTTGGTTACCAACATTCTTGAAAGCATCTTCTTGTGGGTTCAGCACAAGAAAGAAACTCATACAGGTTTAAAACAACTTGAGGGCAAGTAAAATAATGACCGAACTTTCATTTTTGCAGAAGCATATTACAACAAGTAACAATGTCTCAACCAATGGTGTGGGTCAATTTGGTGACACTAATGGCATAGAAACGTGTATATTTATATAAAACGTGTGTGTATATAAACGTATGCCTGTTAAGTCACTAAATTATAAGTAAAATTTGTGTGTGTGTGTGTATGTGTGTGTGTGTATATTTGTATAAAAAATATATATTTAAATATATAATTATATTTCAGTGTATACATTGAAATACATCTTACAAACTTTTTATTTTTTTTTTACATATCATTTAAAAAAGCCCTGATATAGTGGCGTTTGAAATTAGTGTGCGTCTACTCGTACGAATATACATGTACACACACATAAACACACCTAAAGCAATGTAACAACTTTATTTTTTATGTTTACTAAGACAACCAAAAAAATTTTAATAAGATTGCATTCGACCAAATTACTTCATATTATAACACAAAATAAATATATTTTAAATAACATATCGTTACAATATTGTAAACATGGCTACAGCTGGTATAAATAATAATGATAATACAGAATTATAATAATTAATGACCTTTTAAACACAAAATCGTTTAAATTAAAAAAAATAACTGTTAAAACCCAAAGGGGAGACTTCTGTAAACAGGAATTGTGGTAACCATAGTAACTTTCGAACGCGTTCAGCCAATCAGATCGCTGGCCTGTCGGCGTAGGTTCTCCATAGTGACGCGCTACGCCATCTTGCATTCAGCAAGCTTCGAGCTCAACAGAAACGCAGTTCGCGCTCCGCCGCCACACCGAGTGAGATTTCGGAGAAATGAACAGTCAGAGCTCCCGCAACGAAACGGCAGCTGCCGCGGTCAACGGCTCCGACTCAACGGCAGCGGCTCCGCGAGACCGCAAAACCGGAGGCGGTGTTCTGAAAAGGCTGAAATCGCGAAGAAATCAAGTGGACCGACGGCCTGTAACGGAGGAAGAGCTGCGGGCGCTGGGGAGAGACATCACTCCGGATGAAGTTTTGGGACTCCGCGCAGTCACTCGCGGTGAGACTCCGCTATGATACCTGCTTCATCTCACAACTCCTTGGGTGCTCCCAGTGCGCGCGTATTATGAGTTACAGCATCCATGTGTTTGTTTACTTTATACAGGCCCAATCCATGCTACACATTTCAACGAGTTTCCAGAGAGCACTGTGTCTTCATGTTTAATTTAAACCCAGCAAACAATCAAAGCGCTCTGGGTCTTGTATGCCTCTGAGGCATATAACCACTGTATACCATATTCCCCCTTATGTCGCTATTATTGAAATGCATGACTTTTTTTGTCTCCACAGACTATCTGTGTAAACCTGAGGACAACATCTACAACATTGACTTCACACGGTTTAAGATCAGAGACCTGGAGACGGGGACAGTGCTTTTTGAGATTGCCAAACCGCCACAGTGTGGTACATTTCCTTTCTTTGTCTTCAAGTTAAACTAATAAATGAAGTCGCACAGTGGTCCTTTAATCACGACTAAGTATTTGCTTTTAGCCTGTGAAATGCACACTTCTGATGTATGTAGAGCTCCATCCGCTCCAATCATTTTATTACATTGCATCAGAATGGAATTTATTAGAGGCTTAACGTATGACAGTATTTTAACATATCGTGTGGAAATTTCTATTTTATAGCGAATACATAGCTGTGGATTTGCTCTGCGTTCAAGATTTGCTTTTATGATCTCTCGAGACGTATTCAGATGTCTCGTTTTGTCCTTTTAAAATGTTTTTAAAGAAAGCTTATTTATTCTGTGGTAGTTATTGTAGTACTTGAACTGAACAATAATTTAAAAATGTTGGCTTTTTTGTTAATGTGTGTTTACTAATGATTTTAGTGTCAGTGAATGATAATAGCCCTTACATTCTCTCTCAAACTGTTGCGTTCAGACCTCGATGAAGAGGACGAGGAGAACGGAGAGGTTGACACCAGTGCCGGGCGTTTCGTTCGTTACCAGTTCACACCTGCGTTCCTTAAGTTACGAACGGTCGGAGCCACGTAAGTCCCCCTCACCGGCGAGGCCATGTGCAGTCTGCCGTGTAAACAAAGCTCGGCCGCTCTGAAATTCAGTTGACCGGCGCTCGTGTTTTCAAACAAAGGAGCTTGTGTCATCTGCTGCAACACTTGAGCAATGTTATTAGCCAAATCCCACAGAAATCATGAATAAATCATGCTTTGGCCTCGGTAATTCTTTCGGGTTTTGCTGTAAACATGAGCAGACTTCAGTCTGTGTAGTTGATCGTCATATTGTTTTATTAATCAACATAAAGCTCTTGTTTAGTTAGAGACCAACTGAATGTTTTTTTTTGGTATGTAGAGTAACGTCTCTTCTCCGTTCACACTCTCTTAGGGTGGAGTTCACAGTTGGCGATCGACCTGTTACCAATTTCAGAATGATTGAGAGGCATTATTTTCAAGACCGCCTTTTGAAGAGTTTTGACTTTGACTTTGGCTTCTGTATCCCGAACAGCCGGAACACGTGTGAACACATTTATGAGTTTCCTCAGCTCCCAGATGACCTCAGTGAGTGTTACTGTTTGTACTAACTAAATAATCTTTAGCTGTTATATCGGCTCTTTAAGATATTTGTTTAAAAGTGCTGTTTTAGTTGTATCTAACATTTGCTTTTATTGTGTTACATTTGAATTTAAAATTATTTGAATTAATTAACAGGCCACTGACAGATACTGTTTTAAAATGCATTATTATTTGGGACTAAATTATTATTATGCAGTTCATTAATGGAAAAAATATATAATATAATTATTAAAAAAATAAAAATAAATATATATATATATATATATATATAATATTATTATTTATTTTTATTTCTTTTTTCCTTTTTTTCAAGAGAACAAGACTTAATATTTTAAATAATTTTGCTTCTAAACGAATGCGTATTGCAGTGTTTTTTGTTTGTTTTTATTGTATATAAAAATAAAATCCTCGCTTTTTGCAGTGTACATTAGCCAGGGTTGACAGTTTGATCTTTAATATTACAGTGTAGTTAATACAACATGATTTATAATTGCAATTTATATGATTTTCTAATTATACTTTAATCTGTGAAAACTATTTATTGGCACCCACCTTGAATTAATACCAGACCTTTTTTCCCTCTCAAACGCTGAGAGGAAACTTGCCACAAAAGAGTAACCGATTGCCTTGCTAGTAACATATTGACCTGATTCTGCCTGACATCTCATTCGTCCTGTCAGGGTTGTATTTCAGACCTCTCAGAGGAGTGCGTGTTACATGACTGTGTTCATTTGTTTAAGTGCTGTGTATTTTCTTTTGTCTCCTGCAGTTCGATTGATGATTGAGCACCCGTACGAGACTAGATCAGACAGCTTCTACTTTGTGGACAACAAACTCATCATGCACAACAAAGCAGACTACGCTTACAACGGGGGCCAGTAGTGCCTCTTCCACAGGAAACCTGACGACTGTTTGTTGGAGTGACCGCGTGGTTTGCGTGGAATGCAAATACAGGAGCGCCTCTCACTACCAGCAGCACACGGTATTGTCACCAGCATTACGATCTGGCACCATCGACCCACTCAACTGGAAATGACCGTCCTTCAGTCAAGTTCCTGCATTCCTCAGACAGCGCGCACTACTTGTGGGTTTGGCCAAAAAAAAAAAGCGGAGCCTTTCTCCTCCGCCACACTTGACTAGCCGGAACTGAAGGGTTGTGCCGTCATCCTGTTTTAGGACGACTGCAAGTTTAGTTTCGTAGCCTTTGTTGTCTTACTTCCTGCACACACCACCTTTTGTCCTGTTTTGTGAAATTTTGTGTTAACAAACTAAACCTTGAATGTTTAAATGGGGTCTTTCTAAATGTGTTAAAAAGAAGCAATCCTAGCACATGCGTCTTTGGTTATTAAACAAAAAGTGGGCTTTTGCACAGATTTGCGGTTATTGTTGCGGTTATTAAAATGATAGAACAGAGTTTGTTTAGCCAATGCTGAGTTAAAGAGGATGTGATCTGTTTGTTTTTTAAACGTGTGTGTGTGTGTGTGTGTGTGTGTGTGTGACCGTAACCTTAAAACAGCTGGTGATAATTTTTTTTATAGTTTTAACCACACTACCGTTTGAAAGTTTGGGTTCAGTAATATTTTTAATGTCTTGGAAGCCTTTTATGTTCACAAAGGCTGCGTTTATTTGATCAGAAATACAGTAAAAGCAGTAATTTTATGTAAACAAGTTTATAAAAATATATTGTATAATATATTGTAAATGTAAATTCCTATGATCGTTCACGTCAAGAAAGATAACTATAAAAATAATATCAACGTTGTCTGTTAGACCTAAACGCGCACTCTAGCTCTTGATAACAGGATGGATTCTGATTGGCTGTCAGTGTTTGTATCATTCATCAACTGGAAAAAAGTTCTGAAAGCGTTTCCAAGGATATCGTTTCTCTGTGCCATGGTTGCGGTATGGATTCTGCTGTGTTTCTAATATTGAGAACAATTTTTATAACTATATTGTTATTGTCCTTGGCGTGAACGGGCCTTTGGAAATAATTCTAATTTGCTGATTTGCTGAAACCATGATGCATTGATTAACTTTCGCGAGCGGCGTTCATTTGAAATAGAACAAAAAAAATTTTTTTACTGTCACTTTTGATCAATTTAATGCATCCTTGCTCAATTAAACATATTAAAACTGCACTGACCCCAAATTTTTAAACCCTAAACTGACCCTATGTAGAAATCAAGATTGTGTTCATTCAACAGGAATCCTCTTTAGTTCTTTTGTTTTTATTGTTGTTGTTTTTTTTATCTGACAAAAAAATGAGTTTTTGAAGGTATGTAGTATCAGTCCTTTACGGATTTGGAAAGCATACATGGCCGTACACTGTGGGGTTCACAGGACATCTGTCTTTGTCATGTACGAGGGCTTTCGATGTCGGTCTCAGCTGTGCATACAGAAACCCTGTTTTCACTCGTGTCACACACAGAGAGGGTTGGGATTCCCAACATGGTGTCCTTGTGCACCTTTCAAGCTGTTTAGCCTTTATAAGAGCTTTGATGTTTACCTTTGATCTAATTCAACATGCTGCGTAATAGCGGCTGGGGTTTGGGAGGAACGTAAATTTAGAGGCCTCTGACTTTACATATTTAATCAATATCAACTTGTTTTGATCGGCGTACGATCAAAGCCAATCATGTTACAGTTGCAAAACACCCATTGTTGTTCATTGACAGTCGGTCCATTCGCAAACAAGTCCGTTGACTTGCTTATATTAAGTGTCCTTAAGAAAGATGAGACTAAAGGACCAATGTTTGTGAAGTATTTGTGGTTGCATGTGTCTAATGCCTTACTTGTGCCGTTTACATAGGTCTGTGTTGACATGCTGTAATTTGCATTGAGAGATTTACCGCAGATTTAGGTCTGTGTGTTAGTTTTACTACAAACTGCATAAGTGATCAAATATTTGGTTTTATTCCTATTAATTCTCCTCACACGTAAAAGTCTCCCTTGCTGAGAGCTAAAACAGAGTGTCTTCATATTCCTTCGTCACTACAAAGATGGTGGTTTTGATCTATATCATGGACACTAATGTGTGGATTTAGTCATAGCAGTAATTTTAGGACTCCTGCCCATGCTTTACGTTTGTTGTGTAACATGTCAACTGGAATAGGTTTGTCTTTGTATTTAGCCAATTATGTCAGGGTTTTTTTTTTTTTTTGTAATGAAGCCTGTATCAGGACTCTTCTAATGAAATATTTCATAATATGACATTCTTTAACACAGCATTCTGCTAAAATAATTTGTATAGATAAGACGGATGGTAGAGACTGGGCGCATTAAACTTTAAAGAAACATATTCATTAACGACGAGCGATGCTGATGGGTTTTACGATTGTTTACATTAATTATTCATTTAAAATAAATTCCTTTACATTTTTAGCCCTGATGTCACCCATGTGTTCAGAGATCTAGGCCCTTGGTTTAAAGAGGTGGCCAAGATCAACTGCAGACGCAGGCAAGTGTGCCCCGATTTACTCTGTTTTTCAGAATTGTAGGAACATTGTATTATACTGTATAATGAAATAGGAATTATGTCCAGATGTGGAAGGGGGATTTTGTTCAGAAAAATAAATAAAATGCATTTTATGAACGAGCAAATCCAAATATTTCTAATTGCTCGATTTTGAGAAGTGTTTTTCAAGATGGCAGCCATAACCAATGGAACAATTCAGCATATAGTCGTTGAACTCTAAATAGTCTCAAAAAACGTGTGATTGTAAAAAGTGCACAAAATTCTTTTTTCAGTAGGCCTGTTTATCAATATAACACTAATCAAATTATTTTGGTACAGTTAATAAAAAAAGGATAATATTTTTTAACATGTGAAAAATACTCATTTATTTGGGAAGCTGACTTTGGTTTCACAATGCAGAAATGTTCGACAAATGCTTAAACAAGAAAAAAAACAATAGCAAAGTTTGCTGGCATTTATCACCTTTGCAAAGCAAGAATTGCTGTTTTTGGATGTCGGTTGTCAATGAGACTTGTGCACCTCTGCAGTAAAAAAAGATGAAGGGTGCCTTTTCCAGACTGCATTTTTTTCCAAAGATGCTCAATAGGAGGGAGGCGGATATTTCAGCACCACGTGCTTCTAAATTCGATTTGAAAAAGTGATCTCGACAGATGAGCAAGACCGAATATTTCTAATTGTAAAAATACTGATTACAAATATTTTGAGAAGTGTTTCAGTTTTTCCTTCACCACTGTTGCCGCATTTTTGCTTATCCTTAAAAGATTTAAGTGAAAACCACAAAGTTTAGATTTCTGCCTATCGCCAGTAACACTGATGTTCCTTGAGCATGAAGTTCACCTTGAATCTCTTTAGAAGTTACTAGGCTCTTTTGTTTTGGTTTGCTGGCATACAACATCTGTTCATGTTATGTGCAACTGTAGTCACAGGCTTGTGTTTTCAGCCTTTACAAAATTAGTCTCTTGAAAAACTCGTGTGATTGTCCAAAAAGTGCACAAATATCACCAAACAACACAGTTTTCAGTAGGCCTGTTTATCAAGTAAGAAGACATAATGGAGGTCTGGTATCCTAATCAAATTATTCAGTATAGACTACTGGTCAAACGTTTGTAATAAAAAGAAGTCTGCATTTATTTAATTAAAAATATATGCTGATTTAACATGTGAAAATCATTATCATTATCATTATATATATATATATAGTTTTGGCACAGATAAGGAGGATGGGGAAGATAACTATATTTCTGTAAAATTGTAGAACACACACATTTCGTCTTTACATGGCTTTCATTGAAATGAAAAAAAAAATCCATAAAACTGTCTAAAATTATCTGTTTGATTTATTTTAATTAATAAAAATAAGTTTGAACATTTACATTTAGTCATTTAGCAAAGCGACGTACAAATGAGGTAGGCATATAGAAGCAAATTATAATAACTGTAAAAACTGTAATAACAGTTATTTATAATAACTGTGGAAAAACACTAATATCATTGGTGTAGAAACAATTTTCACTTGAAAATTTTGTACATTTCAGAATTATAAACACACTGAATAAACACTACAATTTTTTTTAATGGAAAGAATGAAACAGTCTTTTTCTATATTCTTTGTATTACTTAACCTGCGTTACAGCTTGTTGTATGTTTTGTTTTACACAGTGAACAAGCAAAGTGATTATTCCATATACATATATAAAAAATGAAATTAAAAATGGAAAGGTAAAGGCTTTTGAAATGACTGAAATTAAAATGTTAACTGAAATAAAATAGCGTAAACATTTTATTGCAGCTATTGCTGAATGTTTGCCCAGCCGACTAAAATAAAGCAGATGAAAAACAAACAAAATAAATAAATAAGAATGAATTAAAATGAATGAAGATACAACTAAAATAAAAAATTAAATTAAATTAAATAAAAATGAAATGAAATGTATTTAATTAAATTAAATAAAAGCAAATGCAATATTATTAAAAAGTGTACCAGCAGTGTTACTGTAATGCCGCGGCTCCGGTGCGGCAGGGGGCGCTGAATCAGGCCGTGCTCACTTTTACACTACAGCGCAGTATTTGGAAAACATGTGGACATGTGGAGCCCGGTGTCTCTGCAAACTGATTTAAAGCGTTCAAGTTTTTATTTTCGTTAAGCCGGCGTATTTGCATTGTAATATACGAGTTGTTTTTGGCGGTACGACCTCGGTCAGCTAATCTAAACCAACCGCATCCTTAACGTCTTCACGCGACTTAACCACACAGAGCAATAGCGACGAGCAGCTACTCTTTTATGTGTTGATCAACACAAGTCGGCCCTTGGCATGTCTGGAAGCAGCAGTGAAGATGAAAACACTGACAGACTGAAAGAGGCGGTGTGGAGCTTTGGAGCGCAGGGCGTTAAACTCCTTGGAAACGGCGGCGCTTCCTGTCCTCACTGTAAGTAGCTTTTCAAAACATGCACAATTAGCGGATGATGATACAAAGCAGTTAAATATAGATTAAGTCAGTTGCTGTCCAATTACATGGACGCCTCTGGTGCTGGTTTTACTCCAAACAGATGAAGACGGCAATATCCGCAGAGAAAGTCGTAGGTGAGTCTTTCTAGTAATGGCCAGACCGGTTCATCTTTTTTATTCTTGTGAATATGTGCGGTTTTATTTGTTTACTTAAGTAGCTTTCGGTTGAATTTTGCCGCGCAGAACCGATGTTTCAAAGCACGAGCATGACGGTAACGAGCTTGGGACGACACCGGAATTTCAGTCTCACGTGGCAAAGAAGTTAGGAGCCCTTTTGGACGGGTGAGACACAACAACTGTTTCTCCTGTCGGGGCTGCTACGAGAGCTGTTATTTGTGAAAGGTTTTGTCGTCGGCACGGTTTCGCTCTCTCACTCTTTTTTGCTAATGCGCTAAAGGCATATTTCAGAGGTTTTTACTGGAACTGTCGACTCTAAACATGACCAGTCCAAAAACGAAGAAGAGGAGGACGAAGGAAGTAAGCAAATAATTTGCATTCATGCATACATGAACATCTGACTATGCATACACACACACACACACACACACACACACACATATATATATATATATATATATATATATATATATATATATACATACATACATACATATACACACATATATGTGTGTGTGTGTGATAAACAGTATATACCCTGTGATATTTCAGTTTTCTGTATCTATAAAAATATCAACTAATCTGTGTTTTTCTGTCAATAAGGGGTAGTGTGTGTACGTTAATGAGGGAAAAAAATGAACTTAAATTATTTTAGCAAATGGGGACTAAAAAAAAGGGGGTCTAAACACTTTCCGTATCAGCTGTATATCATATCCACAGCTGTATTTATATTAAAGCGCAGATGTGCATCTGAGGCCTGCTTTCTGTAATTTTCTGAAGGTTTCCATCTCTTCTCCACCTCTGCTCCTGGAAATTGGATGGAGGAGCCACTTCCTCCACCTCCTAAAAGGAGACGCGTTCCCAGCTCCAGGTGAGTCTAACTCCTGCTTTTGATAGTGCACACACTCTTTGAAGGTGATTCTCACAAAATCATACGTCGGAAAGAGGAAGTTTGCATTAACAATCTGATGCATGCGTGTTTTCCGTGAGGTTCAGCCTCAAATGTTGTCAAACTAAGTTTAGATTAAGTTTTTGCTTTACGTTTAAAGCATTAAAGCTTCTCACTTCCCGCAGTGACAGCGACAGCGAGAAGGAGATGAGGTTTAGAGAAGCGGCCGTGTCTGGGTCAGACATCATCGCCTCTGCTGCCCAATTCCTCCGAGAGGAGGAGAAAAGTGCGACAAAAGAGCCAGCGGCAGCACAGGAAGTCACCGTTGCTAAAAAGAAAAAGAAGAAGAAGAAGAAGAAAATAAAAGCATCCACGGAGAGAAGTGATGAGAACAATACCCAGGTGTCAGAGAAACTGTGTAACGGAGAAGGAACGGAAGAGCAAACACCTGTGGTTCAGAATCCTACAAAGAAAAAAAAGAAGAAAAAGAAGAAAAAGAGAAAGTTGGATGAGGGCAAAATAGACTGTGATGAATGAGAGACCTCGGTCAGGGCAGTGGCATGTTGAATTTCTGCCTGGGATTAAAACCAAACTGCGAGGGGTACGTAAGCGCAACACAAAAAACAAAACCGTTCAGTCTTTCTAGGAAAAAAAATTAAATTAAACGGACAAGAACTTCATGAAACAACTTTTGTTAAAATGAGGTGATCTGGACCTTTATGCAGCATTGTTTTCATCTGCGTACATTTAGTCTGATGACTGACCTGAGGTCTGTTGTTCTGTAAATGCTGTAAATCGCCACCTGAACATCAATAAAATATTTTTATTTTACTAGAAATTATTTTTCTAGACTTTCGTTCATTGAATCAGACTTGCAGAGACATCTACAATGATTACATTTAAATCTTCGCGTAATCAATGCAGCCTTTTTTAACTCGAAGCTTTATATACATGATAATGTTCACAAAAGGTTTCGATTCGAATTAAAGCTGCAGTCCGTTAGTTTTACCTTTTGTCGCCGTCTATGTTTGAAAACCTGGTATTGCACTTTCTTGCGGATTTATATTTCATGCGCGGGTTGTGCGCCGGCGAGGATGAATCTAATGTTTTGAGGTGAATGTGAATCTCAATCACTGCAATACTGAAATACTTCTTGGAATATAGGACCCAAAAAAGAATTTTCACGGGATATTTTAATAGATCTACCACACTTTGATCTGTACAACTATTACAGTAAATCGTGCTACCAATCAAACTATCAGTTAGCTCATTATCACATAAAACCCTGCAAATTATTATTGTTGTACTTTATTATCAAATGTGAAATGCGTGACTACGAGTGTAGTGTGTATTAGCTTGTATATTTAAACTTCTGCAGGACTACAGTCTAATTATCACATAATGTACCATAATGTACGTTTAAAATCATTGATATATGCGTTTGGAATGCGTGAAGTATTTTGAATATAGCCTAGGCTTTTTTAGGCCTAATACAATGTCCCAGATGATCAAATTCAAGTAGATCTTGTTTTCAGTGTAGGTGGGTTTAATATCTACATTCATTCTTCTGGTGTGGTTAGAAAACATCTTAGAGATTTCAGAAAAGTCTAATACGCTGATATCATGTTAGAGAGCTACTGAAATAAATCGCAGAAGTCAATATGGCAGACCCAGGTGGTGTTTTTGAATCACATTAAAGTGTATTATACTGTATATATTATTATAATATGTACAACACTCTGTTAAAGATTGCTGATGAATAGGGGAGGAGAAAGTAACAACAATACAAGCTAGATTCTTGATTAAATACGTCTGACTATGACTTTGTTAATATGTAACAGCAAACATATGTTGTTCTTTATCTTTGCAAAAAAAATGTATAAAATTTTTTACATCACATATTAAAATGTCATTTTAAATGTTATCATGTGTTTCAAAAGCAACCGATCAGTACAGACTTAAATTGTTTGGAATATATATTTTTATTGGCAATGTCAATCCATTTTATAAAACCTTACTACTGTGGTACTGTGACATGAAATGAGAAACACAAAAATTACAATAATGCAAATATAGTGAGTGCTCTTGAGAAAATTGATTTGCTACTTTCTCCCCTACTGTAGTATGCTTTAGTGGTTACTACAGCAACCGTGGTGTACTGTAGAATAATATATCCTATATTCGTAGAAAACTTAAGTACAGTTCTGAATAAAGTAATTGCTTTATATTACTATAGTTGTTATATTACCAGAACGACTATAAAATTACCACAACAAATTCATTCAAGTAATTTATTATAGCATGGTTCAATAACAACACAGTATTTACTATAAATTAGTATAGTATTTTTTATGTGTGTTAGTACACACGAAAGCTGTTTAGTTTTTGCACCCAAGCAGAATATATTTAATCTAATCTGTTAAACGTTCTTCTGATGAACAGAGGAGGGCAGCACTACGCTTTTGGTGGGTCTAGTTCGTCTCAAATCTTATCAGAAAAAGAATGCGAGGCGGAAAGTTGAGCAACCCTCTTTTTGTGCTTTAAATGTTGATCAGTGTATAATTACCAAAGTCTATGCAATCTCCATATTTAGATGTAGTTTATGTGTTTGTTTGTTATAGATGTAAGCAGTTCCGATTCACGAGCTTTTAAGCATTGGGTAAATATTGATAGTATTAATGATGTTAATAAAGATAATAAAAATAATAATAATAATAGCTAAGACTAAGCCTACCTATACATTTGTTCACGAAGAGTTTTTAACTAAAGAGCTGCTCAGCATCCGCTAAATTCAGTTTTCTGTGAATGCTGGCAATTCTGAATAATAATAATAATAATAATAAAAAAAATATTTACCACAGTTGTAAGGTTCAGTTTGAGATGACATTCTCCCCTTGGTAAGTGATTGTATGTTTTGCATTTTAAAATAAAATATATGCATAAAATAAGTAAAATAAAAATGTGCCGATCCCTCCAGGTGGAACGACCTGCCCAACTTGATTCAAGCAGCCTAGTCCAGCCATCTTTAAGAAATAGTTAAAAACGCATCTCTTCCATCTTTAAGCCTAGCGCTCTCTATTATAATTCTATTTGTTGAATAAAAGCATCTGCCAAATGACTAACGTTAAATGTAAATGTAACAAGCCCGTCACAATGTTTAAGTAGGCTAAATCTAAAAATGGGTTAGGCTGTGTGAACTCCCAAAACCGAAGCATGTCTAGAAGTAAAGAAGAGCTTAGCCAATCTTCTACTGTGCCAAAAATGTATTTTAAAAAAGTAGCCTTCTGCGGAAATAAATAGCCTAACTGTCTTTAAAAAAACAGAGAGGTCAATAGGTTCACCATCCAACTCTGAAGGTTTTCTTTTTTATAACTTTTTATTTCATTTTATTCATACTAGGATGCATTCACGTCTGAGCCCTGCCCAAGCCTGTTTGACTAGTGTGACCGCTCCGTGACGCGTCTAGGCGCGGTTCTCTTTTCATATTAAAAACAGGCCTTGATTTTAAACCCTTATTGATTCTTCTAATCTGTTAATGTAATACACATAGTTCTAAAAATCGAGCTCACAGAGACTGTAACATCATATATCCGTTTGTGTGAAGATATGTGCCTACCAGTAATTGTAAACCACAGCAATGACAAACCGTGGTTCACTGCCAGCTCCGTCAGGCCAAAGATGATGAATCCGTCCTCTGCATTTCTAGAACTGTTTGGTTCAGCTCAGCTACCAAATCTGACCGCAGAAGGCTACAGAGGGTAGTCCGTACTGTTGAGTGGATCATTGGTGCGACCTCCCCAGTCTCCAAGAAACGTGCTTATCCAGAGTGAGAAGCCTATTTTGTATATTATTCCTTTTATTATCTGTGAGCTTCTGTCACCAAAACAAATTCCTTGTATGTGTAAACATACCTGGCAATAAAGCTCATCCTGATCCTGAGAAGCATTACTTTCGAAATGTAGGCCTACCATAGGAATTTCGTTCTGAATGGCCGTGGCTTATTGTGTTTGTAAAGGTCTTATAATGCATCCATAATTAAAATAATCAATCAAAAAGAGAACCCGATGGCTGACAATGTCGTAAAAGTAATGTTAATGAAATACCAGTCGATATTCAATCGTACATCAACAAGGATACATACATCGGTCCATGGCTGGAAAAAATGTAAAAGATTACCTATTAATATAAGCAGTATTACCTATTTTGAAAAGGGGGTGGAGCTGTTCGATATGTCTGTCTACCGGTTTCAGTTGAAATTGTTACCACAATAATGCTGCGTGTGTCAAGGCACTTCAAGGAACTGTCCTCTGAAATTTCAAAGCTTTATGATAATCTTTTATCAGGCAATCCTTAAGAACTTAATTAGATACAACATCACAATATAGTTTGGAAATCTATCCGAGTACTAAACTGTTCCAGGTGTTCTGTTCACGCTCTTTGGAAAATTGTTGGTGTTAAAGAACACACATCATTACAGACTATTTATGAATGGGCTATTTTCAGTCATGCCAATAAGACTGTCTGTGATCCATCCCATGTTTTGTACACAGAGTATGAGCTGTTGTTAAAAACTCTAAAAAAAAAAAAAATTATTCCTGTGTCTATAAATAATAGCTGTTAAATAATTGCAGTATGAAGCTGTCATTTTTTATTTATTGTTTGATTGTTTATTTATCTATTTAACTTTTTATTATATATGTTTGGTGGTTAGGGTTGTTGGTTTGTTGGTTAGAGTCGTGTGTTAAATTGTGTTAAATACCTTATCTTACCTTACCTTTAACTCAGCCAAGCCTTTAACTGTTGTGTGCGTTTTGTTTTTTTTTCTGAAAGAGATCTTTAAAAATAGAGAGAAAGGGAAACAGATTAATAAGGTGACATCTGACTGACATCTATTATTTGACATTCATCAGTATTGTCATTCTTATGAACACTGTCTTAATGACTTGCACAAATCATTCAGTTGGATTCATCCATGATGCAAATAGAATGCAGGCATTTGCAGAAGCATCAACCCGTCACAGTGAAAATCCTGCCACAACACAGGAAGTTCCTGAGGTTCGCTTTTTGGGGTGAAGCTTATCGGTATCAGATTCTTCCATTTGGCCTAGCCTTGGCACCCAACACATAAACACAAAGCATGATTGCAGCGCTGGCTCCTCTGGGACTCCAGTTACTGTTCATTACTTTCAGAGGGTTCTAGGACTTATGGCAGCTATATCCATGGGGATACCCTTGGGCTTCCTGCACATGAGATCGATTCAGTTGTGGCTTAGAGCCAGGCAATTTCATCCAAGAGATTGCACGTCTCTAAAATACTTCCTCAAGCAGTTAAGAGGCTACAATATCCTAGGGTGGGACTGAACCATGGACCATACATGTCAACAAGGGTCTCACCTCTTACTGATAGTGCCTTGCTGGCCAACTAAAGTGTGGTTATCAGATTTAATATCCCTCCTCAACAGCTTCAACGATTCTGGTCAGGAGAGATCTTCTGTCTCAGGAGCAAAGGACAGTCTTTCGTGCCCAGCCCGAGCTCTGGACCCTTCATGTCTGGACCCTGAGGGGGACCGAGTAAGAGGTCCAGGACTTCCAGACGATTTAATAGAGACTATTCAAAGAGTTAGGGCTTCCCCCACTAGAAGAACGTATGGCCTCATATGGTGTGTTTTTAAAAGTTGGTGTATAACACACCACGCAGATCCAGTTCGCTGTCAAAGTGTTTCAGTGCTGAAGTTTCTGCTAGAGAAACTGTCCTCGGACACATGTCCTAGTACTCTTAGAATCTATGTGAGCGCCATATCAGCTTGCCATGCTCTGACTGATGGGGTTTCTTTGGTAAAGCACCCTTCATTTGTCAAGGCAAGAGGTTAAGCTTGCCCACTAGAGCGATTGTTCCTCTGTGGGATTTAGCTATAGTGTTTGAGGGTCTGGTTGACACCCCTTTCAAAACTCTAAAGTCAGCACTTGTCAGGTTTCTGACCCTGAAATGGTTTTTCTAATGGCCATTACTTTTCTGAGAGAATTGGGGATATGCAGGGCCTGTCAGTATCGCCATCTTGCCCTATGAGGTGCATGGTAAAGCTTCACCTCTAGAAGTTAGGGCCCATTCATCTAAGGCGGTTACATCTTCTATGGCTTTGGCAAGAGATGTTCCCTTGCAGCAAGTTTGTGATACTCCATGCTACTCTGGGCTCACTTGTCCTTGAGTGAACATCCCCGAGAATGTCTGAGAAATTCAATGCTTGTGTGCTCAAACTATACTGCCTTGAGCGGTCTAGACGCTTCTAGTGTGACAACATTGGTATTCACTTTTCCACAAGCGTTTTAAAACACAGCACAGAGAGTAGCATTTGATAACCTCTGACTGTAACCCTGTTCCCTGAAAAAGTGGGAACTAGATGCTGCATCTAAATGCCGCACTGTCAGCATGCCTCAAGGTCCTTTTAGACAAAGGTGTAATCTGAGAATGTGCCCATTTCACATGTATTTATAACCTCTCAGTTGCATGTAGTCAATTATGTCACCTACAGAGTTTATTTAAGCCAATTGTTGTGTTTGTACATACTCATGCTTCACAACCAGTCGAAAAAAGAATGTTCTCTCTCTCTCACACACACACACATACCATATATACTGTATATACACGCACATAATATTATATTAGAAACCTTTCCGCCCGATAGTGTAAAAGTGGCTATGTCTTCACCAGTCTAGAAGTCTGGAGGATGACAACGCCATTGTTACTTGCAACACATGTTTGGCAATTTCAGTTTCATCAGTGCATCTTAAATTTTATATTATCCTGGGTGCACAAACTGCAGATTATATGGAAATTATATAAAAATATGAATTTATTGGTATCGGAATCAGCCATGAGAAGACTTAATTATTGGCTATTGGCATATATATATATGAAATCTGAGTGGCTGAGTGTGATATCAAAACTCTAACAACAGCTTCACAGTTTGTAATTTTATCACTCTGCTTGCAGTACTGTGTCATGAAATTATGTAGTTTTAAGAGGATTTTAGCTACATATGGTTGGCGGCTATTCTGTAGTCATGAAGTCACCCGAGAGTGCCTCGTGTAATCTAGAACCGTGGTATAAATTTTGGGCTGACCTCGAAAGACTAGCTTTGCCCAAATAGAGAGATGGAGCAACAAGAGTGAACAAATTTAGACAATCGGTATTTAAGGTAAGCGCAAGATTTACCTGTATTAAACAAAAAAGGAAAATAGTTGCTTTCATATAAATGCAGTGTCACAGAAATGTTAGTTTAGTTTGAATTCAAATAATGCAAGTGTAATTAGACTACTGTAAATAAACTACTTTGAATAAACCTTGTGCTTCCCTGTTTTTCTGTCTGAAGGGCTTGTTTTAAAATAAACCTTATTCAGTTATCACTCTTTAAAAATGAACAGAACTCCAACCTGGTTCAACAAAATAAAACAAATTACAGTCTGAATGCCTTGCCTCATCAGAAACTCCACCAAATAAGATAATCTTATTAGAGATACTCATAACTTTTGACATTTCATTTATACATGTATGAAGATAGTGGCCTTCTCACGGACCCAGGCGTTCATTGTTAGCATTATGTGATGACAGGTTTTTGTTTTTATCAAAATCTTCTTCACAGCTCTTTCTTCTCTTAGTGTGCATATGCGTTCTAAGGGTCCACTACGTTGACAGTGATAGCTCCATCTTCTGCTGACAATGTAACCACAGAGGTGGGTTTACCTGAAGAAGGAATGAAAGCAGAGTGATTTAATGAACAGCAGGACCAACAGGGCTGCGGGAGGTGGAGCTGGACACAGAGTTGATAGTCATCCACAATGCTAGTCCTTGAAACTTGAATATTTTATGAATAATAAGTTCACACTGTGCTTTGTGTGACTATCTGAAATACGTCCTTCAAGGTAACCTTAGTTTGGTTAATAATACATTATTGATTTGATTTGCACCTTCCACCCTGCTGGACCTCAAAAGCCACACAACCAATTCTCCAAGAACTTCCAGAGCCTGGCATCCATTCTACGCAACCAGCTCCCATCCCTCCCGAAACCAAAGCAATGGCCATTCACTGGCGAGTGAACCCCAAAGACGTCATCCAGGAGGAACACCAGCCAATAAGAAGCGCTGGGATTCCATCAGACCAGCCTATCAGGACCCTGCCTTCCACCATCAGTTGGTAATGCAAACAACATTAATCTCTGCTGAAATGGTGCAGGGTATAAGAAGTTAACGATAAGTTAAATCTTTGCTTTGCTGAATTATCACAGGTTCTGATTTTAGGAACTAGTAGCAAGTACTAGACTAGTTTGGTAGATTAGTCATGTATGCAGTATAGATTAGTTCAACTAAACTAAAAAATTGTCTTGTGTATTGTAAAGTCAAATTTTGCCCATTTCTCAAAGCTACCCTGTCAGTGGTGTAACTTAGTCATGAAGGGCCCCAGGTGCAGGTTTTTATGACTGGCCCCCCAGGTCAGTTATGAAGCACATACAAATACACAGGGCTCATATCTTGAAAAGGAACCAATAGGAGTGAATTTGTGCATAACCTACTTATTTTTGACCAAGTAAAAACATTATCTTTTCATTTCTTAAGTAAAACAGATCTCTTTGCCTGCATCTCTCTCTAACATTCCTTTCCAAGAGGCAAGAAAACACGACCATCATGTGGTATGCATGGCTGGATGTGTCTAAAAGAAAAAAGCTCTATTTGATAAGAAATACGTAAATAACAGACAATTTTTCGTTGTAATGTGTTATAACAAGCTCTCATTGCCAGTCTCATCTGTTCTCTATTAGCGCTTGTGCACAATGTGCATCTTCACACAAACGATTGAGTGCTTAGTTCTAGTAAAAGCACAAAACAAAATGCATCTTGATGTACAAGCACACTAATGAACACTGCTTTGGGTTTAATGAGGTAAAAAAAAAAATATACGACGGCGGATCAGAACCTGGAACCTCAGAAATGCTTCACAAAAGCTCTACCACTAGGCAAAACTTTTGACAAAAACTACATTGTATTATTAATAGTTAAATAAATATTAATTTAGTATCTTAAGCATGAGGATCTGTTTGCAAGGTGGGGAGGCAGGGCCCCAGTGCGGCTGCGCTGTCTGTAATTACACCAATGTACCCTGCTCAGAATCAGGTAAGAAACCAATATCAGGTTTTGTATTATTTTAAGTGTCCACGAAATAAAGCAGAACTCGTAAGGGTTTCACTTTATTCTGATGGTCCCATTAGGTTTAGGTATAGAGATATGGTCAAGACAAAATATTTTAGATAATTTTGTTGACCCAGGAACACAACTAACTCAGCAAAATTAGGATGTGCCAGAACTCAAACATAATCAAATCTCTTTTCATAGTCATAGTCCCAATTATTCATTCATTTATTCATTCGTTAAATTCTTCTGCGTCTCCAAGCAGAAGATGTCCCACTGGATAGTGGATGCCATCACCCTGGCTGGAACCTCCTTCAGGTTGGCTGGGACTTCCGTAATGTTCCTGGATTACGTTTACGCTTTGATATAGTGAGCTGATATAAGCCATGCAAACAGTGCCATTCAGTGCCATTCGGTTTTGTAGGTGGTCTCTGGAGTCTTCATTTATAAACATATCACAAAACTAATCTGAAACTCAGTTTCATAAAGACATTGGAGAGAGATCTTGACGTGTCTACTTTTTAAAAAAAAAATTTTTTTCTGTTAATGTAATCCATATATATAACTAATATGTGCAAAACAAATAAATTGTGTTAGAATCCTTTGTTTTGCTTGTGTATTGGAGCAGGGAACCAGGCATCAATGATATGATGGACATTGGTAATTCTTACTTGGCAGATCTCAAATAATCTAGTAAAAAAAAAAAAAAAAAAAAAAAAACACTGACAACTGGAAACTGATATCCCAACAACAGCGGAGGTTCATCGCTACACTTGTGCACTTGTGAATCATTTGTCTAGCGAAATTCTGTTTGACCATCTTTGGATGACTCTGCAACCTTGAGAGATTGATCCAGCAGGATTATCCATAAAAAACAAAGTCTAGGGACGCTTAACCTTTTAACCTTAAGGTCAGGTCTTCTGTCATACTGTGTGGCGAATAGGCACAGAGATGAAAATGAAGGTTACCAGTCTTTATGCCACAGGTAATTCCAGGTTAGCAAAGCAGGTGATACATGTATATATTAATAATATCTAACAAACTGAACAGACAGGAATTAAATACACAGACAGGATTAAATAAGGATAATTAACAAGACACACCTGAATCAAATGACATAATCAGGCACAAACTGGTAACTAGGTCAAGAACTGAAACAATGAGAAAGAACAGGATAGCATACAGATTCTCCAATCTGGCCCACGGGATCCACTTTCCTGTAGAGTTTCTCTAATCCTAATCAAACACACCTAAACATGCTAATCTGTGTCTTTAGAAAATCACAGGTAGGTGAGTTTTACTAGGGTTGAGGCTAAACTTTGCAGTGCATTGAATCTCCACGGCAAGATTTGAGAAACCCTGAAATAACACAACAACAAGGTCTATACTGTCATTCAAATACATATTGGATTTGTTCAGAAATTTATATTATTTTCTGTATGCATGAAATGCACAGATTACCTGCTATATTGGCTGAAATTTAATGTATGTATCTGAAGACACTGCGTGGTATACTGTGTCCCAGAACACAGCGTGCTCCATGTGGCAGAAGACTGGAGGCAGGAAATAGTCGACAGTTATACATTTAGCCCTTTTACACATGTGATGTACATATCTGCACAGTCATCAGATGTCTGCCGAAAAAGCAATCGACAGGTTTTAGAGTCTGCCGTTTGTCAAACTTGTGCTACAACTTTTCTTATCACATACCAAACTACGCCTCGCTAAGGTCCTTAGTGCCAAACATTGTCTGTTTTAAAAATTGTCACTAAAAATGAGAGACTTAAGAGTGCACTTAGAGACTTAGAGTGCATAATTAAGTTTGGTCACATTTTTAAAGACGTTTAAATGATTATTGTCATTGCCATAAACAAATTTTGCTTTTGAGGTTGATGCGGAATCATAAGCCTAAAACAGATATTTCCTGAAAAATGATCAGTCAAATCTGATTGATTGGTGGATTGAAATGTTGTTCCAGGATCAACGAGAATGTTGATCCAGGAACATCTTGTACTTGCCGGAATCATGCTCATCTTTTTACAAAAATATATCTTCAAAAGATGTATTGCAGATTGTGCCAATTTAGGCACATGTATAATATGAGCTTCACATCGGCCAACCGAGTGGGAGTTATAATTATGTAAAAGTAATTGTGTTCAGCACAATTCACTAACCTAATCCAACACCTGTTGAAGCCACTGATCGAATTTCTAAACTTTTTTAAACGTTCTATTGTAACCTTTATTTAACCAGGTTAGTCAGTTGAGAACCAGTTCTCATTTACAATAAAACCTGGCCAAGACGCAGCATAAAAAGCATGTGCAATACAATAGTTACAACCAACATAATTATATGCGGTAACATATACAAACAAAACAAGTAACTAAATGCAGTACAATGATCTTGAACTATTGACTGAATAGAATTTTTAAGAAAGAAAGCGAAAAAAATGTATGCTTTATTAAATGTGGGAGTATTATACTGTGTTCTAGACAAGACTGGAAGAGGGAGCATCAAAGTTAAAGTTTT
The DNA here is from genome assembly GCF_018831695.1 of Puntigrus tetrazona. Lineage (NCBI taxonomy): Eukaryota > Metazoa > Chordata > Actinopteri > Cypriniformes > Cyprinidae > Puntigrus > Puntigrus tetrazona. The sequence goes on along the minus strand of NC_056706.1, from coordinate 18,175,385 downwards.
CCACTTTCAACTCCAGTGAGTTCAAAGAAAGACTATAGCTATACAATGACCGTACACTCCTGAAAGAAACTGCAACGTGCAATATGGAGAAATAGTACTGCCTTCTGAGTAAAGCAGCCAATCGTTGATTGGTATACCGGTTATTATATCACTTCAGCTGCCAGGCACCAGATCACACAAAAATCTGTTGTTCGTGCTAAGGACTGCACATGCGCAGTGGCAGAGCATGATGAACAGCATTCATTTGAAACGTGTCATTTAATTGAGAGTTCAGAATGCAAATTTTGAAGTATTAGGATCACTCCATTTATTTAGATAATTGGGTGCGCTGCCTGGAGGCTGGACTTAATTGAAATACAGCTGAACAGACTTTACTTGAAAGTGACTTGGATTCCAGTGAATCAGATATCATCTAAACAAATTTCTGTCGATTGTGGCAAACACGGACAGTAAAACGAATGCTTTTAAGTTTGACATGCTTTTAAGTAGGTCCACGTGCTCACCAGAAGCAGTGATGTCAATGATTTTAAATTACGCACTGTATTTTGATAATGGAAAAGGATAATTTCCTGAGAAATTAATAGTACCTTTTCTATTTTAAATATATTGTTTTACAATGTACTAACTGATCAACTATGGCAGGTACAAGCTACTAACAAGACGTGTCATTCAACAGGGCTCCAGCACTAATCCAACAAACAGTAAAACGCTTGCTTGTTGACGCATTCATTTGTGTGGTGTGAATTGGCTTTTAAAAGCTTTGTTCCTTTAAATATCAAGCAGCAAAACAAGCTGGATGACACTGGAAAAAGATCACAAAATGGCCATGCCCACTCTTTTGGCAAGAACGAGATGAATAAAAACAGGTATCGTTTGCAATTTCCCCCCTCATACCTGCACAGCATGAAAAACAAGTTTGTAATTACCTTTTCCATTTACTAGCTATTTTTCTTACATTTCTTACAGGTGCAAGCTACCAAATGGTGTATCAGAAATGAACAATTATTTCTAAACTAAATATAATCTTAATTCAACTTACACTACAGCTTTATAGCAACTTAATTCACGCGATGTGTGTACTGCTTAGCATCTGGCTTCCTCTTTTTTTGAGTAATTTAGATGGCTCTATTGTATTTTATAGGACTGGATTGGATTTATGTGCTCATTTGTTCACTTGAATATGTGATATCAACAGAATGTGATGTTTTGGGTTCTAAAACTAACCCCACCGCAAGCACTGTCATTTTCACAAAAAAAGCTATGCCTCAAATTTCTTGTTCATATATTAAATAGATATTCATCTTGTATTCTATCTTAAGGTCATGGAAGAAGATCTTTTACAGAGTGCCATTGACCGCCAAAACCACTCAAAAGTAGATCTGAATCTGAACCAAGCATAAATAAGACACATTGTTTATAGTTTGAGTAAACATTATATTTACATACATTTCAGTTGTTAACACATGTAACACGCTAGCAGATTTTGTAATGAATCTATATTTAAATATCTTTGGAATTAAATGGGTACTGGTTTTCATGGATACATTTCTTAGATTTCTGAAAGCAGTAATTTTAAGAAATAAAATGATCAGTGTTATTGTAACTCTAGTCTGTTCAGGGAACACACTGGAGGCAAAGGAAACAACAAACGTAAACCGGACAAACACAAGCTAAATGGACTGGGACTTAGGAACACAGAATGAGACACACCTCGGTCGCAATTTTACCACGAGGGAAAATAAAATTGAATAAAACATATTTGCTTTAATTAACTTGCATTTAACATCCGCATTCTCCAGTGTACTTGTTCTCAAAAAAGTTAACACAGCCATTCAAACAGAAAGTTATCTTAAAAAAACTGCTAACTGAAGCACTGCGATTTTGTTATTAAATGTAATGGGTTTTTTTTTATAATATGTTAATATATATTAAATATTAACATCAAATCTATAGGTGTGTTCTCAATTGATTATAAAACATATTCAGCTGTAGATTAACCTAATAGTTCATCATTAAGTTCTTCAATTCATCAAATTCTAAAAAAAAAAAAAGAAAAAAAAAGAAAATTAAATGTATGAATGAATGAATGCACTGCATTCTCTAAAACAGTTACGTTTATTTATCATGTTTCTCTGGCCAAAGAATTTTATCAATGTATATTCTCATGCATCATGGGGAAAAAAACTATGTGAATCTTGAATCCAACCCAAGCTTCTGCTTCAGCATCTCCACAGGCCTAATTGCTTGAAGACTTTCCATCTTAAAGAAAGGAAGAACTCCTCAAGTGAATTCAGGAAAGGAGAATATGGAGGAAGGAACACTATTCTGAAATGTGGGTGATGTTCAAACCACCAGTGTTTAATGACTGACCATGGTCCCAGATAGCTATGAAATGTTGCTCCATTCGCTCCTGATTGACCTACGGAAAGAGGATTTCACTGAGGGCGTTTGATGGTCCCTTACAACATTCTGTTGACTGTAAGTAACTTTGCACCTACATGTCAACTGACTTTCACTAGAGTATAAGTAAACTGTCTGATTATTATCTGTTAACTCTTTATTGTGATGATCTACTAACAGACATTTTACTGACTATAAGTAGCTTTTCAAGGACTTCTCAACTTATTCTAACCCTAACCCTACCAGTCTAATAATACTCTACTAACACTCCAATGAATGTTAGTTGAAATGTAGGTGCAAAGTTACTTATTGTCAACAGAATGTTCATAAGGGACCATCAGAATAAAGTGAAACAAGTTTTTCAATGTTGTATGAACCCAAGACAGCATTGTGTGCCACAACACCAGTGGTGGAAATCGCAACAAACATGGCGATGTTGCCTGCTCTTGGCCCATGACTGAATTTTTCCAAAGTGTAATAGTGCAGTATGGACATATAATCTCCAGGAAGTACTCTTTGTTTGTTAGTTTTTTTTTCACGTTAACCTGAACAAACTGGAATCACAACTCTTTAACTCTATCAGATTTCCTTGAAAAGGGCACTTTGAATAGGCTACTTACTTCATCCGAAAGGCATTTCTTCTTAAAACACGATCAGTTGTGTCAAGACTGCACTGATGTGTATTAAGAAACAGTTGATTGTATTATTCTTTGCTGAGTTTCTTTGAGGAACATGTTGTTGTGGCATGATCTTGTCCAAAAAACATTTGAACAATTAGAAACATTTACATCAGAGAGTAGAACTAAAATGAACAAGGCTCTAGATTAGTCATATAACCAGAGTTACCGGTTTTCCATTTTAAATGTGCAGATAAAAGAAGCTACTTTGGGTTGGTTTATGTTTGGCTGTACTCACTCGCCAGTATTTCTAATGTAAAGATCAAGATTTATAACATGGAAAATCAGAGTGGCTATGATATCATTTAAAACCCGTCTGTACCCTCTACTTCTTCTCCCTCCCTTTCTACCCTGCAGACCCCTTCCTCTCTGTTTGTCTTCTTATATTTGCCCTTCAATCTGCCTATCTCTTCTCCCTCTACTCCTCCCTTCTCATTACAACCTTTCCTCTACACACCTCACCTCTCACTTTTATACCTCTTCCTTTTGTCCTTCTCATTGTTGCTGCTGTTCTTGTTCTCATTTATTTTGCCTTTTTTTCCCTTTTCTCTTTTTATTATTGTTGTAATTAAGAAAAAAAGTGTAAACAATTAGGAAATCTGCATTTCCTGTAGTGCTTGAATTACTAACTCAGCAGTTTGGGGATAATTGTATGGTATCAAAATTCCTCCAAATGTATTATTGCACAGAAATATATCAGTTGAACCAAAATTTAAGAGCGCATTTAAAATTATATTACACAAAATGTTTAAATCAGAGCAAAGTTAAAACAAATGTTGCGTTTAGAGTTTCATGGTCCATCTAGATTGACCTACCAGCTCCTCCTCAGCCAATCAATCGAAAAGGAGCGGAGATGTCACTCAAATGCGCTTCATTAGCTGCCGATGCCTTTTTCTGTTCATTTGTATGGGTGAAAATGGATAAAGGACACCGTTATATGTGTCTATCTGTCATGCATGCATGGAATGATATGAATTCAGAAATGTTCTATATAGTTACAAATACCTTGAGTTCGATACTGGTTCTTTTTCAATACCAATTTTATGAAATAACTTTTAACAGGATTACATTATCTCAAAAACCATTTTATTTAGCTTGTTGACAATTCTACAGATTCAACATCTCATCTTCTAAGCCACTGCAAAAGGAACAAAATATATTCAACAATAAATCAGTTCATTTCATCTTCTTGAATATTTTAAAACAAAGGCAGTGGCGTAGGTTGGGGAGTAATGCACATCAATGCAGTTAACAAGAGGTTGAAACTGTCTTTTGTTTTAAACTCGCTTTTCTTTCTTTTCTTATCACACATCTAAGGAGTGTTTAAACTGCCAGTATTATGGGTTATGAAAGGTTCATATTTTGGTTTTAGGAGTCTCCAACAACAGGTTGACATGCATGCAAATCACTGAACGTCAAAAAACACTCAACAACTGATGATTTTCTCAACAATTGATTTATCTAAACCCCTCCTCCTTTGTGTGATGCTAATCTGCGGTGACTGGTCCAATTAGTCAATTTTTAATTACATTTCATTATAAAAGCTGCATTTGTGAGCTAGGTGTTGCTTTGTGAATAGCCGCTACCAGTGAAACAGTTTTTTTTTTTTCCATTCCAAATCTGTTTTTTTTTTTAAAGACCAAAAGAAAAAGAAAAAAAACATGTATATCTCACATATTTGGACTCGGTTGTTTTCATGTCCCGCATGCTCTTTGTAAGCTACTTTGTGTTGATTGTCTTATTGTCTTCAGCTATGTCTTGTTAATTTAGTCATTTACTCTGTGTATATAAGATCCAGTTTTCCTATGTTATCCATCATCCGGTCTCATCTTTGTGTGGTTTTAGTTTGTCAGGTTGCATACCTGCCTGCCTGTAGTAGTAGTAGTAGTAGTAGTAGTATTTGCTCCTTTGTGTAAGATTAAAACTATTAAGGGTATATTCTTGTTGAGTGCTCCTTCCCTTAACCACACCGTGACAATATATATATGTATGTATATGTGTTCTTGTGGATGTCAATCTGACACATCACTCTAGTTGAACAGACCAGCTAGTACTGCAGGCTTATTGGCTCACTGTTTAGAAGATAAACCCCTTATCGAATTTTAGTTTAAGTTTTTCAATGCTCAACTGTATCGGGGCAATTCGGTGGACTAATATGAAGTGGACCATTTTTTTGTGTAAATGTGCTGTGTAGCAAAGTGTTTTGACTGCTCAGATTTGGGTTCTCCTGTGTCTGATTCCTTACCTTGCAATCTGGCCTAAATGAATTTAACATGACTGTACTTGCCAGTATAACAACTATGGGATGGGTACAGAAACCTGGTGTTTAAGAATGGCACACCCTGCTAGCACATAACAAAATAGTATTTTTATTATATAATTACAAAAACTGCAACTCGTTAAGTCAATGATAATCGGAAACCGGAAGTCCCTGAAATCTGATTGGTTGATTGGAATGTTTAGCCAGAAAAATCTTGTACTTGGTGAAAAAAAATTTGATCCAGGATCATTCAGAGTTGACTCTGAATCATTGAAGCTAGTCCCAAGCCATTTCATGTTGATGTCCAATGAATCAATTGGGAAATGCTAACAAATATGGTGAAGATAAATGCATATTATACGAAAATGAAATTTATTTTTTTGATCTTGTGTGCATGTGAATCTGTTGTTGGGGGCTCCAAAAAACAAAATATGAACCTTTATAACCCATAATAGGGGCACTTTACATGTTGATAACAAAAGTTAACGTACCATACTCCTGAAGGCCTTAATTATCACAGTCACACAGTTATTGCAATAAGAGGCGTTTGTTTTATAATAAGTTAATATAATAAGATGCATTGAAAATATAGTTGAGTATATAGTTTATACTGTACACAGCTCATTCAATAGGAAGACAGTAACAATACTGTGGGAACAAAATCTACAATAACATACAGTAGATTGTACAGTTGGAAACTTAAGAAGACACACATTTTACTGTGTAAAAAAAAAAAAAATACTTTACAGTGACTACAATGCTTCCTGATTAAAAATTTAGTATGGAAGGATTAGGGCCAACCGATAATAAAAGTTGTTAAAAATGAATAACAGTTATTAAAAAAGTAGTTAATTTTCGAAAAAAAAAATGCTAAGTAACATAAATTGCTAAGAATAAACTTATATTCATGAGAAAAAAAGTTTATAAATGGAGAAGATAAATGTGTAAACTGAGGAAAAAAAGTTGAACAAAAAATGCAGAGAAGAAATGCAGGTTAATTTCATCTCTTTGAATATTGTAAAACAATGTAAAACCTCTGCAGTGGCATAGGTTGCAGAGTAATGCACATCAGTGTGGCATATGTAGTTGACAAGAGGTGGAAACCATCTTTTAAAACCGGTTTAAACTTGCTTTTCTTACTTTTCTTATCACACATCTAACATCTAATGAGTGTTTAAACTGCCACTATTATGGGTTGTGAAAGGTTTATATTTTGCTTTTAGGAGTCTCCAACAACAGGTTGACATGCATGCCAGTCAATGAAAGCCAAAAAACATTTTCATTGCGTTATAACATGCATTCATTTTTACCTTGTGTGCTCAATGACTGCCAAATGATTTTCTCAACAATTGATTTATCTAAACCCCTCCTCCTTTGTGTGATGCTAATCTGTGGTGACCGGTCCAATTAGTCAATTTCATAAAATTTCATTATAAAAGCTGTGTATGTGAGCTCGTTGCTGCTTTGTGTGCAGCCGTTACCAGGGAAACAGCTGTTTTCCACTCCAAAAAAGACACCTAATGGCAATGAATTTGCATTTTTATTCAGACCAAAAAAGTGGGTAGTCAATATGTTAGTTTCATGTTGATGTCAGCATGAAATGGCTTGGCGTTAGTTTTAAAAATAACTTGTTTCAATGATTCAAAGACTATTTCTTTTGAGAGACTGTGTAGGATGTTAATTTCCTTAGAGCTGTGTTACTCACTGCATAAAAGGTCATTTTCAAAAACCCATAATAGCCTATTGTAACACTTTTTCACAATCAAATGTTTTGAGTTTTTTCATTTATGGATGACAGTTTTGTGAAAGTTGGACAGTACAAAGGCATCTGCAAGTAATTGTTTGCGTTTCCCTACGATGTGACCAGAGATGAAGTATGGGCACTTGGTTTTCTGTGTTCTACCATCACACATGGAAAATATGTTTGTAGCAAATATTTTGTATAGATTGTCTAACATGCAAATTCAAATCTCATTACAGAGTTTCTGCGATGTAGGTTCATTTCTGTTGCACAAAAAGACCCCCTTAAGGTTAATCTAATGCTGCTTCTTTAAACTAATCTGACTATTATTGCTAACACATTGCATTTAAGGTTTGGTACACACTAAAGGATTTTCTGAATCTTATAAGATTTTCAAAATGTGAGCGACCACAAACATGAGGACAAAAAAATCCTAGATTTCACCAAGCGATGTGGTAAAGACAGCACACCATACACCGACAGGTTTTCATTCAGAGTCCCGACTGTAAACATGAGAAATCTCTTGAGACTTGAGAATACATATGTTACAATACCACAGAACAGGCTGTATAAACGCTCTGTTGCTACAAATCAGCAAGCTGATCCTGAATCTCTGCTGTCTGAATCATTTTAAGCTGCACCGTGACAGCGTTTGTTATTACGCTTCGGTCTTCTGTCAGCTCACTTTCTGATTTGATATTGTTTCGTTTCACGAGATAATCTCCAGATCTTACACACATATATTCTTGGGGTCCCCCCACATACATCAGCACTTCTGATCTTAGATATTCAACATGTTGAATATTTATAATTTGCGATTGGGCGCCTCTTGTTAAGTCAATTTTGCTGCTGCTCTACTATAAAGGATATGCTACCCAGACTTTTTTAGTAGGTAGGCCTAATCGCATTAATGCCAACCCTGCTACCGTCCTACATATTTCAGGTCCAACCCCAGCCAAACACACCTGAACCAGCTAATCAAGGTGTTCAGGGCAACTTGAAAATTCCAGACAGGTGTGTTGAAACAGGTTTGGAACTAGGGGTGGGAGAAAAAATTCTCAGATGCATCACAATTCTTTCTTTAACGATTCCTGAATCGATTCTGAGTTGTTGTTTTTTCTCCTGCATATGGCACATGTACGCTCTCTAAACACAGCATTCATTCATTCCAGACTTTTGATCTGTGAGACACATGCATGTTGCTGGACCGTGTTATACTTTAGATATTCATGCCATTTGGAATGCAGAATTATTAAATGCACAAAACTTGTGCTGACAGACTTTGACGGGCACGATGTGTTTGTTTGTCCTGAAGCGGGTTATGGCGGCTGTGGTTAAACGTGCGGGCGGTTTTAAACGAAGTTGATACGTGGAGTCAATTATGTTTTCAGAGCAGGACAAAACATCTGATATATCGAAATAGATCTGTGCATGAAGCATGTTAAAACTGTCACTATGGTGACATCAGTAATCAAACGGCAATAATGCTGAGGAAAAAACATAAACATCATCGTCTTCTGCTTGTTTTTACATTTTAGACATCCATCAATTAGAAACAACTCAAGACCGTGCTCCGCGACTGAGAGCGACTCAATGGAGTGCTCAGATGCACTCAGTAATCTTGCCGCAAAGCCCCAGCAAAAGTAATTACCAGTGTGTCGGGGGAAATAATAGATAGATATTTTAATTATTTACTGTAATTAAAGAGTCTGTGTCGCAAAGATGAATTTCCTGACTCATGAATTTCTCCTCATAGACGCACCTTTAGACAGAAGTCATCTTTACGGATGAAGATTATAATGAAAGTTTTATGGATTTATTTATTTTATTGTTTCTATAGCTATATTTATCATGTCTTTTTCGTTGAAGTTAGGTTCATTTTGTGAAGCGCTTATGTTTAAGACGAAAAGGCAGAACGCACATCATGTTTGATTATTGTTTTATTCCATAAAATTAAGAGTAGATTAAAGAGTAGACCCTTTACAGTTCTGCATTATGTATTCTTCTTTATGAATTTATCTATGTATTCTTATTTTTCAGAAAAAATTACAGCAAAGTAAAAAAAAAATGCAAGTGATTGCGCTGGTGCCTATGTTCTACAGAGCATGGCATGCTGCACAAACCAATCATTTATTTTTACAGGCGTTTGCGTTGCTTAGTATGCTTGAACTGTTTTAATATATCGATAATATTTTTGGCAGTGGCTATTTAATTCTGATAAGCTCTCGGTCTAGGGCTGGGCTAGGGCCTGTGCAGTGCTCTAGTACAGAGAATCCTTTTTCGTGTAATATCCTTTGGCAGTGGCTATTTGCATTAACAATTAGATGCTATTTACACTAAGTGTAAATGCCATGGGCGCTAAGTGTAAATAGCATATTTTCTTAGCACTGATGATATTAACACAGTGCATAGGCGATGTATTCTATTTACACCAGGTGAAAATAGCAGCATTTCTGCTATTTGCACTAAGTGAAAATAGAATATTTTCTTAGCATAGATGCTATTTACACTAAGTGCAAATAGCAATGGATTCTGTTTACACTAATTGAAAATAGCAGCATAGCAAAATAGCAGTGCAAGTGGCAATTATCTGCCCCTCGGTATTGAAGTACATTATAAAACAGAATGCAGCTTACTGAGTGTAAATGTTTATTTTGATTCAAATGATAAATTTTCATGGCGTGGTTGACACCCTTATTGGGACAATAAAGCTCTCCTTACATCTACTCTAATCCTACCCAACACTTCATTTTCAACCTTTCGATTATTTCCTTCATTATTATTGAACATAAATGCTTTTATGATGTGATTTAAAATTTAAAAAGGGAGGGAAAAATGTCATGCAAAAGATTTGAAAAATATTTTTTCCTTCCACCCTAATTTTATTCCTCAACCATGTCCCTTTGGGGGCTCCTTAACATTCAGATACTTAAAGAACACTTATTTTAAATAATTGTTTTAAAAAGTAGCCTGCTTATATAATAAAATTAGTTTTTTCACAAAATGAATTTTGTTTAAAATGTATATTAAAATGTAGCCATGTGCAGTAATATTGAAACTATCATGAAGAATTTAAAGCATTGCGATACTGAGCTGAAAATATAAATGTAAATAACTTGAATTGATTTGAATACATGTTTTACATAAAACAAGAATACTTGTTTTTCCAAAACATGGTATTTTATCTTATAATGTTTCCTAAATATCTGAAGAAAAAAAATTATTGGGTTTTTTATGCTTTAGTCTAGTAAAAAAATAAGTAAATAAGGTACTGTTTATTTTGCTGCTCTTGTCAGCTGCTTCTAAAGAAGAGCACTTCAAAAAGCTCACCAGTTCTACATTTAAATATCTTTAGTTTACAGGATATTGGTTTCCGGTTCTATTCACTATCCTACTACATCTCAGGACCTGCTCACATCACACCAGATACGTTTCAGTTTACTCATGTCACATTTCCTAATTCCAAGCCTGATTTCGTGTTTGTTAATGACATGCCTGCTACTCCAGGACCTGCTCACGTCATGCCTGTTACTTAGGGATAGGATAGGAACAGGATTCAAACTTCGTTAAATACAGAGCTTAGGCGAGAACTGAAGAGACTGATTGCCAATGGGCCCATCACTGATGTCCGTACGAGCGGCTGACTCTCCAGTGGTCTCGACAGTCACTAACCCAGCTGGCATTCAACTGTGTACTGCACTGCCCGCAATGGCCACGGCCATCCGGAGCATGTGGGCTGCACACTGCGCACCAGAGGCCTCACCTGTCCATAAGTCTGCCCCTGAGGCCTCACCTGTCCATAAATATGCTCCAATCTCTCTAGAGGTGTCAGCTTATGCAGTAAATCCTCCAAAGGTGGAGGCCATCTTCTGCAGAGGTGTCTGCCTTGGCTGTAGAACCTCACAAGGTGGTGGACCTGAATCACTACCATGGCACGGACCTGGCACTGTCCCAGACCGTCCCGGACTTTTGCTTTGTTTCTATTAAGCGCCAGGAGTCACTCCTTTAGAGGGGTTATGTAACACCAGGCCAGCTCTCACCTCTGATATGTTTGTTTTCTCCCCCCTCTTCTTCTTCTGCTGTGTCTTCCTGTTTGGCGGCCATTTAAGCTGGGCCATGTCAAACAGAAGACGCAAAGTATTGTTCCTTCTGTAGCAGACTCTATCAAGTGCTTTCATTGTGTTGCCTAGCCTAGATTATGTTCATTGTTTTGCTCTGTTTATCATTGCCATAGCCTTTGTCTTCTCATTGCCTTGTTTCCGTTTGTTACTTTGGATTGCCCTCTTGGATTTTGACGCTGGACTTGTGTTTTGTGAATGTTTAGATGCCTGCCCTGACTATTGCTTGTATACTGGATCACAATTCTGTCTCGCACTTGGATATACCCCTTGCTGTTGTTTGAACCTTGCCTGTATGACCACGCAATGTTTTAATAAAGCCCACAAATGCCTGTCTGAGTCCTGCCATTACAATTTCAATCAAGATATACACGATTAAACGCAAAAAGTCTGGCTGTGCTTAATGGGTACAATAGAGACAAGTGTAACTGCATGGCCACTATTGCCTTGCTTCTGTTTACAGCTTGTTTGATATGCATTGACTTTTGTGTTTTGACCTACATCACAGCAGTGTTTATCTATGAAGAATGTCAAATATACTGTTAAACAGTCATAGCAGTGACTGTTCACTTTCTGTGTTTATTTCATGTATTAAGTTTAAGCTGTGTGATTTTCATAGTAGTGAACCCTTTAAGCTCACCTTACAATACGTCTTTACAAATTATAGATTTAAGAGCAAAAGCAAGTAATATTAGTGTAGCATAATCTTATACATCTAGTCAGCTAACTATGTTATCTATAATCTATCTATTTACCTATGTATGACTAATGGACTGGCCATCTATCCAGGGCTGCATTTCCCAAAAGCATCATCAGTCTAAGCTGATCATAGATCCATTGGTGGCAGTGGGTCTATGATGTATTAAGGCTTATCATGCTTTTGCTAGAAATGCTAGCCTAATTTACTAACTGTCTATTCTGATTCTAAGCAAAACTTTTTTTTAATTAAATCAATAAATAGGCAAAGACTAATAATCATGTATTCATAACTTTTTTAAACATCATTATCATGTAGAGTGCTCGAGTGCATATTACAACCGTAATCGCATATTAGTGACTAAATGATGCGGTTTCTTTCTTCTTTTTTTTTTAAAGTAAAGATGGGTACAGAAGGTACAAATGTGACCCTTTGAGGGTATTGCCCCGCAGTGGCAAGCTGTTGTATCCTGAATTTTTTTTTTTTTCTGTCGTCCATCAACTCGGATGAGCATATCAGGGGTGTGCATCCAGAGCTTATTACTTCTCACATACCAGTTTTTTTTGTTTGTTGTTGTTTCGTTTTTTTCTCCCATGACGCCATATCATTACGTCACATCTGTAAACATTAAGAAGGTGTCCCAGCTAGTAGTAAAAAGAACACTGCAGGTGGTGGATCGTTTAAAGCCCTTTCTCACAGCTGCTGGAATAATTAAAGTTATCATTTTAATGGCAGATTGCAATCCAGTAAGAATTATGTGTTTATGAAACACATTTGACTGAAATTAGATTATATTCCGGTTTTAAATGTGCATCTAACAGATAGGCAGCGTGGAATTACACAAGCTTTAAAGAGAACCAGTTCTGAGGAAGAATAATTAGCTTTTTGGGTTAAAAGAACTTTTATATGAAATTCGAATGGTAACTAAACTGTACAGAAATTTAAATCTAGTCATGCAATGCTGATGTTGTTAACTTTAACAATCTGAAAGGAGTGTTTAAAAACAATGATCATTTGAATGCTTTGATGTAATATGATGTATTGTAATGTTTTTTTTCAAACAGAGATGGCAACAAAGAGGCAACATTTGTGGACTGCAGCTTTAAACTGTGGCTTGTTCCATTGTAAAGCAGGGCCCCACCCTAATGTGTCTATTTGACTCTAAAAAAAAGAGCACACACTCCTCCTTCCTTGATCTACATCTCTCTCGCATTATTCCTCTCATTTATGCTTTAGCCTCTAACCTCACATCAGTGTGGACATTAGTATTCCAGGAATAATGTTGGTCCGTCACAGTGTTCTCATTGTTGTGTTCTTTGGAATGGTATTGAGTGGGTATGTAATTACTTTTTGGTATTATTACATTGTGTGCTCTTGTGTTTGGGTTGTGTATTGATGTCATAACGCAATATTATCTCAGAAGCCGGTAGCATTACCATTGATTAATTTCCAGGATGAATAAATATTTATCATAGTATTGTCACTCTATTCTGCTTATTTTTGATGCCAAAATCTTTATGAACAAATATTGTATTTTTCAAAGATTGAAGTTTACAACACCTTTAAAATACATACTTTTTTAGTTTAATTTCAAGATGTATTATTATATTATATTGCTTAGGTTATGAGAGTGCTGAATGATAAGTTTGGGCAGGAAAACAAAAGTTATGATTGGATTTCAATCCTGCAATTTTAAGCAAATTATACTCTTGTACATGACAAGCATAAGATATAAAACTCAAAATTCTGAAGAATACTAAACCATTATACATTTACCGATATCTATCCTCATAAAGTTATGTGTCTTTCTTTTCAGGCTCATTTACCTGAACAATCTCCAGTGCAGGTGAGTTTAGTGCTGTTAGTAAAACTAGTCGCACATGTAATAGATGTAATGTTCTCTTGATTTGAGAAGTTTTCATTATTATAATTTTTTTTTTTTTTTACTGTTTTAAGCTGCAATCATCAGAAAACAGAACAAAGCTCGAAGTGAGTAATGACGTTCATACACACTTCACTCTTCAACACAAACATTAAAAAGAGTTTCTCATACACTGATTTTATTTTAGTCTCAAGATGTAGCTATAGTTTATGTTATGACAGCTCTGAATGATAAGTTTGGGCAGGAAAAGAAAAGTTGGAATATCCACATTGACCACCACAGATGTCTATTATCACTATTTGTACTTGTTTGATAAAACAACATATGCAAATGATAGCTTTAATGGGTATTCATTTATATTACAGCATGTGACTGTTAGAGAGTATAATAAAACTGGCAAAACTTGTCTGAACGAAACTTGATATAATGACGTCATAAATATGCTAATTAATATGTGACGTGACTTGTCGTCACAAGTCTCACACATTCCTGTTGAAAACATTGAGCACATGTGCACAAACGCAGTATTATAAACATCAACTGAATATTTGACTCTCATTATCAGGCAACGACCCTGAGTACATGTGTTGTTCTCTTGATTTGAGAAATTTGCAATACTGATTTTTTTATTTTTTTTTTTGTTTAACGTTTTAAGCTGCAATCAGCAGATAACAGAACAAGACACCATCAAGTGAGTAATGATTCAAATAAATTACAACGAATAAACAATATAAATAAAATTGAAATGAGTATGACTCTGTTTTAATCAGGCAAAAATGGAAGCCGACGATCTCTGGATTACGTTCAACGCCAGGGTGCGTAAAACTTCCTTTTCTTGATCTGTTGATTGATCTGTAATTAATGAGTGCTACTGCTCAAAACAAAAACATTCTTGGCTCATGGCTGTTTTTGTGGTTCTGATCAGATGCCAATAAAAGAAATGCCTTCAGTTCACGGATGGAAAAAACTTGTGTCTTTTAATGTGTATCAACGTCATAAACCAATAAAAGTTCTTTCTGTTTATTCATTTTCATTACAGATTGGTGTACAACCAGCCAAATGTGTTGGTAGGGTAAGTATTGTGCTTTTAGTATAAAACTGTTCACAGAAAATTGAATGGATGGACTGATTACAGAGCTATATGTGTGTTTTGTTTTAATGAAGTCGGACAGATGTTTCTTCTGTGTCACCATGGGCAGCTCCAATCATTTGGGAGGGAACCTTTGACCCCACGCTGATCGACTCTATCTACAAACAACACAATCTCACCATAGCAACCACTGTCTTTGCTTTGGGAAAGTAAGTCTTCACGATACCTATCATTTTTAATAATTCTCATTTGTTTCCCCTCTTCTTTTTTCAGTTGTTTTCTAAAAATAGTAACCATCAAAACATAATAATAATCATTAACCATAATTTATTTCCCTGTATTTGTTTTCCCTGCTTGTTAGATACACACGTTTTGTCAAAGATTTTCTGGAGTCAGCAGAGGAACATTATTTCGTTGGATTTCGAGTGCATTTCTACTTGTTTACAGACCAACCAGAATCAGTTCCTGAAGTGAAGATGGGTGAAAACCGTACTTTGAAGATTCAAAAGGTTCCGACTTTGAACCGATGGCAGGACATCAGTATGAGCAGGATGGAGAAACTGGAAAAACTAATAGAGGAGGAAATAGCCAATGAGGCTGACTACATTTTCTGCCTTGACATAGATGCAAAGTTCTACGGCCGGTGGGGTGCAGAGACTTTGGGTCGTCTTGTAGGTGTGGTACATCCTTGGCTTTATAATGTTCCAAGGAATCAGTTCACATATGAGCGTAGACCAGAGTCTAAAGCATTTATTGCAGCTGACGAAGGTGATTATTATTATGCCGGTGCTGCGTTTGGTGGCACATTGGAGGAAGTACATCATCTCACCAAAACCTGCAGGGAGCAGCTGAGCATCGATGCTGCAAACTCTATTGAGGCTGTATGGCAAGAGGAGTCTCACTTGAACAAGTATTTCCTTTTGAACAAACCCAGTAAACTGCTGTCTCCTGAATATATGTGGAGGGACATCAATGTAAAAATAGACCCCATAAAAATAGTTCGCTTCACTAATGTACCTAAAGACTATGCTGAAGTTCGTCCAAACAAATAGCAACTGTTGCCAGGCACACATAGTGTGGTCTCATAGACCTCGCATAAGACATTGTGAATCTGTTGATAGGTAATACTGTCAACAGAGAAGACTGGAAATTGGGAAGACGGCATCTGCCACCAAGAAATGGAAATCACAGACATGCACAAATGTTAATGAGCACGATGTGGACAATCTGCCAAAATCTTTTCAAGACTCACAATATCTCATACATATACACAGCATGACACAAATAAGCTCTTTTCCGGACACTACTATTTTACTTTTCTAAAATGGGTTATGCTCTCAGGTTCTACAGCGATAAAGATATAAAGACAGGCTCACCCTCAATTATTTTTAATCACTTAATAGAAAAACAACTTAGGACTCGATAGTCTATGCTCTTCCTTATAAAACGGCGATATCTTATGCAACTTATCCATATGTAGTTATTAAATGTTTTGCAATACTGTTCAATCTATCAGATCACAATTTGGCACAGACAATACTTTATTTTAACCCTTTTTTGAAGGGAGGACTTTTAGGGAAGTCTGAAACGTTATTGTATTTGTAAACTTTAAATTATATTTTCTGGTTATTACTGCAAAAAAATAGCCTATACCTTTTTCTGTATATTTGGTTGTACACTAAAACAATGTGTAACACAGTTCGACACCTTAAAAAAAGCATATGAATGTCTTAGGAAAAGAATCTTTAAAAATATGTTAGATATTTATATTATTTAAGTATTGAAGGATCCTTAGATGCTCATGTGCAAATTGTGTGTATTGTGTTTTTATTTTCATGTTTCTTAATTCATTTATTCACAATAATTTTATTATCATTAGGCATTCATATGCTTGTTTTTGTTACATTTATTAAATGTATTTATCATTTGACTATTTTTGTTTATTCTTTCATTATGTTTCTATGACATATTTTATATTTCTCATTACTTTTCCCTAGCTTATGCTTATTCATTGTTATTCAGTCTCGTGCTTGTGGGGTTTAATGAACTGTTTTGTTTGCGTGAATAGATAATAGGGAATTTTTATGGAAACCCAAGGTTTATGGGATGTTGCTGTGAAGCAGTTTTAATAGAAGAGTACTTGCTGAATTTGTGCTCATCAGATGAAGTTTGAACATTAGGACATACTAAACTTAGATTGTTCAATAAACAGTCTTTACCGTTATCACTTTGTCTGCTGTTTCTGCTTTTCTCTGTCTTTTCTCTGTCAACTTCAACTTGATTGATGGTTAAACGCTTGTTTTGGGTATTTTTGGATACCAGACAAGACAAATATATATTATGATTCCTTTAAATTGTATTTGGGAATCATAATATTATAATAATTTATAATTTGTACAAATAATTGAATATACATTTAGGATAAAATCAATGTGTATTTTGACAGAAAAAGATTGGAACATCTAAAGCAAAAGTATTATCTGTGGTTGTTAAAGCAGTAAGATACATGACTGAATCTATGTTAGTCTCTTTTAAAAGAAGTTGGTTAGAGTTTGTTATGTAGACAAAATAAAACAGAAAATCAAAAACAAAAAAGCAAAGGAGCACATAGATCCTTTAAAACAACAGCATAAGATAGTTGTTATAACCCTGTAGTCTAACACAACAATTTTAAAAGGTAGAGTTTGTTACAGATACAAAGTTAAATAAAATAAAGTAGATTTGACCAGCTTACCGCAATCTGAAAACAAAAGAAGTATTAGAGGTGATCGTCAAAATCTACGTTGCAGATATAGTTTTTTACAAGATAGAAAAGTTAAACAAAGAGAAAAAAGAATCCACAAGTATGCAGAGACAGGTTCACCAAGATGCAGAGACAGGTTCCTCACACGCTTATGTTAAATGCAGAATGAACAAGCATCTGCTCTTAAACCACACCCACTAACTCCTGCCCTAACATACACGCTGCAGAGACCGGCACAGAGACAGATTTAAGCAAAGTAATGTTTTAACTTTAGAACGAAGGTTATATTTAATAAATCTTTAACATCTCTTTACTGATTAAACCATTACTGCGGTTTTAATTATAAAGATCAAACCATTTTCCTTTTAAACAATCACGTCTGAACCACAAGAAAAAGTTTTTCACACCTCCCAAAAGTACAACAGCAGAATCGATTTTTATTGATCAGTTAAATGACAGTCCGTTTATGTGGCATTGCTAAAAACTAAACAAGCAATCTTTTTTTTAAGGTCATCTTACACATTAAACAGATCATTTGTCCTCTTAATGTAGTTTAGACATGGGGTCTATGTCCTCTTTCACAAAACTATCCTTTCGATGCCTGATTAATCATAGGTTAAAATGTGTGCCCAACTGCGGAGCTTGAGGTTTGAGTTTTAAATTAAAAGTCTAGATACCACAATAAAGAGATGCCAGTAAGACCCACTTAGACCAATCCAGAAAGACATCAGTAATACTAATCTTGAGGGTATTAGTTTTACAGTCTGAACGACTGATGGGCCATGAAATGGGATAGCTACTTGTGGGACCTAGAGAGGTCTAGAAGGGCTGTAGAGTTGATGAAGGGGATGCTCCACTATGGAAGGTGAAAAAGCCCAGAGAAAATCCAGCAGCATCTCAATACAGGGATATACCTGGTGAGACCAGGTAAGAGTCTGGGAGAAAAGAGCCTTGGGTGAATATTTCAAGAATATTATTAAAAGACAAAGATGGTTATTTGAGGAAAGGATAGGGCTAACAGAATGTGTAAATACATCACAGCTTACTGTGTTGAGGAGTTTGAACCTAAAATGAAAGGATACCACTCTCAAGGGTTAGAAGAATGGCTGTTACATTCAGATGAGTAAGTGGAAATATAAGATACAGGCAGAGAGAGTACTGGCATGTCATGATTTTGCTGAGTTCAACAAGTTCTTAGGTCAACATGTTTTGTTGACCCTGGAACAACATTTGAATGAAAAAAATTAATCTTGACCATATCTCTACAGTTAAACCTAACCTTATCCATGAGTAATTGAAAATGTGATCATCATAGATAATTGATACTGATGTACACTGAAAACCCAAACTTTCACAAAAACTATAAATCGGTTCTTCAAATCCGATTCACTAATCACAATGTTGTTCCAGGGTGAACAAAGATTGTGAATAGTGAGACATCAGAAGATGATTTCCCTACCAGGGGAACAGGGGTGGTTTGAATCCGAGGACACATTAGAAGGGAGTGAGACCGGTGGATGGCTTGTGGAGCATACTCCCCCCAGATTATATATCTGCTCCATTCATTCTGGTTATGATGACAGTAAGTCAAAGGAATTGGGCAATCTCAACCTGCCTGTTAGTTTGGGGATGGTAGCCATATGTCAAACTCACATTAATTTTGAGATGCTGACAGAATGCCTTCCAGTCTCAGGATGTGAATTCGATGTTCTTGGTCAGAAACAATATCATCCGGGAGTCCATTATAATGGAAAACCTGTTCCATCAAGGTTTTAGCAGTTTCGAGTTCATGAAACGTCTGTAAAAATGAGCAAATCCTAGGAGTCATTGAAGTTCCTTTACGTGGTGGGATCTGGCCAGTTCAGTATGGATTCCACCTGCTGTTCAACCATGGCAACTCCCTCAAAACTGATAATGTACCCCAGAAATGAAACTGCTCTCTTGTGAGAGTGTTTCTTCTCCTCTTCCCTCTGTCAAAACTGGAGTATTAAGAAACTGAATTAAGGGAATCTCACCCACCCAGTCTAAACCCCATCCTGTGAGTAACGAGCACACAAAAGATACTCAAGAATCATCTGTGGGCTACAGCTGGGGCTGTTGATTTATGAATATTAAACACAGAAGCAGGAATCCTTTACACTTGTCAGCAGAGCCATTATTTTTTTGAATGAAGGGGGTTGTTTATTGCACTGCTCGCTGTAGGACTGGGTCGTGGTGGTTCAGGGGAAATAGAGCTGGGTACTGGTGACAAAAGCTGTAATGCCTGTAGCGTCTTGTAACGCCCATCTTGTGTGTCTTGACTCTGAAGAAAATAAATGTAATCAGTAAATAATCATATAACAAAATCTCTTTGCAGAGTCATTTCTGTTGTTGTTTTGTTGTGATCTTATGGACTTTGAAAGGGGTTTGCTTTCACTTTCAGAACTCACATTTACGTGTTGTTTCAAAAATGGTTTCTATGCAAAACCCTTCTATGCAAAACCTTTTTATGCCCATTTCCATACTTTGGCATCAGATATACAGGCAAATTAGACAACTGACACCCTGCCACATGTGGTTTTTAATGCCACAGATCTTTACGCTTTCATTTTATGCCCATGTTCTAAATGAGTACCCAGTATCCAGGACTGTGAGGACTTAGACTACGAGGATGCACTTCTCATTCTTTCAACATGCTTTCCATATGTAACCGTCTTCCAAACATTTCCAACATTTCATTAGGGGTACAGTTGTATGAATGGACCAAATGAGCGATATGCTGACTACATTTTGATTTCTGTTTTGCATTCAGGTTATCAAACGTATCAAGAAACGTTCTGTTAAATCTGACAGGCTGTGGGTCTCCTTGTGGATGTTATGTTAAAATGGAGGATTTCTTTACCCCCATAGTCAAGTTCCCTGATGGACGTATTGCTTCTCCAACAAGGTTCTCGCAACCATCAAAGCCTGTTGGTCTTTTCAAAGAAAAGCCAGAGTATACGTAATGATCAACACATTGCTCACATTACAGACTACAGAATACAGACTAAATCCAGAAGACCAGAAATGTGAATGTGAATGTGTTTCCTTTTCTGATGCAAGGTTTTTCTCATCATGCAGTGTTCACAACGTTTGCAATGTCTACTTCAGATTTCATTCTAGGCCAGGAAAAAAATACTGTAAAGAGACAGTTGTCTCAATAACAATTGTTCTATTTCTTTTCTGTCTTGTTTAATGACAAAAAAAAATTATTTTAAAGACTGACTGATTAACAAATACTCCCATTCAATCTTTAGGTATCAAATATCTGAATGGCACAATGAATACTTAGCTGTGTTTATGCCTGATCTTAGACCACATTAGCCTGAAGAAAGTATATTTTTGCTGATCAGCACTGATTTCTCTTGGCAATAAGTCAGGTAAGTATCCAGTGGTCAGGTATTTACAGGTATGCACATAAGACTTTTCCTCCATTTTCCCTGTTGCTGCTTATACACCGTTTATGTAGAAGCCTTCCTGCCTGTGCTTTTACTGATTGGTTAACTTATATGATTGGCTTGATTTACCATCTCTTTGAGCTGGTCCAGAACTTTAAACAAACACTGATTGTGCCCAGGATTCTTCCAAAAACAGTCAGTTATCCAGATAATCCAACACTTCCACAAAGTTCATATCACCCACTGTTTTCTCTGTAAATCTCTGAAAGGTTACAGGAGCCCTGTTAATCCCCTAAGGCATGAATTCAAAAATAAAATCCAAGTGGGCAAATAAATACCATATTTTCTTTATCAGCCTCCTCCATGGGAATCTGGTAATACCCACTCTGCAAACCAAATACACTTAACAATTGAATCCCATCCAAACCATTTTGTAATTAACACACATTTGCAATTTGCCTGGTTTCCCACACATTACTATGATAGGAGAGGCATAAGAGTTTCTGAATTCAGAGAAGGTACCTGATGTCTGAAATTCCATGAGATGGTATCGCAAATTTTGCAAGTCAGCAGGACGTAAGCGCAGAGAATCAGAAAGCCATATTTTATATTTAGTACTCTTTGAACATCCCATATCTCATTCCTGACAAGAATATTAATCCCATGTCTCCAATAGATTTTCACACAACTACTGCTTGGCATCCTTTGGTAATGGCAAATTCCCAAAGTCAAACAATGCAGTATAATATTGACAGTGACAGAGTAAAGACAAGCAACCGGTGTGCTACATTTCAGATGCAAATTTTAAGTAAACATGCTTCTCAGCAACAACAAGGATTGTGGTTTGATTTGACTTCAGCTATCAGTACATACACATCTGTGGGTTTTGAAAAAAACAAACAAACATAGAATGTAGGACTACAGAATGTAGTCTATAAGAAAGTATATAAGAAGCGATCAGTCTGCTTCTGCTTGTGAGCCTTAAACTAATGACTTACACTACACATACATATATTATGTAAACATAAACTTAATATGGATTAATCATTTAACAGCACTAACTGAGAGTAAAAGTACAAGTCATAGCAAAAGGAACAAATAATGAGTAGCGAGATTGTGATCGGTTTTTACTCCTCTTTCCATTTTTTATCTTTGGGTAAGAATAAAAAGCACTTAATCTGGTGCTTATTGTTTTTCACATTTCTAGAATCTGCATCTAAAGTGACATTTAAATTTACAGAGTGTAATGTAGCTCACAGCAGAAAATTAGTGCATTTATCATTGGTGCAGTTACAAATGCATAAATAATGATTAATTCAAACAACTGATAAATTCATGAACATAGCATTTGACTGTGTAAATAAATGAGACACTAAAATGTAAATCACTTAATGCTAAATAAAATCATCTGTGGTTGTGTGAGCATTTGTTCACACATGAGCAAAGGTGTCTAACTTGCAAGCAGACCACTGACTCGTCAAACCTAAGAAACCAGTTTGACAAGTCAGTGGTCTGCCTGCAAGTTAGACAGCTTTGCTCATTTGTGTTCTTCGGATTTTATTTTATGGTAAGTAACAAAAATTGATTCGAGGAAATGTATTAGAGTAAAGGTAAACATTTTAATTAGAAAATGTAGTGGAACAAATCTAAAAGTTAAGAGAAATACAAAAACTCAAGTGAAGTTCAGAAAATGTGTGTGTGTTTGTGTGTGTGTCTATGACAATAACAATGTCAAACAAGGTGAATCAGTTTTATTTAGTTTTTCCTTTTTTATTACAAATTTTCATAAACTTGCTTACCATATCATCAACGTGATCTGATAATCAGGTTCACAAATATGTGTAAATGTGTTCTGTAAAAAACATTCTAAGTGATCTTGATGGTGATCTGAGATGGGTTCTGCCATTTTTGTTCATGCTGTAGTTCAGAGTCCTGTCAGTCTGCCAGAGAAGAAGAGCGTGAAGTTAATTACACTGTGTACTTGGTAATAATAAAACACATTGGCAAATGTTATTGGAATGGATTGCTGTTGTTGCTTTTATAAACATCTGTGTGTATTTGACTAACTCTAAATGTATTTGTTTATCAGAACTTATGTGTATTTAAATATCTCAAACCTTAAATAAACATTATGTAGTTAAAAACACTGCATAATTGTGATTATATGACTTGCAGCGGCGTCTCATCGTCAGCCTGTCATGCCCCGGACTCTTTTGTTGCTTTTTTCTCCTCATGTGCGCTGAAAAATTTTGCGCGTTCACACACATTCATTAAGATTAAGTGCTGTTAGCCCAAAACATGCTAAAATAGTTCATCTTTATCCTATCACAGATGTTTAAATGTTTTTTTTTTGTATATGTAACAGAGCAAAACAATTTAAAGTGAGATGCTTAACTGTAATCTTACATACAACACTGAGGTGAAACAAATAAACCTCTGCTTCTGTTTTCTTTAGCATTACTTACAATTACACTGCATTACAATGTTTACTGTATAACAGTACGGTGAAGTACAAACTTTGCTCTAATTTACATTAACAAACCTTTTTAGAACATTCCCAATTGCTGAACAAATGAGCAAATACAAAAACGTTAGCGTAGGTGTCAAACTAACTTGCAGACTAACATTAGCAGCTTTCTATGCAAAGATCTGTTTATAAGCATTTTGAAAACATTGCAATGGTTTTTCTGGACTCAGGCTTTCTTAGCTTTATCTCATTCTTCATGTTACAATAGAAAGACTCAATGATGGTGAGACCAAATCTTCTGTGGAGCGCCAACTGTTTTCAGACCACCTGTGCATTCAAAAATGTCACTGCTTTATTATTAATTGCTTTATTATTAAATCAAAGATTCTGATCATGTTTAGGCCTCCAGAGAAAGCTTTGCTGGCCCTGACGGCCCACCAGTGGCACAGGCTAGTCAGGTCAGGCTTTAAAGGTTTTTGACAGTGTCATACCTCAGACAAATAACAGATGCAAATGTAACATTAAATGAGGAAACTCAGAGGCAAGAAATTCAGAATGAGGTTTATTGTTGGAAGCTCCACAGTGCAACAGAATGATAGTGACAGGACAGGACACAGATAGTAAAAAGAGTAATATACAAATATACAAAATAGACAATGTACACAATATATAAAATAGGCAATTATGTATGATATATGCAAATTTTTTATGTGTGTTAAATAAATAATGTACAATAGTGTTGTGTGTTCGATTTAAACTATGAAAACAGCACATGATATTATATACCACACTCTCAACTAATGAATATCTGAAACGGAAACATCTAAGCAGGCAATCTAACAATGACAGTGCTGAAGGTCAGCTAGATCTTCAATTGCATCTATGAGAATATATAAAATGAGAAGTGCATTTAGGCCAAACGTAAATAAAACAAAATCTTTCAAATGTAACATGAGGCACTAAAAAAAAGTTTACTTGAATGCACTAAAATAAGTACAAGTACAAGTAACAAGTACATTTTTGTTTGTCTGTCTCTCTGTGTGTGTTTGTGTGTGCATGCCTCTGCTGATGAGCTGATCAACTGTAGCCTCGTTTCTTTCCCTTTGTTGTCAGATTCAGGCTTGTTCAGGAAGTACACTCTTTTTGACCTTGTTCCTGCTCTGTGCTGTATATCCCATTGCAAGCCTGAGTTGATTGTAAATCTATTGGTGGATCTTTTAACAAAGTATACTTTTAGCATAAAGTACATGAAGTGCTACATTTTTAATGTGGAAAAAGGTGCTTTTAATGACACAGTAATAGTGTACTATAACTATAAACATATAGTTAAGTGTATCGTATAAGTCAATGATAACAAGTACAATACATTTGAAATGAATGATTTAATCTTTATACGTATATGGGCAATACATTACAAATACATTTTGTATATAATCATTATATTAATATCATATTTTATTTGTATGATGAGTATATTTATATATATAGCACAGTTTAGTAACCATTACATGTTTTTAAGACTATTTTAAGAAGTACAAAAAAATTATTATTAGTATATTAAATACAACATTAGTATATGAAAATAGAGCACTTTAAGCACATTATGGAAGTGTACCTAAAGTTTATTTTACTGCACTTTTTCACCTGGGACCAGAATTCCCAGCATGTCCATGATGGGTGGGCAGACCATTGTAAAACGCCAACTAGGAAGCATGTATCCGTCATGGTTGTGGTGCGGAATAAAGGCATGAAGCAGAAGACTTCAAAATTATAGTATTTGCTTATCGATGAAGACTAAGGCAGGCCCATGCATTCTCACACTTATAAAGGGCAAGGGAAACGGCTTAATTAATGACACACACCTAAAAATAATGACAGTGATGAACAGAACAGAAACTGAGTCACACAGAACACATGGGGAATGCAAACAAACACAAAACAGTACAGGGGCGTGACAGTATCACAACTCACACCTTCTGTAGCACCTTCACTTAGTACACCAGACATGGGGGAATATATATGTCCTTTAGAGTGAAGGATAAAATGGTATAAAATTACATGTCTCAGAATGTGCTCTCTCCTTGTTTTGAGAAAAGCAACCAACATGTTAAAACATCCATTTACTCTTCTAACCTGCTAATGTCAGCATAGGTCACAAGGTCATAAGGGCAAATTAAGGCATTTATTTTATTATACATTTTTTAGCATTAAATCTAATCAGAAAATAGAAAAGAATATTGTCTGTAACCTCTAGCTGATAAAATAAGTATTTCATATCTGAATGTTTGTGGAAAGTTCATAATTAAAGCTTGGGTTTGAACAAGCCAGGCTTAAAAAAAGCTACATGTTCTCAATGTGTATGTGTTAGAATCTGTCTGATACTGATCTCCCGGGAGATTCGTAAATGGCACCAAAGATGGAATGCACTTATGGACCTTCTCCGTCATGGAGGCAGATATAAATCTCTAGAGACCTATTGTGTCTGACCTCTGATAACATGTCACCTGAATATTCACTGCAGAGACTCTTGTGTAGAGAAAGAGAGTTTGACATTCTTTTTACGTAAGTTATAATGTAGTGACCTCTGTTAGAATATGTTTTTTATTAGAGATGTATGCAGAGTGGGCTAATAACATATTACTCAATAACATTTTGAGTGTAAGCACTCAAAGTTAATAATCAGTGTTAATAAGTACTATATTATTAACACACTTGACGACCAGGGCCTCCCTCTCCACTGCTGTCCATCATGCGCTGGAATGTAGCTGGTGCCCCATATAGGTCAAAGGGAAGGGTCCGGTACTGCCAGTGTCCTGAGGGGGTAGAGATAATGGTACCTGCCAACACCCTTTTGTGAGGTCCAGGATTGAGATTCCCAGCCGATCCAGCAACTCATCCACTCGGGGCATGGGATACCCATCAAATTCAGAGACTTCACTGAGACGTCTAAAGTCACTTCTGTGGAGGGTGCTGTCTAGTTTGGGGACCATCATGATTGGGCTCTATTGCCCTCTATTATTCAGCATTTGCTAGATCTCGTCCTCGATAGCCTGCCGACGGGCCTCTGGGGCCCGCATGACTCCTGGTGCCATCTTGGTGTCATGTTAGAGGACGTTAGTCCTTCCGGGGTGAGGGGAGAACACGTCAGAGAACTGACCGATCAGGTGCTGGAGCTCCCCCTTCTGGGCAGCTGAGAGATGGGAATGTACGTCTACAACCACGGGATTGGTGGAAGCAAGAGCAGCAATCTGGTCCCTGTTCCCTACCCATCCCTTCAGTAAATTAACGTGGTAGAGTTGGTCTGTACATCGTTGTCCGGGCTGATGTAGGCGGTACGTAACTGGTCCAATTTGCTTCACCACCGTGTATGGGCCCTGACAAGTAGCCAGGAATTTGCAGGCCGCTGTGGGAACGATGACCATGACTCTGTCCCCAGGCTGGAATTTCCATGGTTGGACTGCCCTGTCGTAGTGGTGTTGTTGGGTCTGTTTTGCCTTGACGAGGTGTTCCCGGACTAATGGCATGATTTCTCGGATGCCGAAGAGGACGTATGGCAGCATGAGGTCCCAGTCCCTTCGATTCTCCGCCACTACCCGTCGGAGCATCTGTTTCAAGGTTTGGTTGAATCTTTCACCATCTCTTCCGCTGTCAGAGGCCAGCAGGGTAGGGTGTTGTCAGGGTCCTCGGGCTGGTCTCCAACGATGGCGGTTCACTCTGGGGCTGTCAGGCTGTGTGTTCGTGGAAGCGTCCGCAGAAATCGGTCAACCACCACTTGCTCCGCTACCAGGCTGGCGCGCTGAGCCTTGCCAGTGAGGAGGGGTGCCAGTACCCGTGCCATCTTTCGGCTCTGGCCGTTGACTCAAACATCTAGAGATTATGCCTCAATGTCATCGTGAGCCATCATTTTTGGCAGCAGCCTGGTAGCTTGGGCACACGGGTCTGGCAGCAGAACGTGTTGCGCTATGTCGATGCGGCGGCGATGTCTTGTTCCATCGCAATCTGCTGTTGGTGGATGTTGACTTCGGTGAGCCGCTGCAGTACCTCTTCCATCCTGGTGGAGGAGCGCTACACCGATCCGTGGAATCCGAGAAACTGGAAACAGAGAAAAAAAAAAATATGGGTTGAGAAGAGATCACTTGTCGGTGATTCTTCACACTCTTGCCCGCATTGTCCACCAGTGTAACAGGGTGAAGAATCACATGACAAGGAGAGTTCAATGAAAAGTCCACGGAGGGTGGATTTATTGAAAGATGGTGAACAAACAGGTGAAATTGTCCAAACAGAATCCCAGTCCTTGTGGTGCAGTGTCTCTGTGACTTCCTTGGGTGCAGTGCAATAGGTCTGTGCTGAAGTGAGTCGAGCTGATTGGTCACACGCTGCCAGAGAAAAGAAGAGAGATGTTAGCTGCATTCAGTACTGGAGGCATTACTCAGCTACCAGTCTCTTCTGTGTGGCTTTTGTAGAGCCCTTGATGAGCAGCAGCTGTGGCCGATCAGCTTCTGATGGGTACTCCTCATGAGTTACCAGGGCGACACTGATGATCCTTCACAGTTTGCACAGTTGAAATATCATTTTTATTTATGTACTTTATACATTATATTACTGCAATCTTATGATTTCAATATCTTTGAAACAGTCAGTACTGTGATAACAAGTGCCGGTGATCATTCTCAAGTGATCGGCATTCGGCAATCCTGCCGTTGTTTCAGTCAAGGGCCAGGGAACCAAGGGAGTCTCTACACATGATAGTAACATCTCTGCATTTTAAAACTTGTCTAACATGATTGTTTTGAACAAGCAAGCAGGAATCCTAAAGCATGGGTGGCTAACGTCAGCCCTGGCAAGCCACAGCCCAGCAGAGATTTATTTCAGCACTAATCAAACACACCCAAGCAAGCTAATCGAGTTCTGAAGGGTTACTTGGCAGGTGAGTTTAAGTGAGTTCATGCCGTATCCTAATTTGAATATACCAACTTGAAGAAAGTTTTCATATCTTTGTAGAACTTGTAATTACAACTTGTGATCTGGGAGTTTTCTGAGAGCTGCTTTCTGAGAGCTTGTTGACATAGCAACAGTAACAAAAGAGAGAGGGTTTTTGGTCAGTTACCGCAATTTTGAGATGACAGCATGTGACAGGATTTAAACTCAGCTCTACATTATGTGTATCTATAGCAACACCTTCAACACCAAAGTCTGGTAATTACACCTTGTGAGCATGTGATGTTCTGAGAACTATATCTTGGGCAATGCCCACTTGTCAGGGAGGTCAAAGAAAGTAAACTGCATTTCCTTGTTTTCAGCCATTAAGATTTTAATCAAAAATAAAACATGCCAGAAGAGAAAATGACATTATTCTGTATTATTATTGCCCTCTCTGATTTTTTCCTTTCTTTTTTTTAAGCTATGGTTAAGCATTGATTAAGTATTTAAATATACATACTCATATCCAGACACAGATTTGGCTGTATTTGTGATTTCCATGTTTCAAAACCAGTTGTAAACATGCAAACAGGTTCTTTTACAGGATATCTAATTGCTTATAATCAAGAAGACGGTTTGGTGGAACTACAGAAAATTAGACATTTAATAAAAACGTCTTAGTACAGACAAAATGTGTAAATTTTATGAATAACTTTTTTTATTTGAGAACTTTGTATTTGTAGTTAGCTGTCTGTGCAGTTTTAAAAGAGCTTAAAGGGATATTTGAAAAAATGAAAGTTCTGCCATTAATTACTCAACCTTATGTTGTTCATCTTCAGAACAAATGAAGATATACTGATGAAATCTGAGAGCTCTCTGACCTTCCATAGACAGCCAGGGTTCTAGTAAAGACATCAGTAAATGCACCATTGTTTCTACAGTACAAACACTCAAAATTTCACTTACATTTGATGGCATTCCCATAACAAAAATATTATTAAAGCAGTTAATACCTATTAGTAGACCCACAATGGAACCCATATGTACATATACCATCTAACATGCATGTATGCATGTAAATACAATAAATGTATGAAGCTTCAAATATAAAGGCTCTGCACATTTTTGGAAGACCCTAAGCGTGTGTGGGGTTTTTTTTATAACATTTTCCTTGAAAAAAACTTGTTGCAGGCATATGTTATAACTTTAATATTTGTTTATGTGGCGTTAGCTGGTGGGGCAACATTATCAAGAGTGGTTTTATGTATTATTTACGCATTTACGTAAAAAAAGTCCCCAAAATATGGCTTTGGATAATAGTATTTGCAAAACGACAAAACGTAAAATGTGTAAATCTACAAGTGACTTCTAATACAAAAGTCTGTTGTGTTCTTTATGACACATAGTGAGCAAGTTAATCAAGTTTTCCAAAAATGTGACAGGTAACCTACACATCAACAGCACTACAAAAAAAAATAACAGGAAACTAAGCAACTTCCTCATACTGCATGTAATTCTTTCAACATTTCAAACGCAGATAAGTCATCTACAAAACCTATCTTGGTGTAATCTTTGATGACCAGCAGACATTCAATGAGCACATTGCAAAGACCGCTCGATCTTGCAGGTTTGTATTGCACATCACACTACATTAGAAAGATCAGGCCCATGCTGCACATTGTCTTGTCCAGGTAACTGCCATTTTTAGGCTGGTCTGGAGTACTGCAATGCTTTTCTGGCTGGACTTCAATTAAACCTCTACAAACGATTCAGAATTCAACAAGCCCAAAAAAGCCTGTGTTCCACCTCATCTCCTCGCTTCTGGTCGCAGCTCGCATGGAGCTTGCTTATAAAACAGCCACAGGCTCAACACCTGCCTACTTCCACTCACTATTACGAATCTGCGTCCCCTCCAGAAACCTGAGATCTGTGAATGATCGACACCTCGTGGTGTCGTCACAGAAAGTCTCAAAATCACTCTCCAGAACATTCTCATGCACCGTCCCTGGTCTTCCCATCCGGGAATACTGGATCCCTGTCCAACTTCAAACAGATCTCTTTGGACACTATTTGACTTCATCCTAAATTTATATTTTAAAAAAAAAGTTTCTCTTACTTATTCCTTCCCTTTCTAGCTTGTACTTATTTGAACAATGGCTGAGGCTGGTATTACGAAGCTCTCCTGTCTGTATTCATCTTTAAGGTCATCTTAAAAAAATCGCTTTTGCAAAAGGACAAAATGTAAAATGTGTGAATGTACAAATGACTACAGTCAGGATGTAGACGGAAGTCATATTTCCCCTTTAATGATATTTTATTTAAAGAACATATAGTTTTTTTTTTTTACTTTTGGGATCACTTTCTGAATTATAGTTAATTAATTGCTCTTTGTCAACAAGTTCCGTTAACTTGTTAAACAAGTACTTTCAGTAGAGATATGCAAATGTTTGATTGCTTTTTTCTTGATACATTATAACATTAATATATTCCTTCCCGCCACGTCTCGCTGTCCTTATCCATAAACAAAAGAAGTGCAAACTCGAAAAAAAAATCTAAATCAAATATGACCACAAGAGGTCACTGTCATTCAACAACAAAGATTTAAAAGTTCACTCACTTGATGTGAGTGAGTGCTTTCCATTTACCCATCCAAGTGCTCACACACAGCAGTAAGTAGTGCAAACCTCATGCATTAAGAGAAATAGAAAAAAAGTTTGTTGTGTGCAGATATGGTATTTACAAATGTAGTGTTACACATGCAGTACTTTTACATTCATTAACTGAATGCAGGGATTGATTAATTAAATAAGGTCAGCGCTGCTGTGTGTAGTCTTCTGCGTTTAGAGGGGAAACTGCTATATTCCAAAAGCGCCTACTGCTGGCAGAGAATTTATTTAAGGTCTTAAAAAGTTTTAGATTTAATTTTTGAATCCTTCACAGAGGTAGCTCTTTCTTAAAATAAAAATAAATAAATAAATAAAATAAAATAAATAAAAAAACCTTATTGTCTAGCTTTGAAAACCTGTCCACAGAGTGAAAAAATCTTTATTTTATTTTATTTACTAATTATTACTATACCTTATATCGTAGTAAATATGTAAATATAATGCTATGCAGATGTGACTCATCGATTGCATTGCTGTAGTTGTATATATTAAATATTAAGTTACTGCCAATACTGCCAAATAGTAGTGTTTTACTGAGTCTACACACTTTGGACTTGGACTTGACTCGGACTCGACCCAGGTGGACTCGAACCCAACACTAGCATTTTAAACTGAGACTATAGTATAAAACTCATTTGTAAAAACCAAGAAAAATGTTTATTAATTAATAAATGAATCAAAGGGGCAAGTTACGTTACCAGTTGCATGTTATCTATAGCTGTTATACCGTTACATTTAAAGGATTTGTTCTGAAATTAGGAAAAATGAGTATAATGAACACTTGATTTTTTTTATCCCCTTAATCAACTTACAATAGCCTGCTCCTATCACAATAAAAACATTGTGCTTTCTCAAGAGCGCATTAGAAAATCCAAATTCTGCATAGTCTATAGGCTGCTAATTGTTTCACAGTTTTTTTTCCCTTCGTTTTGTTAATTTATCATTTAGAAAAAATGATAAATTAGTCCTATTTATTTATTTAGTCCTGTTTATATATTTATTTTTTTTATATATAGCTTTATTTTATATAAAGGTCACGGCCTTTGAGTGTATTAAAACAAGCCAATGAAGATTGGCATGTGCTGATTGCATTCAGCTGCAGCTGATCACAGCGAGAGTATAAATGAGCAGCGGGTGCAGTGCATATTGAGGATCGGTGCTGAGTGTGACACGGGCTGCTCCCTTCATACTTCAGGCTGCACTACTATCTCCTGTTTACCTCAGCACAAAAAAAGCTTTTAAAAGAGCAAGCTCATGGGTTCATTGTCTTGTTAAAGACGCATCTACAAAATCCCACCGGTGCGTTTCTGGATGTGGTCGTTACCTGGTGTTGTGTTATATCTTATTGTGTTTTTGACCCGATGTCCTACTGTACATTTATTTTATATGTATGTATGTATGTGGTTCAGTTTACTTTCGGTTTCTCTCAGTGTACGCAGTCAAGAGCAACGTACATGGTCTTACTTTCAGTGTCTGATTCAAGGTTTGGAAATATATGTGCGTTAAGGCCTGTCTTATCACTATGCACTTAACATCATTTAGAATTTTTTTATGCACAGTACTTAAGACATGTATGAAAAGAAGCTATGTGTGAAAGAAAACTGTAATATCAAACTGAATATGTTGGAAATGTGAATGTAAAGCTAATTTATATTTTTGTTTTACAGTTAAAAAGACCTAATAATGTCACCAAGGTCACAAGACCGCTTTCTGGAGATTTTTTTGTTCGTTATCTGTTAAGCCTTCACTTCACTAACGCGTTGATGAGAACAGAATAGAAACGGGTGAGACGGGTGAAGACAACAGAATCACACTGCTATTGCAGCATTGTATCGTACGGCTCATCAGAATCTAGTGAAGTATGGAGTAACGCAATGAGAAGAAAGAAATTAAGTCATGTCAAAGATCAAGTAGGTCATGCAGCAGCGACTCGGGCAAGATCTAAAGCAGAAGCGGCGAGAGCTAATGCATGTCGTGCAGAAAAAGAGGAAGCTACGGTATGAAGAGGAAAATAGCAGAAGTGGAAGCAGGTCTATTTGTGCTACAGTTTTAAAAATCTGCTGAAGCAGCAGTGTGAATAATCTTGATAGATAACCAGAACTCAATAGAGGACTCGATAGATAACCAGAAAGATAAAATTGACTATAACTGCTCATGAGCACTATTCAATAGCAGGCGTTCTCTTTTTTTTCAGCATTTGGAAAATTTTGTTTTATGAAAGTCCAGAAGTAATTGAGAACGCACTGTTGCGAAAACTAGAAGAGCTCCCAAGGATTTCTAACAGAGATGGACACTGACTCAGAGAGCTAGGAGGCAAAGACAAGTGGACATTTAACTGGGTTATTAATTCCTGACACAGCGATGGGAGTCAATCCCATCACTGAGAAACTTCCCTTTATCTGATGTCACATACACTCATTTCAAATAGTAGATCTTGAGTAGTGCTGAATTGCATTGACATGAAAGAAAGGCAGTTAAACCTACTTTGAGTAAATGTAAAAATGTTGCTGTTTCTGTGTACACAAACAGTTTTTTTCTTTTTTTATGCAGTTTTGAATAACACATCCACACTTACCTGTTCCCATACGAGTGGTGGCTGAAGCATGTGCAGTAAGTTGTTGTTGTATTTTCTTTAATAGTGAAAACTATTTCAACGTGTATCACTTTATCTTATAATGTTTTTTAATTGCACATGACAGTAAAGAGATGAGTGTCCTTTAGAGAACGTTTTTGCATAACTACACATAAAAAAAAAACTAGCTATATAATACACCCTGTAAATTTCTTTCAGCTAATGTACTTGCTATTTTTAACCTCAATATGAGTTTCAGGAGTCCAGACAGAGGCCTGTAGAGAGGGAGTCTGCATAGAGAAGTCATACAGAGGCGGACAGTGTTGCATATCAGTTGTTTAGTTTTTTTGTTTTTTTTTCCATGGCATGTGCTGAGTTCAGTGCACGACAGACAGCACTTTTGGTCAAGTTCTCAGCATCCCCAATAGTGTACAGGAAAGTGCCACACACATATTGCCTCCACTTATCTAATCCAGTTTACATGAAATAAGCCTGAGCAGGTTCATGCTAACAGACCTGTTGCTATGACAGCAAGTCTGTGATGAGCTTTGAAGAACCAAACAATCCAAGATCAGGCAACAAATAAATCCAGATAACCGAGTTAGCAACATACGAAGAATAGGCCCCTGATTAAAGGTCCTGGTATTTACCAATATTTGGTGTAACCATCCCTTAAACCCTGGGACGATTAGAGTTGTCTTTAATTCTAATGCTCAGTGTGAAGGCATCTCTTTTAACGACACTCTAATTCATGGACCAAATTAGATACTTGGGTTCCTGATGCGTGTTCGTAAAGAAATAGTTTCAGTCATGGCTGACGCAGAGCAAATGATGTAGTGCTTTAAAGTCTGAGAAGGTCACCAAAATAGCAATAATAATTGCTAGGCCTTACTTCCTATTTCTTCTTATCATAGGAAGTTCCATCTCCTTCAGTGCTTCTCACACAAAAGGCTAGTACTGTACTAACACCTCTTGGGGACGTTATTATGAATAAGAAAGAATGGAGACAGGTTCAGTGTCTGCCTTATTCTTTCTGGAAGGCATTGAGCAGAGACTCTTGCAACATTGCAAGTACAGAGAAAGTGGTCAGAGAAAACACAAAACTTTCAAAAAGGAGATATAGTCTTGCTTAAGGACTCTAATGTGAAACGTATAGAGTGGCCTGTTGGGCTCATTATTAAAACCATACCCAGCAGCGATAATAGAGTGAGAAAGGCTGAGGCAAAGATAATCAAAGAAGAATAGGCGAAGGTATATCTGAGGCCCATCTCAGATGGTACTACTCCTACCTGGGAACTCACTAGTTGTTTAAAAAGGTGTAATACCAAGCAGGGAGTGTGCTGTTGCATATATTTTTTTTGTGTTTTTGACCTACTGGACATTTAAGGTGCTGCACTACATGTGTAAACAGTTCACTTTTCTTTCAGTTTCTCTAAGGTCCGCAGTCAAGAGCAATGCACATGCACTTTCTTTCAGTGTTTGACTCCTGAAGTGTTGAAACCTTATATGTCCGTAAGTGCTGTTTTTGTTAGACTGTTGTCCTGTGTCTTGCCCTTTGTTCTCTGTCGTGTCTACTCATTACCAACTGTCTCCAACTGTCTCAAATGCAAGTTATGTGTTTAAAAGTCTGTTATTTGAAAATATACCTCATCGAAGATATCTCTCGATGTCTCAGACACCACAGGACTTAGTTGGAGAGACACCACTTCTTGTTTCCCCTGTTAACTAGGTTAAACTACAGAATCTCTGAATAATTAAAAAAACCTGGAAAAATATTTTATTAGATGTATTGTTCAGTGTTAAGGAGCTCATTTATGGAAAATCCTAGAGAAAAAATAATGCATCACAAAACAAACAAAAAACAAACTAAAGAAGGAAAAAACAGCAGAACAATTGATAAACTCAGCTTAATGGTTGCCATTTGCTGCAACATTTTTATTAATTAATGTAGCTTATGCTTTTGTAGAAGCCATCAGCCTGCATTATTTCAACTGATTTTTTTATTTTTTTATTAATTTTTATTTTTACTTTAACGGCAAAATTGTTGGTGAAAAAACTGACTATATAACCCATGATTTAGCACAGTAGTATTCACTAATTCACTAATTCACTAAGTATTCACAGCAAACCTTATTAAAAAAAAACCACAATTATAATTTCTCTGCACCATCAAAGTAATTATATATTTTTATGTGCTGCTTTTATAATAATGCTGTTTTGACATCTATAGTAGTTTATAGTATATAGTAGCATCTTAAAAGTCTATATTTATTTAATATTTTTTCAGTGTTTTCAGTTCATTTCAGGATGAGGAGTAACATATTTTGACTATTGGGTTTGCATTTCATCCACATGTGTGTGTATTTCCCCATCTAAACCAGCCCAGAAGGAAAGGTTATTGCTATGAAAAATACTTTTGCTTCACCTTTTGGAAAGTGAGTTTACTGTTCTCTTTCTTACAGTAACAGGCAGCAAACTATGTACTCTATGCACTATGTACCCAGCCAAGGGTATTTTGTCATTAATAATTGGAGTCTGATAGCCCCATCTCTATGTAATTAAAGCTGCAACGGTTGAGTGCAAGAAGTGCATCAACATTATACACTTAATGTTTTTCAGTTAAGTGCATCATCTGGGTATCTAAAGAGCACTTTTTCTTTATTCTTTGCATTGTGAACACCTTACTCACATTTATGCAAACGTTATAGAATAGTGCAACAAGTACGCGATTTGGGACGCACCTTGTATGTTTTTTGAGTATATTGAATGTATGTTAAGTATATTGAAAATCCTAACCTTAACCATGAGTAATGCCTAAAACCAGTGGAAATAAGAGATGAATGACTCTGATGTACAAGCACCAAACATTGCCTAAACTGTACAAAAATGATAAACTGGTTCTTAAAACCTGTTTGTTTAATCACAGTGTTGTACCAGGATCAGCAGAGATGTAGATCTGGGAACATGTCGCACTCAGCAAAATCAGCTTCTGCAATGCTAGCTAGTTCATGCTCCATTATCAGAATTTTTGTATGAGCAAAACTAAAATGCAAATATAAGTATTTTGCATATCAAATATCAAACATACTGAATAAAGATTTGAATAATATTTTGAATGTATTCAAAATATATTTAAAAATAAAAAGGTTGAAGACAATGAACATAAGGAGTCTTGTATAACAAATTATATCAAGTCGAGTTTTTAATTAATTAATTTATTTTTTATTATTTATTTTTTATATATAATTTTCTCATTGTTGATATTCGAGCTGAAGTTTGTTTCACAATCAAAAGTCAGCAAGCCAGGTTTAATTTTCTAGAAAAAATCTCTTTTATTTATTGTTTTTGTTTTGTATAATACTACTGGGTTCAAAATCACAAACAAGTATTGACATTTCACAGGTATTTCACATTTTACATTTAATTCTGTTCCTATGAGTCAATTGAAAACACTTTGAAAGTGTTAATAAAGTTAACATTTTAAATCTCATTTCAAGGGATGAGAACCAGAAAGGAGTAAGTGACAATTCACCAACTTTACAGGAGAGCCAAAACCAAAAATT
This sequence comes from Puntigrus tetrazona, assembly GCF_018831695.1. Classification (NCBI taxonomy): domain Eukaryota; kingdom Metazoa; phylum Chordata; class Actinopteri; order Cypriniformes; family Cyprinidae; genus Puntigrus; species Puntigrus tetrazona. The sequence goes on along the minus strand of NC_056706.1, from coordinate 18,138,173 downwards.
CTATCATAGTTTGATCTGACTTTGTCTGCTGATATAGTTTTTTTATAATGCAAATTTGTACACTCATGAATGACAGTACTTTTGCCAGTAGAAAGAGCTTATTAAGAGCTTCTGGTGCTCACCCCTTTGATTTGTTGTTCTTAAATGCAGGGCTCCACCCTAATTGGTCTGTTTGTCTCTAAATTGTACAAATTCCTCCTTCCTTATTTTACATCTCTCTTGTTTTCTTCCTCTCACGTACGCTTCAGTCTCTAACTTCATATCAATGTGGACATCAGTATTCCAGAAATAATGCTGCCCCGTCAAAATTTTCTCATCATCCTTATGATCTTTGGCATTGCATTAAGTGGGTAAGTAATTGCTCTTCAGCAATATTACATGGTTTGCCTTTGTGTTTGGGTTGTGAAAATAATGCAGAATTATTTTTCAGAAGTCTGTATCATTACCATGTCTTAACACAGAGTATTTGTCATAGTATTGCCACTTTATTGAATTTATGAATTTTATTTTTAAAGGGGTCTTCTGGTGCCTAATCTGTATGCCAAAAATGCAATGGTAGTGTATTTTTTTCAATTACTTTATTAAAGTGATGTAACTGACCGCATTTGATTACATATGATTACTTTTGAATTTCTAATTAATATATCAAACATTTTCACCTTGCGGGGTTAGTAAACACTGATTGCTGTTTTTCAAAATCATTCATCCCTTGAATTAAGATGATACAATTTGAACATAACCTCCAAAATTCGACTTAGTAGCGCCTTTTTATAAAGTGAGAAGTTCTAGAAAGTACGTTTTTGTGGTCAGTGTAATCATATATACTGATGCGGTAAAGACTGAAAACACTACAAGCGATACACACACACACACACACCACACATCTGCGCCATTAATTTTCAAGAAAAAATGTAAGGTTGGGAAATCTCCAATACGTTCTCACCTCAACTCATCACATATTGCCACTTGGTCAGGACCCTTTGGTGTCACTTTTGATGGGCAGGTCAATATGCCGAAGGGGAATTTTATCGCCATGAATAAATATAAGTAATGATATTGTCATTACGTCATATGGGTTTAATTTTTATAATATAATATAACAGTCAGATACAATTACCATCATTATTGATTCATAAAGGATTATTTCATATCTTCAGAGGCAAAAAGATTAATTTTTGAGAGGAATAGACTCGATTAAATAAAAAAAATGCCATTGGAAGCCTTACGTCAGCCTTGGTTGTGAAATGCTATTGGCTCTTGCAGGTCTAATTCTACGGTATCTTTTTGAATGAGATGTGAGTGTGTTAACACAGCAGGATCATTTTCGGCGATTAAACATTGTGTTTTACTCTTTTCTTTGCATAAAGACATTGTAAGACTTCTGAAGGACTTTAAATGCAACAAGTTGCATTGTTGCTTGTTGGTAAATCTTTTATACTGCTTATGGTCAGTTTTTGCATTAAACACCTGTGACTGCAGGGTAGGGGAAGTGTTAGGTGAAATGAAAGTATAAATCTATATAATATAAAGAGGTACCCTGTGCATTCAAAACTGATGCAAAAGTGTCCTGACCAAGCTTTTTTTTTTTTTTTAATTAACATTTTCCTTTTATTATCAAGCTGTATGATATTAAGAGTGGTTTCACTATAGTAGTTTAGGTAGTAGGGTCGCTGAATGATAAGAAAAACAAAAGTCTATATTCTACAATATAAAGCAATTCTTCAGACTGATGATGGAATTCCCTGGTGCACAAGTACACTTCCATAATGTACTTAAGATCATACTCAACTGTGCTATTTTGAGACACCATGAATATGAACTAAAATGCACTTTTAACATACTATCTATTTAAAAATGTATTTATTGACCACTCAATTGTAGCACTCGTGTATGAAACATTTGTTCAAGTGTACTACAAGTGGTAACTAAATATTTTTATAAGTACTAAAGAATCATTTTAAGTATATTAAATACAAAGTTAGTGCACAAAAACGAAACATGGAAGTGCACTTGTTTTTTTAACCTGGGAAGGTCTAGGAAGGTCTAGGAACCTTGGTTGCTTTTAATAAATTTGACTTTAAATTGTATACATTCCTCCTTCATTTACATCTCTCTTGCTTTCTTCCTCTCACTTCTGCTTCAGTCTCTAACATCAATGTGGTCATGAGAATTCCAGGAATAATGCTTCCTCGTCATCATTTTTTCATCACTATTGTGATCTTTGGGATGGTATTAAGTGGGTATGTAATTTCTCTTTAGCAATATTATTACTATTTAATTTACGCATCTTATTTTTTAAAAGGTTAATCAGATTTTCAGATTTCCCAACCTAGCCTCCTAAAAATATGTACCTCTGTGCACTTTTTGTGCATCACTGTGCCTTACTGCACATTTTGCCACAGTTTGAAAAATAAATGTCCACTGAGTGGTGGTAAAACACAAGTTCAATACATGAACTCTGGCACATTTTTATTACCTTGATCTATTATGTACTGCGGGGGTTGAGAATTAAATATGCATAGATTGTTGGTAAAAGTTAATGCTCTATCAGGTAGGAAATTTGACCTGCACTAAATCCAACCCTAAACCTACCCGACAGTGTTAACAAATGCATTTGTTGATTCAACCAGGTCATTTAAACTTCCTTTTGCAAAGACTCAAACTGTTTTGTACGCAGTTACGTGGGATTCAAACCAGAGCTCCTCTCCTCTCAAGTACTTTTCTGTACTACGTGAGGTACCGAAACAAAACTACCTTGTATGAAAACACATAGATATGAAGCTGTATATGTGTGATGCTCTGCTTTTAGCAGGCTATTTTAGTTCATCTTCCTGGATCACAACTCCTTTTAACAAACATAAATGCATTTAGGCAGATTGGAGGGTGCATTTCTTTCTGGATCAGAGTATGTGAGTAGTGTGGCTTTGAATGGAGGTAGGAGCCCCGAGTGTCAAGAGTTTGGAGTGGAGCAGGAAATGGTGAACCCGGACCGGAGCTGGGGAGAAGTGATTTTTAACACACATTTCAGTTCAAGCTACTTGTAAACCTCTTTATGAACTAAAACTATTAATTAATATTAATATTAAGCAATTGATAGTCTTGTGTAACCTGATGGCAGAATGTAGAGGAACATTGGCTGCTTTGAATATCCAAGGTCAAAAGGCCATGTGACCAATAGGAATAGCAAGAGAGTTGGGTTTTTTCTTTCTTTCACTGCTTTGATGTGATTTAATGAGAATTGAGATGAAATATATGCATTTATATATCTTTATCTGTATATTTATCCAGAAATTGATAAATATACAGATAAAGATATAAGATATAAAAATATAAACCACAGTGCTGTGCTGCTCATATTTACCATGCAGAAAAAATTGCCCCTGGTTGATCTCCCAGGCACTAGCCATTCTCTTTAAATTGAACGTATACATTCGCTTCGAACTGGAATATGGAATATATGAAATTAAGCTTTTTGCTTATGTATCCTACCTCTCTCATTCGGCACAAATCTAAATATTCCATAATATTTTCGTGTTTGCTCTCAATGCTGAACTATTATTTATGTAAATTATAGGCTTTGTACTTATGTACTCATAGGTAATATATTATAATGTAATATTTAGTATTTTCACATCTAGGTGGAAAAATCTAATTTGTACTACTGTTTGTACAAATTACTATCTCGGGACACTCGTCACAATATGTAACCGTTTTGTGAGTAGGTGCTGCGTGTTTCTGCTTTTTATTGTTTTTTGAATATTGGCGTGGGAATTTTTCCTTTTTATACGCTTTTTCATTTGCAACGCCTTGAGCTCTCTCGGCCACCATCATTTTCTGGGTACATGGCAAACAAAAGTAAATAAAACTGCAAACTTTGAGATTACAATTGTCTCTCCTCATGAAGTTGTGTCTTTCTTTACAGGTTCATTTACTGGAACAATGTCTCGTGCAGGTGAGTTTAGTGCAGATGACACAGATGTAGTGTGTGTGTTGCTCTCTTGATTTGAGAACTTTACTGAATAAAAATACTCTTTCAAGCTGCAAACAGCAGATAACAAAAGAGGTCATCATGAAGTGAGTAATGCTGTGCATACACATACATAACTTTTCAATGCAAAAAAAAAGAATACACATACACTAGTATTTGAGTACATGCTCATATTTATTTACATTCATGCACACACATAATCATAATGAAATTCAAGTGAGCAAGAGTTTGACTCTTTTTTTTTTTTAATCAGGCAAAAATGGAAGCAAAAGACCTTTGGATTGCGTTCATCTCCAGGGTATGTGAAAATTCATCTTCTTAAAAGTCATTATTTTAGTTCTAATCTGATCCATACTATGATGACTACTTCTCAAAACAAAAACATTTTTGGTTCGTGATTGTTTTTGTGGTTCTGATGAATGACCAGTGGCAGTTAAATGATGTCTTCTGTTCATAAACAGTAAACAAAAACTCATGTTTTAAAAGTCTATCAGCTTCATAAACCAATAAAATGTCTGATGATTTTTTCTGCTCATTTTTATTACAGGTTGTTGTACAGCCAGCCAAATGTGTTGGTAGGGTGAGTATTGTATTTTAGTATAATTTCCACTCATGAATGGGATTATTACAGAGCTGTATGTATATTTTTATTGAAGTCGGACAGATATTGCTTCTGTGTCACCATGGGCAGCTCCAATCATTTGGGAGGGAACCTTTGACCCCACGCTGATCGACTCTATCTACAAACAACACAACCTCACCATAGCAACCACTGTCTTTGCTTTGGGAAAGTAAGTTTTCCCCTCCTCTGTTTTTTCTGGAAATAGTAATGATTAAATGCTAATTTAACCATATTAATATATATCCCTATTTGTTTCTATTTATTTGACATTTTTTAGATACACGCGTTTTATCAAAGATTTTCTGGAGTCAGCAGAGCAGCATTACTTTGTTGGATTTCGAGTGCATTTCTACTTGTTTACAGACCAACCAGAATCAGTTCCTGAAGTGAAGATGGGTGAAAACCGTACTTTGAAGATTCAAAAGGTTCAGACTTTGAACCGATGGCAGGACATCAGTATGAGCAGGATGGAGAAACTGGAAAAACTAATAGAGGAGGAACTAGCCAATGAGGCTGACTACATTTTCTGCCTTGACATAGATGCAAAGTTCTACGGCCGGTGGGGTGCAGAAACTTTGGGTCGTCTTGTAGGTGTGATACATCCTTGGCTTTATAATGTTCCAAGGAATCAGTTCACATATGAGCGTAGACCAGAGTCTAAAGCATTTATTGCAGCTGACGAAGGTGATTATTATTATGCCGGTGCTGCGTTTGGTGGCACATTGGAGGAAGTACATCATCTCACCAAAACCTGCAGGGAGCAGCTGAGCATCGATGCTGCAAACTCTATTGAGGCGGCATGGCAAGAGGAGTCTCACTTGAACAAGTATTTCCTTTTGAACAAACCCAGTAAACTGCTGTCTCCTGAATATATGTGGAGGGACATCAATGTAAAAGTAGACCCCATAAAAATAGTTCGCTTCACTAATGTACCTAAAAACTATGCTGAAGTTCGTCCAAACGTATAGCAACTGTCACCAGTGTTCATATACACTTACATGGTGTGTTCTCACAGACCTCTCATTGAACATAATTACATTTACAATAACAGTTTTACATAAATATATCATGATACCCTTGGATGAAACTGTAAACACATTTTAAATACTCATTTTAACATAAACTAACACATAAAATATGTTGGACGTTGGACGATGACATCAATGTCAATGATGAGTCAATAAATCAAATGTTTACTATTGTGCTCTTGCATTAATAATACCCATTTTTACCCATTTAACACATTGTCAATCTGTGTGTATAAATCATCGCACATAACTTTTTAACAATATATATTGTAGAACTAACCTTTCTTTATTCTTTCGGGTAAAGAATTGACTTGGTATTTCATTTAAGTTTCAAATATTTAATGAATGTTCTTGGAACAACAGTTTTTTTTTTTACATCTCCAACCAGAATACATGGAACAAACTCAAGCACTTCTAACCTTAATCTTTAATTCCAGATGTTTAAATTATAGCTCTTACTGTAAATCCCCAGTCTCTAATTATATAGGCAGACAAAGCATATCAATCATCACTTAAAACATTCTGGAGCCATAAAAATCTTTGGACCTACAATACTCATGGTTTGTGTCGGCTTAAAAGAAAAATCAAAAAGAAGATGATGTGTGTAACGAAACTCATTAGACATGGTCGTAATTACAGTCAGGGTCAAATCATCAGCAAACAGGTATAACAAAGGGCAAAAAATTAAGGGCAATTAAAAAAATCCACTGATCAGCAAACAATATCCAAAAGGGCAAGGCAAGATCACTAATCCGATGACACTAGCAAAAATACAGGCAGGAGCAAACAGAGTCAGAATGACAAGACAAAAAGGTTATTCTGAAATACACTAAGAATCAGAACACAGGAAAACAGTAAAGGCAAAACTAGATTGCGAAAACTCAGTTGACCTGCTCATGAATGAAAGTTCTTAATCCAGATTGGATGGCAATCTGTTTTTCTTCCAAAAAAACACATTACAATACTACAGGAGGCCTTTAATCAACCCCAAAAGCTAAGTGAGGCACATTTTATTATGGATGAATGTGCTTTATTTGACTACTTTTTGACTGTTGAAAAAATAATAATAATGCCATTCTAATACTTGGAAGAGCAAATATAATATTTAATATAACTCCTATTGGATGAAAATCATATACACCTAGAATGCATGGGCAATCTTTTCATTTTTGAGTGAATTTTCGCTTTAAGTGGGATGGGAAGAGATTAACATTAATGATAACATTGTTAAGACACAGAGAAATAGGAAAGACACAATTGCGAATTTAAGGATTACTGATTGTCATGCTTTTGTTTTATTATTAAACAATAATGTACATTCATTTGTTTATTTACTGTTCCATTCATGCACATTAATTTTGGCAACAGCAATTATGATGAAACAATAAAGTAACAACAGAAAAAAAAAAACTGTATCAAACAAAAAAAAAAAAAATACAAATTTGTAATTTTTAAATAAATGATAAATTATATAAATAAATTATGTCACAATATATAATATATACACAAACATACATATATACACATATATATGCACATATACATATACATATATACACACACATACATATACATACATACATATATATATATATATATATATATATATATATATATATATATATATATATATATATATATATATACATACATACATACATACATACATAAATACATACATACATACATACATACATACATACATACATACATACATACATGCACATACATACATACATACATACATACATACATGCACATAAATACATACATACATATATGCACATACATACATACATACATACATACATACATACATGCACATACATACATACATACATATATGTACATACATATATACATGCACATACATACATACATACATACATATATATATACATACATACATACATACATATACATACATACATACATACATACATATACATACATACATATACATACATACATATACATACATACATACATACATACATACATACATGCACATACATACATACATATATGCACATGCATACATACATACATACATACATGCATACATACATACATGCACATACATACATATATGTACATACATACATATATGCACATGCATACATACATACATATATGCACTTACATACATATATGCACATACATACATACATGCACATACATACATAAATGCACATACATACATACGCACATACATATATGCACATACATACAAACATATATGCACATACATACATACATACATATATGCACATACATACATATATGCACATACATACATACATACATGCACATACATACATATATGCACTTACATACATACATACATACATATATACACATACATACATACATATATGCACATGCATACATACATACATGCACATACATACAAATATGCACATACATACATACATACGCACATACATACATACATAAATATATGCACACACATACATACATAAGCACATACATACATATATACATATATGCACATAAATACATACATATATGCACATACATGCACATACATACATACATGCACATACATACATACATACATACATACATACATACATACATACATACATACATACATATATGCACATACATACATACATATATGCACATACGTACATATATATGCACATACATACATGCACATACATACATACATACATACATGCACATACATACATATATGCACATACATACATACATACATACATATATGCACATACATACATACATACATACATACATACATACATACATACATACATATATGCACATACATACATATATGCACATACATACATATATATGCACATACATACATACATATATGCACATGCATGCACATACATATATATGCACATACATACATCCACATACATACATACATATATACATACATATATACACATACATACATATACATACATACATACATATACATACATACATATATATATACATACATACATACATACATACATGCACATACATACATACATATATGCATACATACATACATACATGCACATACATACATATATATGCACATACATACATATACATGCACATACATACATACATGCACATACATATATATACATACATACATACATACATACATACATATACATACATACATACATGCACATACATACATACATACATGCACATACATACAAATATGCACATACATACATACATATATGCATATACTTACATACATATATGCACATACATACATATATGCACATACATACATACATATATGCACATACATACATACATACAT